>NC_061514.1:223869117-224017144 GCF_022539505.1 Lolium rigidum
GTGAATGATGGAATTTTAAAGGTAGCACTCAAGCATTTTACTTTGGAATGGCGGAAAATACCATGTAGTAGGTAGGTATGGTGGACACAAATGGCATAGTGGTTGGCTCAAGTATTTTGGATGCATGAGAAGTATTCCCTCTCGATACAAGGTTTAGGCTAGCAAGGCTTATATGAAACAAACACAAGGATGGACCGGTGCAGCAAAACTCACATAAAAGACATATTGTAAACATTATAAGAATCTACACCGTCTTCCTTGTTGTTCAAACTCAATACTAGAAATTATCTAGACCTTAGAGAAACCAAATATGCAAACCAAATTTTAGCATGCTCTATGTATTTCTTCATTAATGGGTGCAAAGCATATGATGCAAGAGCTTAATCATGAGCACAACAATTGCCAAGTATCACATTACCCAAGACATTTATAGCAATTACTACATGTATCATTTTCCAATTCCAACCATATAACAATTTAACGAAGGAGAAACTTCGCCATGAATACTATGAGTAGAAACCAAGGACATACTTGTCCATATGCTACAGCGGAGCGTGTTTCTCTCCCATAAAGTGAATGCTAGGATCCATTTTATTCAAACAAAACAAAAAACAAAAACAAACCGACGCTCCAAGAAAAAGCACATAAGTTGTGATGGAATAAAAATATAGTTTCAGGGGAGGAACCTGATAATGTTGTCGATGAAGAAGGGGATGCCTTGGGCATCCCCAAGCTTAGACGCTTGAGTCTTCTTAATATATGCAGGGGTGAACCACCGGGGCATCCCCAAGCTTAGAGCTTTCACTCTCCTTGATCATGTTGCATCATACTCCTCTCTTGATCCTTGAAAACTTCCTCCACACCAAACTCGAAACAACTCATTAGAGGGTTAGTGCACAATAAAAATTAACATATTCAGAGGTGACACAATCATTCTTAACACTTCTGGACATTGCATAATGCTACTGGACATTAGTGGATCAAAGAAATTCATCCAACATAGCAAAAGAGGCAATGCGAAATAAAAGGCAGAATCTGTCAAAACAGAACAGTTCGTATTGACGAATTTTAAAATGGCACCAAACTTGCTCAAATGAAAATGCCCAAATTGAATGAAAGTTGCATACATATCTGAGGATCATGCACGTAAATTGGCTTAATTTTCTGAGTTACCTACAGGGAGGTGGACCCAGATTCGTGCCAGCAAAGAAATCTGGAACTGTGCAGTAATCCAAATCTAGTACTTACTTTCCTATCAACGGCTTAACTTGGCACAACAAAACACAAAACTAAGATAAGGAGAGGTTGCTACAGTAGTAAACAACTTCCAAGACACAAAATAAAAACAAAGTACTGTAGGTAAAAATATGGGTTGTCTCCCATAAGCGCTTTTCTTTAACGCCTTTCAGCTAGGCGCAGAAAGTGTGTATCAAATATTATCAAAGGATGGTGCATTCTCAGCGGGGTGCGGAGTTTTCTCAACTATGCATACTATCTTTTCTATGTGAGTTTCAGAGGCTCCCTTTTCATTAGCCTTGGGCTTGCTACTCTCATCAAACAAATCTTCAGGAACAATCCAATCAAAATTCTTTTCTAGTGCCTCACACATTCCCAAGAGCTTGCAAGGTATTGATGTTTTAATATCCCCCTCATAATTAACTTCATTAGTGTACTTTTGTCTATCCTTTTCCATATTCTCAAGGATACTAGCAAAGTTGGTATAAGAGCCTAGCATATTATATTTAGTGAAGACTTTTCTAGCTTCTCTCGCTATTCCTCCAAATTCTTTAAGAAGGGTTTCTAACACAAAATCTTTCTTTTTTCTCCTTCTTCCATATCACTGAGTGTAAGAAACATATGTTGAATCACAGGATTAAGATTAACAAATCTAGCTTCTAACGCATGTACTAAAGATGCAACAGCAATTTCATAAGTGGGGGCAAGTTCTACCAAGTGTCTGTCTTCAAAATCTTCGACCATACTAATATGAGTGAAAAAATCTTCTATATTGTCTTTCCCAAGGATAGACCCTCGGCCTACCGGTACATCTTTAAGAACAAACTTAGGAGGAAACATGATGAAATAATTAAGGTAAATGCAAGTAACTATTTTTTTTTTTGTGTTTTTGATATAGCAAACAAGATAACAAATAAAGTAAAACTAGCAACTAATTTTTTTGTATTTTGATTTAGTGCAGCAAATAAAGTAGTAAATAAAACTAAGCAAGACAAAAACAAAGTAAATAGATTGAGAAGTGGAGACTCCCCTTGCAGCGTGTCTTGATCTCCCCGGCAACGGCGCCAGAAAATATGCTTGATGGCGTGTAACTCACACGTTCGTTGGGAACCCCAAGAGGAAGGTATGATGCGCACAGCGGCAAGTTTTCCCTCAGAAAGAAACCAAGGTTTATCGAACCAGGAGGAGCCAAGAAGCACGTTGAAGGTTGATGGCGGCGGGATGTAGTGCGGCGCAACACCAGGGATTCCGGCGCCAACGTGGAACCTGCACAACACAACCAAAGTACTTTGCCCCAACGAAACGAGTGAGGTTGTCAATCTCACCGGCTTGCTGTAACAAAGGATTAACCGTATTGTGTGGAAGATGATTGTTTGCGAGAAAACGAGTAGAACAAGTATTGCAGGTAGATTGTATTTCGAGTAAAGAGAATTGGACCGGGGTCCACGAGTTCACTAGAGGTGTCTCTCCCATAAGACAAACAGCATGTTGGGTGAACAAATTACGGTTGGGCAATTGACAAATAAAGAGAGCATGACCATGCACATACATATCATGATGAGTATTGTGAGATTTAATTGGGCATTACGACAAAGTACATAGACCGCCATCCGAGCATGCATATATGCCTAAAAAGTCCACCTTCGGGTTATCATCCGAACCCCTTCCGAGTATTAAGTTGCAAAGCAACGGACAATTGCATTAAGTATGGTGCGTAGTGTAATCAACAACTACATCCTTAGACATAGCATCAATGTTTTATCCCTAGTGGCAACAACACAACACAACCTTAGAACTTTTCGTCACTCGTCCCAGTGTCAATGCAGGCATGAACCCACTATCGAGCATAAGTACTCCCTCTTGGAGTTACAAGCATCTACTTGGCCAGAGCATCTACTAGTAACAGAGAGCATGCAAGATCATAAATAACACATAGGTATAACTTTGATAATCAACATAACAAGTATTCTCTATTCATCGGATCCCAACAAACGTAACATATAGAATTACATATAGATGATCTTGATCATGTTAGGCAGCTCACAAGATCCGACAATGATAGCACAATGGGGAGAAGACAACCATCTAGCTACTGCTATGGACCCATAGTCCAGGGGTAGACTACTCACACATCACACCGGAGGCGACCATGGCGGTGTAGAGTCCTCCGGGAGATGATTCCCCTCTCCGGCGGAGGTGCCGGAGGCGATCTCCTGGATCCCCCGAGATGGGATCGGCGTTGGCGGCGTCTCCGGAAGGTTTTCCGTATCGTGGCTCTCGGTGCGGGGGTTTCGTCACGGAGGCTTTAAGTAGGCGGAAGGGCAAGTCAGGGAGGGGCACGGGGGCCCCACACCATAGGCCGGCGCGGCCAGGGGGGCCGCGCCGCCCTAGGGTTTGGGCACCCTGTGGCCCCACTTCGTTTCGTCTTCGGACTTCTGGAAGCTTCGTGGAAAAATAGGCCCCTGGACTTTGATTTCGTCCAATTCCGAGAATATTTCCTTACTAGGATTTCTGAAACCAAAAACAGCGAGAAAACGACAAGCGGCACTTCGGCATCTTGTTAATAGGTTAGTTCCAGAAAATGCACGAATATGACATAAAGTGTGCATAAAACATGTAGATAACATCAATAATATGGCATGGAACATAAGAAATTATCGATACGTCGGAGACGTATCAGTCCCCTGCATGGATCTCTCTGAGGATTTCAATGCCATCTTGATTGGAGACGCATTTCAGAAATACCCCTGTTGCACTTCGTTTGTAGAGCTGTCCTTCAACAATTGTGTAGGATCTTGCTCGTCTGATGATCTGTCGCGCGAGGACCTCGTCCTCTAGCAACTTCTGATCAATGAGGTAGTCCAGGAAAGGCTGTGTCCAAGCCGGAATGACAACCATCACTTCTCTAGCCGGAGATACTGCCACCTCTGGATTTTCCGGGTTAGCGCCCTTCACCGAGGGTATCCGGAGATGCTCCAGGAAAATTCCAGGCGGAATTGGCTTCCTGCGGATCCGAGCTTGGATAGCATATCTGCCGCTGTGTTGTCATCTCGTCTGACGTACTTGACTTCGTATCCGAGGAACTGTTTAGCGATCCCGTCAACTTCGTCTCTGTAGGCCGCCATGACGGAATTTCTGGCGTTCCAGGTTCCGGCCACTTGCTGTGCCACCAGGTCTGAATCTCCGCAACATATAATGTGCTTGATCCCTATCTCCTTGGCGATGCGCAATCCGTGTAGTAGAGCCTCGTATTCCGCCATATTATTTGTAGCTTCGAAGTGTATCTGCAGAATGTACTGCAGTTCTTCTCCGGTAGGGGACTTCAGGGTGACTCCGGCTCCTGAGCCTTGATGCTGCTTGGATCCATCGAAGTGCATGACCCATGTCTCAGGTTCCGGCTCCAAATTCATATCCGGAGCTTCTGTCCAATCTGCGACGAAATCTGCTAAGACCTGAGATTTGACCGCGGTCCTGGCTTTGTAGTTGATGTCGAAGGCGGATAATTCGATGCCCCATTTTGCTGTGCGTCCTGTCGCGTCAGCGTTGTTGAGAATCGTTGACAGCGGAGCCTTGCTCACGACTGTTACTGGGTGCTCTTGGAAGTAGTGTCTCAGCTTCCTGCTGCCTAGAAAAACTCCGTAGGCTAACTTCTGAAAGTGAGGGTAGCGCTGTTTAGACTCCGTAAGGACTTCGCTGATATAGTAGACTGGCCTTTGGACTCCATACTCATGACCTTCTTCCTGTCGCTCCACCACGATGATGAGGCTGATGACTCTGTTGGTGGCTGCCAGGTAAAGGAGCATAGGCTCTGACTCTCCTGGAGCTGCTAGGATGGGTGGGGAGGTGAGTATTTCCTTCAACCCTTGAAGTGCTGCATCTGCTGCCTCGTTCCAGACAAATTTGTCTGTTTTCTTCAGTAGCTTGTACAAGGGTAGTGCCTTCTCGCCAAGACGGCTAACAAACCTGCTGATTGCTGCGACACAACCAGTAAGCCGTTGCACATCTTTGAGACAAGTTGGCCTTTTTATGCATAAAATTGCCTTGATTTTTTCCGGGTTCACTTCAATGCCCCTATTAGAGACAATGAAGCTAAGGAGTTTTCCAGCTGGTACGCCAAAGACACACTTCAGCGGATTCAACATCATCTTGTACCGACGGAGATTCTCAAAGGTTTCTGTGAGATCGCTGATCAAGTCGGATCCTTTCCGAGTCATGACCGCGATGTCGTCGACGTAGGCGTGTACGTTCCGGCCAATCTGGTCCTTCAAGCACCGCTGCATCGTACGTTGGTAAGTGGCACCTGCGTTTTTCAAGCCAAAAGGCATAGTAACATAGCAGTAAGTGCCAAACGGGGTGATGAATGAGGTCGCCTTTTGGTCAGACTCCTTCATCCGGATCTGGTGATACCCGGAATACGCATCAAGAAAACACAGAAGTTCTGCCCCTGCCGTCGAATCAATGACTTGGTCAATGCGCGGCAGGGGAAATGGATCTTTCGGGCAATGTTTGTTCAAGCCAGAGTAATCGATGCACATTCTTAGTATTTCAGAATTCTTTTTGGGTACAAGGACGGGATTTGCGATCCAATCAGTGTGGATGACTTCTATTACAAAACCTGCCTCTAGTAACTTTGCTAATTCCATTCCTATGGCGCGGCGCTTCTTGTCTCCAAAGCGTTGCATAGCTTGCTTCACCGGTTTAGCCCCCGGGTTTATGTTGAGGTAGTGCTCGGCGAGTTCCCTTGGTACTCCGGACATGTCAGAAGGTTGCCATGCGAAGATATCCATGTTAGCGCGGAGGAACTCGACGAGCGCGTCTTCCTATTTGGGGTTCATGTTGGCTCCGACTGAGACCTGCTTGGAATCGTCGCCTTCCTTGAAGTTGACTTTCTTGGTCTCTATCGCGGCCTTGAAGGAGTTTTTGTGCTCGGAGATCTGCTTCTTGGTGGTCTGCATTTCAGTCGGATCCACCGCGGCTCTGTAGCCTTTCAGCTCTTCTCCAGATATCACAGACTCTGCGAAGGCGGCTTCGCCCAACTCGCACTCTTGAGCCTTTTTGTAGTCTCCGGATATGGTAATCATACCTTTAGGACCCGGAATCTTGAGCTTGTTGTAGATGTAGCACGCTCTTGCGTGGAACTTGTGGTAGGTGGGCCTGCCGAAGATGACATGGTAGGAGCTCTTGAAGGGCACAACTTCGAACGTGATCTTTTCTTCGCGGAAATTGTGAACATCGCCGAAGGCCACGGGAAGTGTGATGCTGCCGAGGGAATTCGCCTTTTTACCCGGAACCACGCCATGAAACTCAGTGTTGCTGTGTTTGAGCTGTTCCTTGGTGAGGTTCATCCGCTCTAAAGTCTCCAGGTACATGATGTTCAAGCTGGCTCCACCATCCATGAGGCACTTGGAGAAGTCATACCCGTCTATGCGGGGACTCACGACCAAGGCGTAGCATTATTTTGGCACAATGGCAGGGTGATCCTTCCTGTCAAAAGTGCACGGGACTTCCGACCACCTGACATACTGCGGCACAGCCGGAACTGTGGCGTTCAGGATCCGGGTAGCTGACTTGGTAGCGCGGACTTTTGGGGTTCCGAGGAAGGTGTGGTAAGCCCCCACGCTCTTTTTCTCGAATGGGTTGGATTTACCTGCGGACCCTGCCTTGGGATCCGGCGAGTTATCATCCTCATCCATCGCCTCGGAACTGTCCTCCTCTTTGTCCTTGTTCTTGCCCTTGCCTCCCTTGCCGCGTGGGCGGTGCTTCCGGGCTCGCTTGTATCCTGCCTCCGGGTCGTTCTTTAGATCATTGACCCACTTGCAGTTGCGGTTGGTGTGAGTGGACTTCCCTGTAACCGGATCCAGGTGGGCCAGGCAGGGCATGTCTCTGTACTCCTCGTAGGTTTGCGGGGCGCGGGATCCGCCAGCTGTGACCTCAGTGCCGTGCTGCTGACCCCTGCCGGCTCCGCCTCCACGGCCGCGTCCTCTTCCGCCTCCTGGACCTCCGCGTTGGAACACCATGGCGACCATCTCGGATCCGCCACTCTTCTGGTCATCAGGATTCTTGCGCTTGTGGCTGCTGCTGTTGCCGTTATCACGGTTCTTCTTTTGTTGATGTAGGGGGATTGCTGTAGCTGCGAGATCACCGCCTGCGTCATCATCGGCGGCAGTATGATCACTGGCAATGGAGATCATTTCATCCAAAGTCAGTTTATTTGCATTAGCCAAACAAGTGAGCTTATGCCTCAGCAATCCTCCTCTCTGCAATCCACCAATGAAGGCGTACATGGCAGTGGTGTGGTCGACATTTTCGCACTCGTTCCTGCATGCCAACCATCATGTGAGGAAGTGTCTTGAGGATTCTCCCTTCTTCTGGATACAAGCTTGTAAGTCGCTTGCCGTGGCAGGTCTTTTGTAGGTGCCTCTGAAGTGTTTCTCGAAAGCGGTCTTCAGGTCAAACCGGCAAAAGATGGAGTTCTTCTCGAGGTCACTGAGCCAGATCCGGGCTGGACCTACAAGGTACAACTGGAGCATGCGGCAGGCGATATTAGGGGTTCCACCGGCAAAGGTTACTGCATTGTAGTAATCCTCAATCCAGGTGTCCGGCCGTTCGGTGCCATCATAATGCTTCAGGTTTCCGGGTAGCTTGAGGTTCATCCTTGGCTTTGGTTCCTCTCGAATCATCCTGCCAAAGCACTTCGGACCGATGTAGTCGGTTCTGTATTCGTTGAGGCGTTCCCGCGCGTCGCGCGGGCCGTGGCGAGGAGATTGTGAGCGAGAGCGAGATCTCCGGCCGCCGCCTCCGCCTCCACCTCCGCCGCCACCGCTAGGTGGTGGTGAGGGAGACCTGCGAGGGGGTCGATCCGACTTCTTGCTTCCGCCTTCAGATTCTCCTCGGCCTTCCCGGTGCTGGCTCCGGCTCCTGTGGCTGCCTTCGCCGTGGCGCTGGCTGCCCTGGTCGTTCCGGCTCCGGCGAGGCTCCGGGTCGCGCTCCTCATTCCGACTCCTCCTAGGCTCGGGCTCACGATCGTTGTTCTGGTTCCGGCGAGGTTCCGGCGTGCGCTCCCTGTTTCTGTTTCTTGAGGGCAGCACGTTGTCGCGGATAACAATTCCACCATGCCCCTGGGGCCGGGTGTTTCCGGCTGGACTACGGCGGCGAGGGGGACGCGGGTAACCATTGGGCGGAGGAGAGGGGTTGCGGTACTTGTCCCGTCCAGAGTACATTGCATCCTTTCCCTTTCTTGGATCTGATGGAGGCGTCCTTGATGGGACGGGGATTGGATTTGGGTGTTCTCTGGCTTTCCTTCTGCGTTCCGAAGATCCGCTTCGTGATTCGTCATCTCGATGGCGATCGTCGTGCGCAGTGGAGACGCAATGCTCCGGGTTAGATTCCAATCTGCGCGAAGTGTCTGCCTTGCTTTGCTGCCTCATTGCTGAAACGACGAGCGTGCGAACGTAGTCGATGTCGATCTCCTCGTTCTTTTTCTTCAAGATCTCTGCAGCCTTCGTCATATTGTCCTTTGGGGTTGCGAACGGCTGCTGCTCCGTTGGAGTTGCGAAGGTGATCCTGCGGGGAGCTATCAAGTCACGCCGGACCCTTTCGACCTCATGATGAGCTTCAACGATCTTGTCCTCCCAATGCTTTCGGAGTTCCTTGACCTTTGCCAGTCCTTCGTCCACCTCCTGCTCGCGCTGGATGAAGTCTTCCACAAAAACTGCGGCGTGCTTCCTTTCCTCCAGCATGGCGGCTGCGGTGTCCTTAAACTTCTTGGCTGTGGCCAGCATCTCCAGTCTCTTAGCTTCTAATGCTTCTACGTCGTCGGGAGTGATGGGTTTGTTAAGAATATCCGAGCGATAAACTGCATCCATGCCTGCTTGTGCAACCATCTCTTCAGGTGACAGGAGGTCCTCCGAGGAAGAATCCTTGCGGGGTCGCTCCCGCGACATTGGAGATCCTTGACGGGATGGCTGAGGATCGGATTGGGTGGCTGCTCCTTCTGATCCGGGTTCTCCCAGCGCCGCTACAGTCGCAAGTACCTGCTTAGGCTGGGCGGAGTCAACTTCAGGCTGATCACCGAAACCGTACTCCCCTAGCTTGTGGTTGAACTCGTCAGTATCCATGGAGGGGGTATCTCCGAAAATTGGGCTCAGATTGCCCAAAATCGACTCTTCAACCGGAGTTTCGCTTTCTCCGACAGGCTCAGCCTGATCCGGAACAGCGTCATTTTCCGGTGCCTCTACCTGCTCAGGACCAGCTCCGTCTTCTTGAGGGGCGGTTCCGGCGGTATGGGCCAAGAAGTGTACGAAGTGGCACCTTTGCTTTTCTAACACCTGGGAGACCCGAGCGGATCTCGCATTGGTCTTCCACCGTTATTTCCTGCTCGGGGGCGGATTGGGTGGGCTTTGAAATTTCCGGATCCGAGGCGGAATCTTCCTTGGGAAGCTCCCGCATCTCGGATCGGATCTTCGCGACTAGCGTCCGGCTCTGCGGCGGTCGCGTCGCGTTACTTACCGGTGGGTTTCCGTCGGAATCGACGGTTTCCCCGATGAAGATGTGTATGCCGCCAACTGGGACGATGGAGAGCTTGACGGGGTTTGTCCTAGCCGGAATCCAGCACTCATCCGGAGGGACGAACGGCAGATTTCCGGCGTAAAGGACGCGCCCCACAGCGATGGTGTCGCCGTAGCTTCCCATGGCAGAACCCTCCCGGTTCCTGCCTCCAGACGCCGCAGGCCCCACGGTGGGCGCCAACTGTCGTTGCCTAATCGGCGGTACCTCGGAGGAGGGATCCTCACGAGGGGGAGAAGAAGTAGGGGCCATAGGGCGGAGTGCACACGGGACGGTGGTACGCGATTTACCCAGCTTCGGAACACCTGCACGATGACAGGGCCTACTGCTGCTTGTCTGGAATTATCTGGGCGCTTTCGCGATGTTACAATGAGTTGAGGTTCTGCCTCTAGGGCTCCCGGGATCCGGCTTATAAATGCGCACGGATCTAGGGTTTACATGGAGAGTCCTACCCGGATACAGGTTTCCTAACTACGGTACAATGTCTTGCCGTGTACGTCAAGGATCCGCCCTTCCATCTATGTCGTACCGGATCCGGGTCCCTTAATGGGCCTCCGTGGATCCGGGTTCCTCCTCAAAGTCGGTCGGATCCGGCTCCCTGCTCCTGGGCCGGACATCTTCCGTCAGGATCAACAGCAACTGGGCCGCCCGATGGGCCACATGCCTCATCACCATCTGTGGGCCACCCGGACTTGCCGGATCTAACCACTGTCGATGGTACACCCATGAAGTATACCCACAACACTAGGAGCAAAAAACAATTTTTTGGGGTGTTTACAAATAGTAAGTTTCCTTGCCATAAATATCTTTACACCAAATTAGTAACATATTTACAACAATAATTAACAACAAAAAACAACATTTTTTATATTTGGATGTTTACAATAATACTTAGCTTTCATACCAGGTCAGTAACATATTTACAACAAATAATTAGCAAAAAAACCACAAAATAATTTAGGTGTTTACAACAATAATCCACAACAAATTTACAACAAAAAATTCCCATAGCATAAAATATATTTACAACAAATCTTCAAAATATTAACAACAATAGTTAACAGTAAAACCAACAAAAAAATTTATTGTCTGCTGCCCCCAAACCTACTTGCCCATCTCCACCAATACCTCCCCCGCCGGCAACAGCACCGGTGGTGGGGGCGCAACTGGATGGGGAGTAGACGGCGCACACGCCAGGAGGAGCAGCGGCGGCGCGCTCGCCGGGGGAGGAGCAGCAGCGGCGCGCTCGCCGGGGGAGGAGCAGGAGGTGCTCTCGTCGGGGGAGGAGCAGCGGCAGCGCGCTCGTCGGGGGAGGAGCAACGGCGGCGCGCTCGTCGGGGGAGGAGCAGCAGCGGCGCGCTCGCCGGGGGAGGAGCGACCGATTTTCTCGTTTAGATCGGTGGGCTTTAGATCGGTGGGCTGATTAAAAGCGTTTTTCTTTTTTTTCTTGCACTCTTGTAGATCTTTGGGGCTATATCCGTACGACGCATTCCTTCTAGTCAAGAAAATTTTCAAAAAAGAGCCTTCTCTCCATTTCTAAAGTAACCACCGTAGCCGCCGTAAACAGGTCATGGTCCTTTGGAGAACAAGGTTTCCAAGGCCCACCCAAGAATTTAACTCATCAACCCATTCGTTCCAAATACATCTCAAACGTAAAGGCGGCAAACCGAAGCAAACTTTGAGAGATTATTAAGGATTCCAAGCCCTCCGCAACTTTTTTGGCTTGCAAAGTTTCTCCCAATTGACTTTGCACTTTTCACTGTTGACCTTTTTACAAGCGCATCCAAAGAAAAGCTCTTCGGATACCATCAATCTTCGGAAGAACCTTCATTAGGACATTGAGCACAGTGATGAAGTAGATGACAATGCTCGCGAACTTATAAGTGAGAACCTCCGCGACATCCCGCCGCGCTGCGCCAGGTCCAGCCCGGCCTCCCTGGCGCCTCTCCCCAGAGCGGCCGCGATCCACTCGACGACGATGTCCCGCCGGACCGCGTCGAGCGTCGAGCGGGGAAAGCGCCAAGCGAAGAACGTGGATGGGCGCCGAGCCGTGGATCGCTAGGACGTGGTCCACCGTGGCCGCGATTTGCGCCGGTGACTGGCCACGGACGAAGTCGCGGTCGGTGAAGTCGAGGACTTCGGAAGCGGCGAGCGCGTGCAGCCATTTGTGCGCCCACTTCGTGGAGAGGGCGCTGGTGCGGACAGCGTACTTCAGCGGAAGCATGCTGAGGATAGAGTGGACGACACCGTCGGCCAGGCCGCTCAGCCGGTCCTCCTCGGACGATGACCTTCCCATATCCTCGGCGCACTTCTTTGGGTTGGATTCGAACTCCATTACGTTGGGGCGCACTTGAGCTATTTTAGAGCATTTTGGGCGCTTGGTCTGAGCTTTTTATAGATAGCAAGTTCAACTAGTGTCCCTCGTGGGAATGTGTACTCGCCTTCCCTTGCAAGATTTGACAGAAACCAGTGGAAGATCAGGTGAGTGAGAGCGACGTGGCGGCTGCTTGCTAGACAAGGAGCGTGAGTGCGGGAATGAGATCCGGTGCCCCGACTGAGGCAGGGCACGGATGAACAGTACCGTGCCCTGCTGCCTTTTCTGGCCGTTGGATCAAGAACCGATGGCTGGATGAACGTGAACAGGCGCATGCTACATGGGACATCTACAGTGCGTATGCTACAGTACATTTGCTACAGTGCATCGTCCACAGTACCTACTACAGTGACATCCACAGTGCATGCTACAGTGCAAAATCTGGTCTATTCATTTTCGATCCAACGGCCAAGGCAGCAGGGCACGGTACTGTTCATCCGTGCCCTGCCTCAGTCGGGGCACCGGATCTCAGTCCGTGAGTGCGGACGGGAATTTTTGGCTCTAGGCTGCCATCCTATATGAGTCAATTTTTTTTTGGAAAATGCCCGTTTTCCTCGGGAGGCTGCAAGCGTCTCGCAACCTCCGGATCGTGGGTTGTTGGATTGGCTGAATCAAGCGGACGTGCGACGTACCCTTTCTCCCGTGGGCCCAGCAAGTCATCCATCGTTCTCATCCACAAACCACTTCCCCAGATCGCACACGCCATGGAAGCGCGCTCGCCCGCCGGCCTAGCGCGTCATCGCCTACGGCCTGCGACGGCGGCCTCGACGAAGTGCGTCTCCGACTCCGGCCCCCACGACGCCAACCTCGACGGAGCTCGTCGCCGCCACTTCCCTCGCGCCCGCCGGCCTCTATTCCGCGCGGTGCAGCCTCCGTCCACCGCGACGGCCTCCGCCTCCATCCCGCGCGAGTTCGCCATGGAATCTACGGGGGCTGGGCAGTGGTGTTGGGGGGGGGGGCTGCAGCGATGGGAGGACGGTGATGCTGGAGGCGCTGCAACAAGCAGGGGAGGTCGCCGGCCAGCCCCGACTCCCTCCTTTTTGTCGTTGTTCCACTTCCTCTATCCGGCTGTTTCTCCAATGGCCATGGCTGTGGAGGTGCTGCTGCTATGGGGTCAGGATAGTGCTCGACGTAAGCCAAATCAACTGCTGAATGCGGTAGAGCATCTTCTTGGTGTCTCCATGCGCCATTTGGTAGCGCTAGTCTGGTGGTATGCTGCCATCAGCTATAGTGGGTGCTGCCAACAGCATCGGACATTGCTTCAACCGGCTACGGGAGTTACTGCGAGCCAGCGGTGATAGTGCTGCCCACCGAGGACAGCACATGCTTCAAGTGGTGTTAGGTGATGGTGCAAAAGGTTATTTAGTGCTGCGGAGGATTCTGGTCATTCCCCGGACAGTAGGAGGCAGCGTCGACCAGCTTCGATTTGCGGAGACACGGTGCTGCAAAGGCTAGTCCGCCCTGCTGCATGTGCTTGGCGGCACGGTGCTGCAAAGGGGGTTGCCGTGCTGCGAGCGGTGGGCGACAGCGGAGCTTCAAAGAAAGAGTGACGATGTTGTGAATGGTGGTCGGTTGAGCTTCAAAAGAAGAGGTATGCTGCTACAAATAGTTAGAGGTACTTAAAATTATTAGTGGTGGTGCCAACAGTTAGTGGTGATGCTGCAAAAGGTCAGCGGCGGTGCTGCAAATGGTCACTGATGGAGTGATGGTGCTACCAACAGTCAGTAGCGATGTTGCAAGAAGAAAGTGACGTTGGTGTCAGTCGGAGTTGAAATGCTGCCAACAGTGCGCCGGTGAGGGGCTGTCTCTATGCTACAATAGTATAAATATTTTGGTACAAAATGTTATGCGGTTCTGCTACTTCAATATAATTCTTGTGCTACAATGACTTCGGCGACTCTCCGACAAGGTCTGCGTACGAAGGGCCTTTTTCGTTTTATTTTCTAAATGAATCCTTTTTGCTTCAGACGGGAGATTTTTTGCTGCGACGAAGCAAATTCTGAACGAGTTGCAACTCTCCTTACATTTTAGTTGAACCGTTTTTTGATTCTGTTGAATATGACCCAAAATCTATTTACCTGTTGTACTATGGAAGGAGTCCTAATGGACTACGGCGTGCCAATCGTGCTAGACGTAGCACATCTACAACTCTATTTCGTGTTCCCTAAGAAAGAGAGTTGTTAGCCCCTATATATAGTCTTAGAGCATCTCTAACTGAGCCCGTAAACCACGCCGGAATCGTATTTTTTCCCGATTTATGGGTTCGGGTTGAAAGTGGCGCAGAACAGAGACTGAACTTGTCGTCCGGCCCGAAAAACTTTTTCAGGGGCCCGAAAAATTTTAGACTCGACCCCTACTAATACAGACCAAAGGGTGGTTTACAGGCCCAAAACTGAATGGACTTCTCTAGCACCGCCGTCCGTACAATCGCCTCCAGCCGCTGATTTCTGGCTGTTTTGCTAAAATTATTCAACGATGACCAAGCTCGTGGCTGTAGGCGAGACGTGCGGCGAACGTACACAAGAGGCTATGACGCGGCCTGCTGGCAAATAGGCTGCGCAGCGGCAGCTGCATATGCACGTCGAGCAGCAGCTAGCAGCTGCATACGGCACGGCCAAGAGCATGCAGCTAGCACGCGCTGCCAAGAGCTTGCAGGTAGCACGCGCGCGCCAATAGCTAGCAGCATCAATCCATTTTAAGCTAGCATCAATTTCAGGTTTGGAGCAAGACGGAGCGGCAGCAATTACGGTTGTGTCTGGCCGCGTCCGGCCGGCCGGCCGGAGCTACGCCTCACGGAGCCGTGCGTGACCGTCCTCGTCTGACCCTTAAACTCACGGCTGTAGTCGGGGGCACGGTCGCCTGTCTGCACGGAGAGATCTAGGCAGCGGCCTGGACAGTTCTTGTGAAAAAAATGATGATTTTTCAAATATTCTGCGGTTTTAGTTTACGGGGTCTGTTCTGCGCCAGCCGTTTTGCAACCCGTAAACTCGTTTTCGGAAGACTGAACGCAAGTTTTTCGGTTTGCGTTTCTACGGGCTCTGCTAGAGATGCTCTTAGGTAGTCATAAAATAA
Organism: Lolium rigidum; assembly: GCF_022539505.1. Lineage (NCBI taxonomy): Eukaryota > Viridiplantae > Streptophyta > Magnoliopsida > Poales > Poaceae > Lolium > Lolium rigidum. The sequence goes on from NC_061514.1 coordinate 223,884,365, forward strand.
ATGAGAGAGAGTCTCCATATTGATAGCATGTAGAGGGTTTGTCCTCTCGTGCATCGTAATACTCCTCCAATTATAGTGAGAGTACCGTCGTGCGTTTCGTGGTTTTCCCGTTTCGTTTTTCCACGTAAAAATCTATATTCTTGTTCTTCGTTTGATCTATTTTTATTTGCGCAGTTTTGTAACAAGTGGTATCAGTGCGTAAGATTTCAAGATTGATCCGCTACCCCGGGAGACTTCCCTCCTTACTTCTGAGGCAGCACCGCGTTTGTTTAGATCAGTTTTTTGTTGGCGTGCCGTGGGCTGCCTCCTGCGCGACGTTCGATGAGATCGACAGAGTATCCGTCGGCGTCCCGTGCGCCGCGTTTGACGATCCGTTTTTCCGCAGCAGTACCTAATCCGGCGAGTCGCCGATCCGTCTGCTGGAGTTGGATTCTGTTGCATCACGTCTCGTTCAGCGACACGGCAAGACCAACATGAGTCCCTGCCTGGTCAGACAATTATTAAATCAACGTGAAGCTGAGCCTACGGGATCAATTCGTTGCTTCCTCAAGTAGAAGCTACATCTACCAGGAGTACATCGATCAGCTGGATCGACCAAGTCCCGAGGCGAGGTATCAAAACCAATCTACTGCACTGGTCTATTTCACGTGAAGCCCTATTTCTTTAATCTCTAATTGTTACGTCCACCAGACATATATTACCAGGTGTTGTTTACCTCAGTTTTTGCTATGCTGTTTAATTCTACAAAGAATTCTCTCTCTGGCTTCTACTACTTTGCACCATAGATTAATCTACTCATGGCTACCATGAAGTTCGATATTCCGTTGATGGATGGTGACAAAGGTTTTCCCTATGGCAAGCTAAGATACGAGCGTTGTTGGTGCAAGCCAATTATGAGGATGTACTAGACATTTTAAGGTGGAGTTTGTTGGATTATAGCACGTAGACGGTTTGTCCTCTCGTGTATTGTAATACTCCTTCAATTATAGTGAGAGCGCCGCCGTGCGTTTCGTGGTTTTTTCGTTTGAGTTTTCCATGTAAAAATATGTGTTCTTGTTCTTCGTTTGATCTACTTTTATTTGCGCGGTTGGCACGCCGTAGTCCATTAAGACTCCTTCCATAGTACAACAGGTAAATAGATTTCGGGTCATATTCAGCAATCTCCACCTTGAGCCGAAATCCCTAGTAATAGTCATATATATCATCAACTCCTCAACTAAAGTCATCACAAGTAAACCTTGTGCCTTGAAACATCCATATGACTTATAAACTTCTCATGAAGGCAAATTGAGCAAATCAATTATAGCCCGTCAGAAGATATTATAAATGCAAGTTCAGATGTTATGTTGCTGCAATTACATGAAGAACACAATTCAGTTATCAGAAGAAAAAAATGAAGGAGGTAATTTTTATGCCTGTTGGTAGCCAACATTATACTCTTTGCTCTCCGAGTTTTTGATGTTATGCATGTGAAGTTTTTTGCTTTGTTACTCAAGTTCACGATGAGGATTATTTGAGGTCCAAGAAGGAGATTGTTTTCTGCTAGATACTACAATATTTTGTATTGTTAGTTTCAGTGTAATTCAGTTGTCTATGCTCTTTCAAGAGGGGTCTATTGCAGAGTTGAAGCTCCATTGCATGTTCAGGTTCCTTCATCCGACAGTTGTTCTATAGAGACAATTTTTGACCATGTCATGGATTTTTCATCAACCTAACAAGACGGCAGTTTTTGTGTAGGAGGTGTCCTCCGTACTAGATGCCCTTGCATGAGTATTGTTTGCCGAGGTTTGTGCTTTATGTTTGGCACGTTCAGATTCCATGAGATGAGTTCTTCACAATGTTTCAGCTATGTGCTCACCCACGCACCACAGGAGATAAGATGACTTATGTCATTTGATGGTTGAGCAGTTTCAGTTTTCTTTGAGGTCAGTGGCACAGACTCAGACTTTTGCTTAGGTTTTACAGGATACCCATGTTCGTATGTCTGCTTTGTTGACAGCTGTCTTGTTTTCTAGACGACCCATCATTGATTTTCTCAATTTGACTTCATGAGAAGTTTATAAGTCCTATGAATGTTTCAAGGCACAAGGTTTACTTGTGATGACTTTAGTTGAGGAGTTGATGCTATCTATGACTATTACAAGGGATTTCGGCTCAAGGTGGAGATTGTTGAATATGACCCGAAATCTATTTACCTGTTGTACTATGGAAGGAGTCCTAATGGACTACGACGTGCCAACCGTGCTAGACGTAGCACATCTACAACTCTATTTCGTGTTCCCCAAGAAAGACAATTGTTTGCTCGTATATATAGTCCCAGGTAGTCATAGAATAGATGAGAGAGTTTCTCCATATTGATAGCACGTAGAGGGGTTTCCTCTCGTGTATTGTAATACTCCTCCAATTATAGTGAGAGCGCCGCCGTGCGTTTCGTGGGTTTTCCCGTTTGGGTTTTTCACGTAAAAATCTGTGTTTTTGTTCTTCGTTTGATCTACTTTGATTTGCACGGTTTTGTAACAGATTCAATTAAGCAAAAGTGGGAGGTTTTTTGCTGCGACGAAGCAAAATCTAGATTTTAAAAGAAATTGAACACGTGTCACGCATGCAAACAGGAGGCCGGCAAGTTTGGAGCCTCCGGAGAATTTCTAGCACTGTCCTTTTTTTACTAAATTTTAATAAAGGCGAAAAAAATCTGAATTTTTGGGAAATCAAAGATGATCAACTATGTTCCTGTATATAGGGTGTTCAAGTCTATTTTTCTTTGACCCAAGAAATAAGGAAAGCCATTCCATGGCAAAAAAAAATTATACATGTACAATACATGGTCATTTTTAATTCTAGAAAGTATGCGGATTTTTCTATAAAAAATTAAGTACTGATTTTTTTTGTACAGGGTGGGATGGAACTAGGTGCACTAATGTATTTCCCGCAGGAGTGTTTCTTGACTCAAACAATTGTAATATCAAGAGTTTTGGGCCACGCCCAATACCAACATAGTTTGTAGAGGAGAACCAACCTGAGGTTGGGTGGTTAGGAGGATGGTTGTATCCCCAGCCCACCAGAGTTCAAACCCTAGGTTTGACATCTGTGTGTCTCATAAAAGGCGGAATATTCATTCAGTGGGAGGCGACGTTCCCGTCGACGGCCGAGGCGCCTGTGGTGACTTCGTCAATTTCAAGATCCAATCCGCCGGCTCAGTCTTTCGGAGGTGCTCATAGGGGTAGGGTGTGCGTGTTTGCGTTCATAGGGGTGAGTGTATGCGCGTGTATGTGAGCGCCTACGTTTGTACTGTGTTTCTCAAAAAAAAAAACATAGTTTGTAGAGGCCGGTGTGAGCCAAATTTTGGTTGGGCACCCAATAGACTATTTGGGGGGCATTCGAAGGGTAGGGTGGTGGGGCTGGAGATGCTATAATCACGCATCCATGTATGTCGAGACACCAATTAATGAACGTTGGTAAAGGAAAATGTGAAATTTAATCACGCATCCATGTGCACCATTTCATTAGGAATTATTGTGTTTCAATCTACGTGACCAAACTAAAACACAATGAAACTCAATAAAACTTAACGATTACAGACGACCTCCCATCCAAAGGACTTGTATTAACTTATTAGGAGGCTCGTTAATGCGAAATGCGGGACAATCATGGGTGTCATTTATTCATCTGGCTAAATATAGAGGGTGCATAAGTATGAATGCAATTGATATTTCTAGAAACTGATTGTTTAAAGGAGAAACCATGAGAAATGTATACGCTGCAACTTTTATGAATTTTTTAGGAGGTTTTTGTTAAACAACGTGTGCAACACGTTGTGTTGGACGTAGAGTCCGTATCCAATACCTCATGTAATCCTCCTATATATACATATGAAATAAACCAAACTCGGTTATCCGAGTAGTCTCCAATCTACCTGATCTTACATGGTATCAGGCCGGCCTCTTCTGCCGACACGCTGATCGCCGAAACAACCCTAGATCGCTTCGACCGTCGCCCTCCAGGCATTGAGGTTTCAAATGATCTACGAAATCATGTTGGGTAAAAAGGATGCTTCTTTAGAGAGGACGAATGTAGTTGGAGCATGGATGCTTCTACTTCAAATTTTTCAGTATTGTATGGTTCAGTTTGTGGTCATTTTGATGTCGGTGCTTATTTTCCATAGCTCTCAATTTTTTTCATGATTTGCTCTAGTAATGTACTAATGTTGTGAATATTTGCATGTGCATATTTGTGTAGCCAAATGCATGACCTGCTGTTTCTGAATGTTTGTAGATGTTGCAGCTGATGCAACAAGGAGAGGCTGACCATCTAACCATGTGTGTTGAATAAGCTTAAGTAAGGGAGAGATCAATGGTGATGCACCAGACAATGTCGGTGCCATGTCTGTCGGTGCACATGGTGACATCTCACCTCCAACAGCGGCGTTGTCGGCAGCATGTGAAGTGCAGCTGCTAGAAGAGAAGATTGTGTCAGTAGATAGCAGTATCGAAGCGAGTGCATGTCAACATCTATCCCACGTGATGCTTTGCTTCTCCGAACCATGATTGTCCATGCAGATTACAATATTGCTGTTATTTTCCGTACAATATGTTGTTGCTGGTATTAGATGTGGTCTTGATGGTTACAAATTTCTATGTTCAAATTCAAGTTGAGCTTGTTTGCTAGTAGAGGATTTTTTTCGTGCAAGAAGCCCGATGGGTCTACTCGTACAAGAAGACTGATTGCTTTGTTTTAGTACTTGGTCTTGTTACAAGCTAGGCATCTTATACATGTTGTACGAGCACTTGTAAAGCACCAGAAAACATGAATAGTACAAGATAGCGATGCAAGTTTGCAGTAAAGCATCTTCGTTCACAACAAGCACATTAAGAAGAAACATATAATTATCTGAAGTAAATGTCACTAAGCAATTCTGACTCGAGCAAAGACACATGTGGATTCATTCATGGCGACAACCTATCTTCATCTTAGCCCTTTTGGCCAACATCAGGGTAGCCCAAAGCGCCAACACCGTTCCACGAATCTCTGTAGTTTCTGCGCAGTTGGGTATCTCGCACCTTATGTGTCTGTCCATCTGCGTTTATACTTTCAACTTCAATGTTTCTACGTGTACTCTAATGTTTCTCAAATACAAACTGATGGACCAGTTTCAGAAAATATCAAAATGAGATCACCATCGAATATGAGTCGTGCTTTGTGCAACAAGGGAACCACAATCTTCACATGTCTTGCAGGTCACCAGGCCGCAATCCACATGGTATACATGGCAGCTTTCCTTGACCATTGCACATTCCACATCTGTGACAAAGAAAGACACACAAGCAAAAGATGAACGTTCCATAAATATATGTTCATCTAGTTATGTTGTGAGGATAAATGAGCTTCACTTGAAGTGAATTATATGCTAAAGAACTGAATAAAAATACATGGCAGAACTAACACTGAATCAGATCAATCTTGGTGAGCAAGTAAACACCTGCCATGTCATACACTGCACTGGGTCATTTGATTTTCCTTGTAAAACTCATTCTACTCACCAGCATTTCTTCTATAAATGTTCCTAGACTACCCGGCCATCCAAGGCAACTGAGAGGGGCAAACGCTCGTTAGCCGTCCGATCCGTGCGCACAGTAAATTGCTCCTCCCGTTTTTCACTACAGCCGTTCGATCGGTAATACTTTTCCTCACTCGGTCAGCTTCCCGTGGAGTCCATGACGCATGGGGCCAGCTACTTGCGAGGCCCGACGGTCAGAGACAGCCACAGGTGCTCGTTGGCGTCGCCTTCCATCTGGAGCCGCATGGAATGGTGAAAACCTAGATCGCGAGTCCCCGATTCACTCCCCAATCCCCGTCCGTCCTCTCCTCCCCAACCGTGGCGGCGCGCGTGGAGGAGCGGAAAGGGACGGCGGTGACCCGTGCGGCGCCAGCGGTGGCGGACTCGCCCTTCCCCGCGCGCGAGGAGAAGAGATCGGGGGGCCCTCGTCCTGCGTGAGTGACGGCATGCGGCGTGGCGGCGGCTCCTGTCCTCTCGGCTGCGGGACTCGACGGTCTCTCGCGCCTAGCGACGGCGCGGTGGAAGGCGGCGGCTGCACGGGGCAGTGGAAGGCGGGGCGCGCCAGCCCCGCCGGTGGTTTCCTTCATCTGCACGCGGTGGTTGGCAGCGCAGAGATGGGCGACGAGCCGCGGGAGCTTGCCGTGAGCGTGCAGCTCGTCCATCAGCTGTGGCGACGCTCACGTCGCGCATGCCCCTCCTCCTTGGCATGTTCTCATCTCCCTCCTCTTTCTGTCTCTTCCTCTCTATCTTCCTCTTTGTGCTCTCGCTCATTTTTCTCCTGGCTGCAGCAGGGAGTCGGCCGGTGGTGGCATGGATCAGGATCCCCTCCGTGTTTGGCGGCGCAGAGCAGCGTGGTGAGCCACAGCAGTTCGCCGCGCGTGCGCAGCTCGTTCTCCTGCGGGGGGCTACGCCTGTCCCCCACGCCCAAGCTGCTGCTCTCCAGCGTGAAGGATAGGTGAGCTGGTTATGCTGTTAAATCCCCTCCTCTTTATAGATCCCCATGATTTGTACTCCGCTATTTCGATTTGAGATTAAGATTTTTATCTGTGCTGCTGCTTCCGGGGTTGTGCGGGATTGGATACAACATGGTCGTTTTTGTGGTGGAGAGGGAGTCCTGGAGGTCATCGTCAACCAGAGATTGCTAATGGTATTGCTGTAATTTTTGCCTCTCCGTCCAGATCTTGTCCACTATATACCATCTTGATTGGATCCACTTTTTAAGAAACAATGGTGGAAATTCTTATGGCTATGGTAATGGAAACGATGTTGTGGAGATGTTGTGGCAAGCAGATGCAGTCAGCGATGAAGCGTAGCGGTAGTCGACGACTGAACCGGATAGGTGGATCCCCTCCCCTGTCTCGGTATCTCTCTCGGAGACATTCACTGCAATGAGCTTTGGGATATTAATTGTGCCATTGCAATGCATATATAGTTTACCCTCTAGCCTTTTCCCCATGATATACACTTGCATTGATAAATTGCTTTTAGGTGAAAATAAAATGTTGCTTTGTTTTGGATGTAGCTGTTGTTGTAGTGGTCAATGAATATTTATGTTATCCATGATACTCCAAGCCATTTGCAAATGTTTACCCAAATTGTTCTTCTATAGGGTTCATGCTTCTAAATTATTCTCTTTATTGGTTCTAAATTATGCTGCATGATTTCGTATACCCAGGTTCAGGTGTCTGAGGCTATTTTGAGGGTCAGCCAGAAATAAAATGGCATATGTAAATGCATATTTTCTGGTTCTTTTTTGATACTTTTGGTAAAAAGAACCTTTGGTTTTGAAGAGAAAATCTTTTATTAAGATTGGGCAGGAAGACAAGGAGGATGTTGCACTCACATTTAAACTTCTTGCTATACTATAATGTGTACTAACACTAATATGTATCCTCTCTCTTTTGCGCCATCTCTTTTTCCGAGGCCAGTTTGGAGGCTAAATTGATTTTCCGCTCAAGCAGCTAGAGGTCTTCCTAGGAAACTGCATTGGCAGATGCAGAAGACTCCTGCAGGATGAAAAAATGGATTTACTAGAAGGCAAACACGTGAGTATTCTCTTTGAAATGTCCTTTCAGTCCTTTTAGTTAACACTATCTAAACACAAGCTTTGTTTGTTTTCTGAATATAAATGAACACCTGAAGGTGTATTGGTGTACAATTTTTTAAATTTGCAAGTCTGCTCCTTTTTATCATTTCTATAGTAGTTTTGTACTTACCTATTTGAAAAGCATAAGGGGTTTGCTTCAGTACTTTGAAAGGAAAGGTTGAATCTTTAGAACTGAAGTGAACCTAACCAAACATAACTTGTTACTGTTGGTGGTCGTAACTTCAGGGTTTCATGGATGAGGTGAGCACCTCACCTTGACGGCATCATAAGCAGATCACGAGTATGGTTTATACTTTGAAGAGAGTTAAAACCTTAAATCATTTGCCTTCTCTTTAGTTTTTACAAGAAAATAAGGTCCTCCCCTCTTTAGAATTTAGATAGAAGACAAAATTTCACACGCTCGTTGTTATGCGTTCTTCCTTGGTTTACCAATGGTGCTTCTTTGTTTGGGTTGGTGCAGGATAGCGGCCAAGTTGCTTCTATGTGTTGGTGATATTAGTCATGGCCTTGATGCTTGGAGGATATATAACGATCTATGCGGGTAGCAGCCGGATGTCTGCGAGGTAAAAAACTGGGCGTCATCTCTACAACATCTGTTCAAACAATTCATTTGGCTCCTCGTGTATTTCCAATGTAGTACATACTACAGACTGATAATACCGTGGGTAATTTTCATTTTGTAGTAATATCAAATTTTTGTTTTCTGTGTACTAAGATTCTACATCTTATGTACTTTCGATTTAATACATTGGTCATCATGGATGAAAAAATAATAATTAATTATGGGTCATTGATTTTGCATATTACGCCAGTGAGCTACTACTCTCTATTGTGCATATGAATATTGGTATGTTAGTGTTATTTGCGAATGTAAACCCAAGATTTTGCATCCTCATTTTATTTCAATGCATTATTTTACTAGCTTTTGATCTTTGTTATTCTCATTTAGTTGCTTTGACAGATAAAAGTCAAAAGTCTGAACAACAATCGAGTTGATGGCATAGGGCTGCAACGTGGGACAAAATGTGGGACAAAATTTACTCATTTTCACCTAGCTCCTTCCTATTTCCCCCTGAGATCCATTTCTATATTTTTGATTTAATTTCATTTTTTGGGATGAAGCGGGACGCCACATTGCCAGCCTATGATTGCATGTGAAAAGGAAGCTGAAAACTGAATTTAGATGATATTTTGTCTGAATATTTCCTGTTTTAGAGTACATATGTCCATCTTATTCCTTCCTCACTAATTTAATTCTATTTTGCAGCCAGGCTTTGGATGTCCAGGAGTTTCTTACACCCCAGCATTAGTGTTCGTGGAGTCCATCGTTGTTGCAGGTATACCCATTCTCCCCATCTCTATTTATCCCCTTTCTTCTCCTGTATATTGGCACAATTTGCTCCCTAGAATTTGTAGTATGAATATGTGCTACTGACCAAGCATTTGACGGTTTGATGAATGAACTATAATAATCGATCCATTTCATCATATGTAGTAACTTCTTGCGATTTTAATATTTTATTTACAAAAGGTGAATATTTGCAAGCAAAGTGTGGGCATGCGAGTGAGCATTTGAAATTCCACTTAGAAAGAGCTTTTGTTGACTGAAACTATTTGTGTTGTTTCATATGATTCAGAGAAGGCCTGCTCATCATGACTTAGATGGGAAGGTTTTGATGTCATGTATTGAAGGTACCATGGCTAAAATCTAAAATACATCACACTACTAAAATAATGTATCATTTCATCGGCTGAATCTTTTGTTGCAAAAAATAAGCCAAAACAATGTACTGGACCTGAAGATTTGGACAATTTGTTTCTTCAGAAATACATTTGGTTCTTTGGATCGTGAATAGTGGATTTTAAACCATTTCTCCCAGATTTGTACAACTTGGAAAGTAATACATATTATGTAAGATCGGCGAGTGTCTGCGTGAATCATTATAGATTTCAGGTTAGCTTAGTCAATCTTTTCCGCTGTTCAGTGTTAAAAGAAAGCAAGGGGTTTGCTTGGTGGCAAGTATCGATTGCAGTTGTGTGAGCACAGTGCCCATGTAGGCTTGTTTGCTTCACGAGTACTACTTCATCAGAGCTAGCTAACAGAGAGATCCCTTAGTGCTAGCTTAATTATGTGCATGATTTATGTGTAAGGAATATAACCAATTTTCGTGCATAAACTCCCAAGCTTAACCAGAATATGTGTGCTATTTGTTGGTAGCTCAATATGTACAGTGCATAGCAGTGCCTCATTGTGTGGTTCTTCAGTTAACATCGATGCAGTGTGTGGTTTCTAACCCCGCTAAATTTGCATTGATAGCTACCTCTATGTAATCTTGGTAGCAGAAAATAATTCAAACTTGACTTAGCTTGTTTTAAATTGGCAATCTATGTATTTACATAATGAATCATATGCTGACTGCCGAGTATGATAAAGTTGACCAAAGGGGGACGGAACACTCCCTTGGCTGTCTGTTGTTACTTTCCAGCCGCGGATTCATACGAGTTGGATATCACCCTGTTTTAATTCGGTCGCCCTTGGGATTCGAACCCATGTGTGGCTGGCTGCCGCACATGTACCAGCAGTATGTCTACAAATTCGCCACATATAGAAGTAATTAAATGTCCAGTGCCATTGTCCTTGCTTGAAGCTGCTATCATGGATTGCCCATTATATTGTTCTTTTTTAAATGTGTTGCCTATATTATTTAGAATTAATCATTTTTGTTTTCCTAAGCTATTGGTACTAAAACAAGTACTGGATCCTATCCTAGAGATAGGCCACATAAGAATATTGATTTCTCTGATTTCTATCTTTGCGTCCGTGCTTTGCAATTATACACTTTGTAGTTCTCTTCCTTTCAAAAAATATTCTCCACTACAGCAAGACAGGTACTTCAGACATGTGGTATTAGTAACATACTGGTTCTTTTGTTCTTTCTTTATTCCTCGACTCTATCTACTGTATTTTGGTCTCCTTCATAGTAGTAGCATGGGTTCTAAGAAAACTATTGAATTGACTAAGAACTATATATATAGTACATGTCTGAAAGGGTACGCAATATGCAATGTCAACTTAGCTTTCTTTTTCACGAGAACATAATGTGCGATGTCAAGATAGTTCTGAGATTTAGAGTTACAGGGTACAGATACGATGCGTTGTATTTGGGTACAGCATGCCATGTTTTGAGGTCTTTTGTTTTTCGAGTTAGATTTCTACTATGTTACGAAGCCGAAGCCTCATACTATCAGGATGTTTATCATTTCATTTTGTTAACTCTGATGGGCTCTTGCACCGATAAGTGTCACAGCTTTGATTGCCTGCATATACTTTTGCTTGCACTTCATGAAATCAAATAGATTACAGAAGATGGCAGCGAAACGGTGCAGCGGTTTGGAGTCTACAAGCCAGGGTACAATACAGTTCGAGAATGGTGGTATTTGTGGACCAAATTGCCAAGAACAAATCACAACGAGGTGGCAGTGATGATGCTTCTGGTAATTCGGAAACCCTGGCTGGAAAGAAATGCAAGTACTTTTGACCGTAAGAGTGCAACTTTGCAACAAGTTTTACAGGTAGACGCATGTGGGGTTTTGACTAGACATGGGTTTTGAGTGACTGGCTTTTAATTCAGTGGAGGTGGTTGTAATCGATCTTGTGATCACCCTCTTACATCATAATGAAATGAAAAGAACCTTTTGGTTGCCTCTTCCTGAAAAAAAAACTATGTTTGTCTTATCATGTATGAACATTTTATTTATTTCACTCCTTTGATCAACTTCTGCTTTCTTCACAAGGTACAAGACTGTAGTGTTATTAGCAAGAAATTTTATGTTCTTCAATCATGGCCTACATATTATGTTCAATGTGTGTATGCGTATGGCTTAGATATAAATCTCAATCATATATAACACCATGGGTACAATTTATGGTTGCAATTTTTCCTTTCTTTTGCAACTGTGACTTTTCCAAGAAAAAAAGACATCTGGAGAGTTGGATTTTCATCATTAATTTGGGATAGAGGGAGTAATTTTTTTTTAAACCACTGCGAGCCTCCGTTACTAAAGATATTAAATAACGGGTATTTGGTGAATGAATTATTTGCTGATGATTCATGTTTATATTTTTCCCATTATTGTCCTTTCAACGTTTTGAATTTAGATATGTTGTTCTCTTAGTTTGCAGGTTAGTTTGGTCGCATGAGTTATCTAATCTAGAAATATCTATGTAGGGATATTTGGTATGATTTGACTGTGGCATATTATGGATATCACTGATTATCCTTACCTTCACTACGACCCTATATTGGTCATTCAACACCTCACTCCAAAGGCACCGCAATCCCCAGGTAAATGCCCTTTGTATTTTCCAGTTAATATTCTTACACTGCTTTCCCTTCATTTACATGATTACTTGTGACCGTTAGATCTAAGGGTTAAGCATTCTCTGATATATGTGGACTGTACGTGTATTGTTTTTTTAGTTAATGGGGTTTTTATTCCATGTTAAACGCATTTAGATTGTCATTTACCATCACCTCAAGAATAGCTTCAGGGACATGACCAACCTAGGTTACAGGGATTGCATATCATTAGCGTGTTTACAATGCTGAACTGTTTCAAATTAGTGAGCTTAGTCATGTTCTTACAGGCTTCCCAATCATTTAGATATATTACTTATATGTGTTTCTTTGTATTCAGATAGATATACATTGACCCCAGTAATGCTGAAATATTTTGGGTCAGAGAGCGGAGGACAATGACGGCTGCCAGCGACCCGGGCCTCCTCACGCGAAGGATCTTCTCCGTCCACGATTTCCCGGGCGTCAGATCCGCGAGCTCCCATATATTTTCCTGGTATTTTTCTTTCTTTCTCCCGTCTCCTCAAGATTTGCCTGCTGCTGCTCAGATTTCCCAAACGTGAAGGGGTTTTCCTCAAGATTTTCTCAAGGAGTTTTCCTCAAGATTTGCCAACTGTTGTTTCAGATTTTATAAAGGTTTGCCTCAAGATTTGTCTACTGCTTCTGTTTCAGATTTCCTCACGATTTGCCTCAAGATTTGCCTATTGTTGATGTTTCAGATTTGGCAGAGCATTGGTTGAGAAAACACCTCGAAAGAAAAGGTACTATGCAATTACATTTATTTACCTCTCCTTGGTGTATTTACCTGCAGTATGTATGGCAGTTGCAGCAGCTTGCTAATTAGTACCCACCAAAAATAATTTACCTATTCATCTTTGAGGTCCTACTGGTTTTCGCAAGAGCCAACATTGTGAAATTGTTGTCTTGTGCCAAGGTCCATCTTCTTTGTGAGATTTGTCAAGTATAATCATGCAGAACATGTGTTTTTCGGGTACATGTTCTGTGAGTCTGCAACTGGCTATTTCCCCTCTTTGTACTGCTATTTATTTAATTCTAGACATCTTGACTCATTCATGGTCGAATATTACTGACCAAAGTGGATAGCTCCCATTCTAAATGCAACAAATCTGACCTGAATGTTACTCCATCTCGTTAGTTTTTTTCCCCTAAATAGCTGCCATGAGTACCTGTATCGCATTATTTTAAAACCATAATGAGATGGAGTATTACGTTGTAAGGTTCATTCATATAGGCTATGCTACATGCATGTTTATGTATTTAGGAATAGGAGACTTTATCTTCATTCCTCATATGCTTATTTTGTATGTGCAGGAAGGGCATGGTGGGCATGGAAGAAGCAAGATATTAGAGATGGGACACCAAGGAGAGGAAGGCAGGTCTCCAGAATAAAAAAAAGACAGTTCCAAGAGGAAGGAAAGAAGGAAAGTCTGCAGCTTTGGCAGTATGGAGATGTTAAATCTGATGAGGAGCAGGTTTCAGGTGCAAGAAAAGCGGGAGGCCGTCGGTAGATGAGAGCAGATTACTCAAGACAGTGTTCATAGTGTAGTGAAAATGGTCATGATTACCTGTGAAGTTTTGGACGCTCCCAGCAGAACTCAGCCGAAACTATATGAAGTGACAGGGCTACATTTATGCAGTTAGAACAAGCCAATGCTGAACGTTCTTAGTTTGAGCAGTATTTGCTACTCCATTCAGTTATTACATCTTTAGAGTGGAGAGCTAAACTACATTCTTTCGCCCTTACGATTAACAAGGTTGTTTCTCTGTGCAATATATTTTGTTGTTATGAGGCATTCAAATATTGAGAATTTCCAGTCAAATTAAATTAAGGATTAGACTAGAATATACAAATAGAGTGACATGTACATGTTTCCTGGGCTGTGCACGTGACTTCTTATTTCGTTTTGCCCTTGTTAGTATATTTCAGTATAGTTTTTTCTATTTTTGAAAACCGGTTTGGAAACATACTATGTGTGATAAGGAGTAGACCGGTGGGGATTGAGCAAGTTCTTAAAATTTGACTTTAATATATTTAATTTAGAGAACACACACATCCGTCCTCCTCTCTTCCCGCTCCACCAATTAATTCTTGGTTAGATCCCAGCAAATCTGCAGCGAGGGTGCGGCTTGTCTTGGCACTGCAGCTTCCTAGAGCGGCAGGCGCTTATGAGGCGTAGAGGCACTCAGCGAGTGTCAGGCGAGAATCAAGCTGGGCAGAGGACTAAGGAGAGATGATTGGGTCGCGTGGTTGAGACACGGTAGAACGAGGGATTGGGACCGGTGGAGTCAGTCCAAGGTGGCCGGGGAGAGAAATTGGCGGGCATAGCCGCAACACATTGGAGAATTGGATGGGGGACAAGATGAGACCACTGGAGAAGAAAGGGGAAGGTCAGTGACCGGTACACCGTCTACAGACAATTGTGTGACGTGTTTATTCCTTTTAATTTTCATATAAGAGACAAAACATGTAGACTCTTAGCAATTAGCTTATTTCAACCACAGTAAAGTGTTTGTAAAATTTTAGACGATAGCATGTGGATAGTATCTCGACTCTTTGGTCTTGATAAAATATTTAAGTCTTAGTTTTATTTTTGAAGTCTTCGCTTCAGTTGAATGTGCGTGCATTGGTACGGCCTTTATTATTTATGTTGATTTATTTTTAGGGTTTTCAAACAACATCATGTGTTTTCTTAGTTTTTTTTTGAAATGTTGAGACTACCTTTTTTTTTTATTTTGACCAAGATTAATGAGTTAGTCTTTTAATTTGGTCATATAGAACATGTATAGAAAAAGGAACACAACTTATTTGATTGTGTATAACCCATTTTCATTTTTTATTTCACTTTCTTTCCTCAAAATTATAGCAACCGCAGACCATGGAAAACAAAACTTTTGGCTTAAGTATTGACGGTTGCGCCAAGTGACTTATTAGTTGGAAACAAAATAAAATATATTGGTGTAGATAAGTACATATGTCAAACAATCCTAATACTGAACGGCTATTGAGATAAGGCCCATGCTTCAGCATTTCTACGTGCCCCGCGACGAGTGCTTCAACCACGTCAAGAAGGCCGACATCACCTCCTACCTCCTTAAGGCAATCAACGCCGGCATCCTCCCCCTCGCGACAAGATTGGGAGGAGACGAGCGTAGGCCGAAGGTCGGAGGCCCCACTTAAGGAGGCCGTCAGGGCGGCGGCAGCAGCAGCTGTGACAGGGGCAGGGCATGCGGCGGCGGGCCGAGCGTGAGGTGCGGCAGGAGTTCCTGTTGTGGCTGCCTGCCGCGGCAGACAAACTTCCGGAATTCCTGCCGTGGCAGCCTGCCGCGGCAGAGAAAACGACGAATTCTCTGTCGAGTCAGAGGACCCGGCTGGGCGAGGCGGTGTCGAGGCGGGGGCGCTCGAGGCCGGGGCGGGCGCACTTGGGGCCGGCGCTAGGGTGCGCGGGGGTGGTGCAAGAGCTCGCGTTGGCGACACGGGCGGCGTGCCGAAGAGGTCGTCGAGTCCGCGCGGCGCAGGAGGCGCAAGCGCGGATGACGAAGCTGCATGCTGAACAGGAAAAACCTTCTCATCGAAGACAACATGTCGCGAGACGAGTATTCTTCCAGTCACAGGGTTAAAGCAGCGGTAACTCCGATGGTTAGAGGGATACCCAAGAAAGACACATGCCATGGAACGAGCACTAAGCTTATGTGGAGCGGTGGACGCGATTTTAGGATAACAAAGACAACCGAAGACACGAAGATCAATGTATGAGGGAGGACGACCGTGGAGGCATGTGTACGGAACTTGGGACTTTATGGTTGTATACTAGGACAACGATTAAGCAGGTATGTGGCAGTAGCCAGAGCGTCGGCCCAGAGAGGAGCTGGAATGTGAGCCTGAAACATAAGAGTGCGCATAGTATCATTAATGGTACGAATGGCACGCTCGGCTTTACCGTTCAGCTGGGAAGTGCATGGGCGTAATAGTCGCAGGGCGGTGCCGTGGGTGGTGAGGAGATTATCAACAGTCTTGTTGAGGAACTCGGAACCGTTACCTGTCTAGAGGGAGCGAATAGTGACACCAAACTGCGTGCGCGTAAGCGATTTTTTTTCCGAGAGTACATGGGCAACTTATTAGTTGAGCAACTTATTAAAGCGGCGTCTATTCCTAGAAATTATTTCAAACTTATTAAAACGCCGTGCATAGGTACACTTAAAATTGCGATGAGACACAAATGTGTAAGTAACGAAATAAGAAATCGCAGCCACTTTCCGGTGATGGCAATTGCATTGCCCAAAGGAAAGTGGAAGAGACATCGAGAGCATTACCCAAATGAGAGTACAAGGGCCATCGAGGGCGTTTCCTCCAACGAAACACGCTGAATACTACTATAGCTCACCATGGGATGGTCATCGAAAGAGCTACACGCTTCCGAGCCTCCAGTATTGAAATAAACCAACGGTTACGATGAGCAACACAGTAACACGCCCCGTCGGATACTATTGTACTCGATGCAAGAGCTCTGCTCCAACCCTCGGTACTAAAATAAGCCAAACCCTATTGTTAGCATCCGCCATTTGCGCGATAGCGCAGCGGGTATTATTTGAAAGTTATTAAAATGCCGTGCATAGGTACACTTAAACATTGCGATGGAAGGCAAATGTGCAAGTGATGAAATAAGAAATCGCAGCCACTTAACCATAATATTCCCGTGATAGCAAGTGGATTACGCAAAGGAAAGTGGAAGAGATATCGAGAGCATTAGACACATGAAAGTACAAGGGTCGTCGACGCACGTCGGATACTATTGTACTCGATGGAAGAGCTCTGCTCCAACCTTCGGTACTAAAATAAGCGAAACCCTATGGTTAGCCTCCGTTATTGCGCGATAGCGCAACGGGTCATCTAGTTGCAAGTAGGACATGGTGTCTCTCCACGACCCTCGCAATCTGTCAAAAACATTAGAATATGGACATTGGGAACTATTCAAAACCAGAAAGATGATGGATAAATTATGATATTTATCATGTTAAAATTGCAACTACCGAAAGAACAAATAAGGATATAAAAATAAGGCTGATGGCAAAAAAGATCAACTAACACTAACAACCTGAAAAATGTGCCAACACAAGTTAAGGTTCTAGTGATAAGAACAAAAGAAATATTCAGTTATAGGAAAAAAGTTATAGGAAGGTCACCCTTAATATTCTTCTCTAATGAGTTAGAGTTTTGAAGGCAGCACATCTTCAGTCCCCAACCATGGAATAAACAAGGAACAATGGACAAAGCTTATATGTGATAAAATGATTAAGAATTTTATATAGGATATAGGTTTACTGCCCTATAGCATTCAGTAAGTATGAATATATTATGTCTATTATTCCTCTACACTTATAGATGGTTTTGGGCAAGCATAATCAGAATACAAGAGTTAGAAGATAATCCATACCTCCTTTTTATCCTGTTGTTGTTAATTCATTCAACTCTTTGCCCAAACTATCGTGTGTTCCCATTCTTTTACTAGTTCGTCAACGATATCTTTAGGGTTGCCTTCTGCAGGTTTAGTCACGCTTTAAAATGCAACCAAATAAAAAGATGCTTAAGATATTACCTCTTGCAGAGTCAGACATCAGGACATCAAATGGCTCTGTACTGTGCAAGCTTCGTTTCAGTCCTTTACATTTGATATAGCCACTTCCAGTTTTTTTTAAACAGAGAGCAAAACCAGTGAAAAATGATCTGCCCAGACCGGAGACGCGTCGATGCAAAACAGAAATCTCCACTGAAACCCAATCGGTGATCCCCAATCACCCGTGGAGACCAACCCGCTGAATCAGCAAGAAAATTGGACCCATTGGATGGAACCAACCTCGCAAACCCTAAATCCTCTTTCGCCAAAATCACAGAATCAGGCGCGCTGCCCATGGCAAATCAATCGCAGACTAGTACATGTAGAGAGAGGCGACGCGGGATGCCATTTCGCTGTCAGCAGCAACGGCGGGCGGGCTCTGGATCGCCGAAGAGAAGTGCTCCCGTCACTGAGTTAGAGGGCGCCGACAGTGGGAGGGGATGAGCGAGTTGAGGATGATCTCCGACTACGTAGCTCTTGGACAATGACTTCAAGATTTTTTTGAAACCTGGTGACTTCAAGATTCGTGCAAGATGGTGACTTCAAGATTCGTGTAGTCTACCTGATGCTTTGGCCATTCAAAAAGGACGCTCATTTTTTATAGTGTTTGTAAAATAGATTAGTGGTTCCGGTCCCATAGATTTTGGTTCCGGTCCCACACTTTTAGTTCCGTCGGTTTGGTTTTGTCTATTAATTAGATCGGGGCAGATAAACGATTATTAAAAATGTCAACCACTGTAAAATTTTATAAAACATTTCTCGTCTTACACTTGTTTCAGTCAAGCAAGCACTTAGCTTACCCGTTGAACCGCGCGCACGCCTCCTTGTCTAGCAAGCAACCGCGTCGTCGCTCTCACTCGCCTCACCCTGCCAGATCTTGCACTAGTTTCAGTCAAATCTTGCAAGGGAAGGCGACTGAACATTTCCACGGGACACTGGTTTAACTTGTTATTATCTATAAAAAGCTCAGACCAAGCAATTCAATTCAATAATATGTGCGTCTTAAGTCTTAACTAATCAATTCAATAATATGTGCAATATTTTCTTAGGATATGCAATTCCGTATGATTTTCACCCAACATGATACATGCCTGAACTTCAATCTTTTAGCTATCATCCATTAAATGAGCGGGCAAACTTCACCCATTTTGCTACACCACTGTATATAGAGATCTCTCTTCTTGAAAAACTCTGAGTTCTCCCATTCTTGTCGATGGCAAAAGGCTTCAGCAGCCCTGCAGCTCCTGATTTAGGAGCCTCCAGTCCTAACCAAATTTATGAAAATTAAGATGCATGAGCCAAAATTTACTTTGTAAAGACACAGTAATACACAAAGAAATGAAATAAAGATGAATATTGAAGCTTGGAAACCACAAACTACATAACAAGAACCCAAGCCAGCAAATAACAAATAGACAAGTACCACACGGAAGTTACAAGAACCTGAATTGCTCCAGAATGCACTCTGTAGAGTTGGGTTTTAACCAAGGATGTCCCAAAACTTGCATTTACCTCTAAGAAAAAATAAAATAAAGAAACAACTCAGTTTCTACTAACTCAAAACAATTGTACACAGGAGGCTATCTCTTATATGAGAATAAACGGAAAACTCGTTGTGCTTTCTTCAATTCTAGATTGTGAAAACTCTGGCATCAACATCCAATGCAAGGACAAGTTGCACAAGCAATCTGGTGCTGGTATCATAAAATTTCCAAAAATATCACTTAGCTCATGACAATACAAGGATGATTTATTCTAAGCTAGCCACTTACCTTCCCTTCCAATAGCTATTACAAAGAAAAATATGCATGCTTATAGCATAAAATTTCATCTGAAAAATATATGGCACAGAACCTACTGATGGCTTGCCGATTCCCAGACACTGGGTCCTAAACGTGTCGTTCTATCGAGCATCTCATAAGCAAAAAAAGGAGTTCAGACTTTTCCACGCCGTTCTCACCAGCGTGCAGCAACAAACAGCCCCTACGTCAAGACTGGGGTCAAAGATTGGGGTGTTTCAATACAAGAATGTGAAGAAAAAGGAAAGGAGATATTTTGAAAGGAACCCAGATGATATTACATTCTCAAAGAGGACCCAGAGGATCACCAGATGAAATGAATTGAAAAAATGACTTTCTAGTGTTAACTGAAGATAATAGTACTACTGTCGTTCTAAAACTTCAACCTTTAAATCCTTGTTACCTTTATCATCCAAGAGCCTTTCAGCGGTTGATTACACTTGGAACATAGAACACACCCCAGAGAGATCTGAATATGAGCAGCAGTAGATGAAAGTCATTTTATAAGCAGCAGTCTTCCTGACAAAGAAGTCATACAACAGGTGTATTTTGTTCCAAGATGAGACTTTCTGCATAGAAAAGATAACCATGTAAGTCAATAAGATGGTATCATGCATTCATGAAAGGCATCATTATTGAAACACAAACCTTGCCCTCCAAAATCTCTACCATCGATGCCCCTTATCAACCTTGATGTGCACCATCGAGGTGCTCTTAGACTGTACATGTTCAATGAATTCTTGGCATCAATAAATCATCAAAACATAAAAATTGCAGAGCTAAACCGGACAGGGAACATACACAATCATTCTCCAGAGTTTCCCTCTTTCCTGTGTGATTACAAGCCTTGAACCCAAAGAAATACACCCTGCCAAAAAGGCAAAAGAAACAGCTTGGCCAGACGCTACCAATCGTACTCTGCCTTGATGTTCTCCCTCGCCACCAGACACCCAAAGAGCAGGTGTTGAAGCATCTCTGGCTCTTGGTTGCATAGGGGGCAAGCCGCCAGGCAAGGAAAACCTCGACGGCCAAGACGGTCCGCCATCCAGCAGCGGTTCTTCGAGGCGTCTGGCCAATACAATGAGTAGTCAAAACAAAGCTAGCTAGTTGTTCCAATACATACCTTCCTACAGATAGAACTACACCAGCTGTAACAAGCAGGCATCCAATAATTTGGTTTGCTTTATACGTCCTTCCCAAAAATTGGGATAATAAATTAATTTGCCATACCAAAAAGGGCAGGCATGTTATGACTACTCGGCGTGAATAAAATCACCGAAATAAGGTAGTACATGAGAACGTACTCAGATTTGCAACGAAAGAACAACCTCAAGAGGAACAGTAAGAATTTTGAAATTATAAACATCAGACACTGTAATTCTGTAAAAATGGGATAGATGTGACCAAGTACACAGCGACGTTCATACTTTGCACGGTATATTATATACCTGAGACGGTCTTGGAATAGATGGCCCAGGCAACATTGCTGTGAGGAGTACAAACAAGTAAATAAGAAACCCATTTAGTTATGATTCAGCTTATGAAGAAACAATTAAGACACATGCCTTCAGAAAGTAACGTGCTAAGAATAGTACTAATCACCTGCAGTAGCCATGCGTGAAGCAACATCTTGCCTCGGTAGAACATACAAAAGAAACTTGGGGTAATCCAGGTAGTTCGGATTCTATGTAAGCAATATGTCACTCTCTTCGAATATACATCACAATTCGTAAGGATCGTGTATTTATTTCAAGCAAATAAAGCATTGAGGGAATTTCCCAACTAATCACCTAAACTGGATGAAGATGCGCAGGTGTTGCTCATGGAGAGATCACTCGTGAATCAACAATTTCAAACTGAACACATACCTGTTTTCTCTATTTCTTCAGCTGGGCAGATCTGAGATCGTCTGTTCTGTGAGGAAGGGAAGCTGCTCGAGCCGTACCCCAATGGAACGATAGAGACGGCGCCGTTGGTAAGGGCAGCTCGGTCTAGGTAGCGCCTCGGATGCGCCCGGCAACCCCACCGCCTCACCATGGTGATCCTTCATCCAGTGCACCACCAGCCGCGGCGGCTCTACTTGTGCTGCGGCCAGGCCTGCCTGCGGCACTTGGAGGTGAGGTGCCCGGGGTGGAGGGTCGTGCGCGTCAGGTGGAAGGATGAGATGCAAGTATGCAACCGTCTATGAGGAAGGGGAGCGTGAAACATGGGGAAAGATGATAATTGCACGCGCGGAAATTTTGGGTGGAGGGTGGGGAGAACAAATAATTTGTGACCGTGCGATGTACCAGGATAGACGGTCTAGATTGTATTTTCCTACACAACTTCGTGCCTTTATAAGTAGTAGAGATAAAAAGCTCAGACCAAGCAGGCAAGCACTCCCACAATGCAACTGCAAAGTCGCAGTACCAGGCAACTGAAAAAAGAAAGAGGCTCTAAACTTGCTCAAGTGCGCGCGCGCCAAGCTAATATAATGGAGCTCGAATCCAACCCAGCAAAGAAGTGTGCCAAGCCCAAGGGAGAAGAAGCATCATCCGAGGAGGACCGGCTGAGCGGCCTCCCCGCCGACGTCCTCCACTCCATCCTCGGCGTGCTTCCGCTGAAGGACGCCGTCCGCACCAGCGCCCTCTCCACGAGGTGGGCGCACAAATGGCTCCACGCGCTCGCCGCGTCGGCGGTCCTCGACTTCACCGACCGCGACTTGGTCCGCGGCCAGTCACCGGCGCAGATCACGGCCACGGTGGACCGCGTCCTCGCGATCCACGGCGCGGCGCCCATCCACGTGTTCCGCGTGGCGCTGTCGCCGCTCGACGAGCTCGGGCAGAACGTCGTCGTCGGGTGGGTCGCGGCCGCCCTGGGGAGAGGCGCCAGGGAGGTCGGGGTGGACCTGGCGCGACGGGGCGTCCTAGACTACGCGAAAGGGCGCGCGTCCCTATTGCAGCTTCCCGGGGACCTGTTCCAGGTCGAGAACTCGCTGTCGGTGCTTAGCCTGGGCCGGTGCAGCCTCCGCGACGTCCCTCCCGGGGCGGCGGGGCTCGCCGGCCTGACATCCCTCTCCCTCGACCGCGTCGACGTCACCGACGATGATGTCCGGGACGTGGTCTCGGAGTGCCGGCTGCTCGAGTTCCTGAGCCTGAGGAGCTGCCACCTCCTCGTGTCGGTGAGGGTCGCCGGCGAGAGGCTGCGGGGCCTGGAGATCGTGGGCTGCCTGTCCATGCGCCATCTGCGGGTGGCCGCGCCCGCGCTCGAGTCCTTGGCATACCACGGGGAAATCCTATACTACAGAGACGACGCCTACGAGACTGCTCCCGTCGAGTTCATCGGCAAAGATAACACGAGGAGGAATGGTTCGGATGCGGTCACGCCGGAGCTACGAGACGCGTACCTGTCCCACCTCGGCTTGGGCGGATACGACGAGCTGATTCACGAGTTCGCCTACTCAGGCTTCTTGGAGGAGGTCGCCCATGCCAGGATTTTGACACTTTGCTCCGTGGGCTTACTGGTACGATGCTCAAACTATTTCTTGCCAACCGAACCATTCAACGCATCATCATTAGCATCTAAATTCAAGCAATGTATTGACCATTAGTACGTATTGGTTACCCGTCAGCACATCGAAGAAACCCGAATATTTTACGAGCTCACTATGTATACCCCGAACCTAGAAGAAGTGCAGCTGCTTATGGACACCATGAGCGACGGTGATGTCAATCGTTTCTGTGGCTTCTTCGGGCTCACCGAACCGCCCCTCCTCGAGCGACTCTTCGTCCGGGTAAACATCCTTTTCCTCGTCAATGCCATTCATTGTCGCCTCATCACATCAGCGAATTCTCGGATCGTACTTGCAGCTCCCAGCCGCCGCTTGCGAGGACACTACTGAAGATACCTGCAGCGGCATGATTGCAACCGGCGAGGACGGGGATATTGTACTCGACTACGAGATCGCTCTCGACCATCTGACGTTCATCAAGGTGATCAACTTCCGGGGGACGACGCGCGAGCTGAGGCTGCTCAGGTTCCTCCTGCGCAGGGCTCCTGTCCTCGAGCAGCTGGTGCTCGTCATCCCTGAAGAAAACGAGGGTACTCCGGGAGACCATGACCAACAGAAGAAACTCAGCCTGCTCCTTAAGATCGTCCAAAAACAAGTGACAGAGATCCGGAAGGCGTGGCTGTGGCAAGACGCCCACGTTACCGTGTGCCAGCCGAGGGAGGACGATAGCCCGAGCCCTGCGCACACCAAGTACTACCACGAGGATTAGGCACGCAAAACAAAACATCAGCATCTAATCTAATTTCAATATAAACAGCCAGAAATATAGAAACCTAATACTCAGTCTGGCTCGTGTGGTCTTTATTAGGTTCAGTTCAGTTAAGCATGTCGCTGGGTTCAGTTAGCTGTATTTTCTTTCCGGTTTTTACAGTTAGCAAATTATACCGGGCCATCATGGCTTCGTGGGATGAATGAGCTCAGCGATTGTCAGCAGCCCAATACTCAACTCACTCAATCTGGCAATTATACAAGAGTTTGGTGAACAATTTCAGATACAGGATAACTAGCAAGACGGAGAAAGGGATGAGCGAGGTATCGATGGTTGATTGGATGATCAAAGGGGGACAACAATAACCTCATATTCATAAGGAGGAGTTAATGGCATCCGCAGTCACATAACTTGTCTCGCATGTGCACACATGTTGCAAAATAAACTAACCGATCACACAACTTGTCTCCCATGTGCACTTAAGTCACACATGTTGCAAAATAAACTAACCGATCACACAACTTGTCTCGCATGTGCACTTAAGTCACACATGTTGCAAAAATGCAAAATAAACTAACCGATCACACAACTTGCAAAATATATGCACCCCAGGTCACAAAATAGTTTGATGTCTGGTCTTTGGCAAAAACCGGTCACGTGCAGGACACCTGAGTTAGAAGGGGCGGTCATATTCTGTACTTTTCCTCAATTTTGACTGAACAACGTACCTAACGTGACCCCCGTGTGACCGGTTTTTTGCCAAAAGCCGAACATCAAACCGTTTTGTGACCTGGGGTGCGCACGTTTCATAAGTTGTGTGACCGGATAATTCGTTTTGCAACATGTGTTACTTAAGAGCACATGCGAAATAAGTTGTGTGACCCTAGATGCCATTAACTCCATAAGGAGCTACCAGCAGAGGAACATGCGTAAGGAAGCATGCCATGAAGATGGAGGTCGGAGAAGGCCGGTAGAGCCGTCTTGCATAAAGGGGGTTTGGAGAAGAGGCGAATGTGTGAGTGAGAACATGGTTGATCATGGGGAGCAACCCGAACCTCGTATTCCCATCGAGGTTGCCAGAATTCTAAAGCGTAGTTTAAAATAGCGATCTACTTCATTTAGTCGTACTTTTTCGGAGACTATGAAAGACTATAACCAGACTATAACAGGCAATTCCATTTAATGCTTTTTTAAAAATAGAATATTTCAATCATATTTTACCAAAAAAAAAAGGAAAATTATGACTCGAACACGATTCATGATACAATTTATTTAACTGTTCAAGAAAAACAAGTATTTAATTATTCAACTCACAAATTTTATATAATCATATTAAATGTAAATTTAGAAAAAATTGAAAATAAATTGAAAATATAGGAGATTTAGCGGCTAAGTTAGGGGAAAGTTAAAGCGTAGCCTGAGCTACACATCTACTACTTTTTTTTACAAAATTTAAATTCAACATTTAAAGTTTCGAAAAAATCTATAAAAAAACTAAATGTAGCTAATGATGTACTCTACCACTGTGCAAAATTTTAGGATGAAATACGTTATATTAGAGGCTACACAAAAATGACAAATTCTCACAAGTGTTGAAGGTTTCAAAAATATGTATTGTTCACGTTTTCAGATCCATGAATTTGTAAAATTTACACCGCCCAAAATACTGAGTCTTTCGTATTGTTTTTTTTTCACGGTCATAGAGTACATCATTGTCTACCTATAGAAATTGTGTCCCTAATTTTTTAAAACTATAAAATGCCATTTTCAGATTTTTGAAAAAACGAGTTCCATGTAGCCCGAGCTACAAAATGCCACGATCATAAATTAGATGCTAATTGGGGACTAAATAGGGCTATAACCAATTATTAGCGACTTTTTTCTCATTTAACCTATAAATGGTATAGCCGTAGCGGCAGGTCTCCCAAAAGACTATAGCTGAGCTATAGCTAGGGTATAGACAACTATTTAAAACTTTCTTCCAAAGGCACGGTTTATGTGTTCTAAACACAATAGGAAATAAGTGAGAATGAAAAAGAAATCATAGCGAGAGACATAATATTTATCATGGAAAATCCTTCCAACAAAGAGAGGTAAAAATCTCAGGCGCTACGAGACTAGGCCTCAGCCCTCAGCCTACAAGGACTAGTCACACATGATTATATTAACAAGTATAAACAATGTATTGGAAAAGCTCGAAGTGATGAATAACAATTAATCTTACTCTTACAATATCGGCAATCTTGATGGAAACAATAATACAAAGTAGATGAGGGGAGATGGTGATGGTGATGCTGGATGAGGTGGTGGAGTCGATGGGGCCAGCGATAGAGCTTTGGTGGAGATGAGATCTGATTGTGGAATGAGGTTTGCGTGGTGTTCTCTCCCTCAAACTCCTTGGGTGCCTTCACAATAAATACTTGGTTCCACAAGGCGGTGCGAGACCCATATATGTGAGGATGATCGTACAAGTCGTCGTTAAAGCCGTTGTTGGTCGACTTGGAGGCCTTGTTGATTAGCAAGAGGTATTTTCATCATAATGACTAAAGATGCCTGGTTTAAACGACTACAAAGATGAGTATTTTTACCACTCATTAGCCTTCTGATTCCCCTTTATGGAGTGCTCTTTTTAAAATAAAATATGATTTCTTTGATACATGATCATTCCAATGGTGAGATACTTGTTTTCTGGAAGATAGGTGGCTAGGTGACATGCCTCTATCACATCAATATCCCATCCTTTATAACATAGCCAATCAAAAAACAACTTTGGCTTGTTGATGCTATGCCTCAAGTACTATTTAACAAAGGTATTAAACATACTTTGATAGGGAATAGTGGAGAAAGGTGGCTTCTCCAGCTATGGGCTTGATGGATGTTGATCTAACAGATCAACTAGATGTTTTTGTTTGGAAGTTAACAATAGCAGGTTCATTTGCAGTTAAATCTTTGTATGTAGACCATATGAACGATCATACTAGATTTTTCGAAAATACATACCAGAAAGGAATTGGCAAGGTAGTAAAATAATGTTGCTTTTGTGATGAGATGAATCAATTCAACAAAAAAAATCAACATTTCTTTATTTCATGTCCTTTAGCTAAGGTGGTGTGACTCATTGTTCATATGGCTTTCAATATTATTCCACCCACTAACATTATAAATTTGTTGGGAAATTGGTTAGCGGAGGTTGGCAAGAAAAATAAAGCGTAAATCCGAGTGGGTGCACGTGATTTACTTTGAGCCATATGAAACACCAGAAACGACCATATCTTTAATAATGCAAATTTGACTTCTTGTATGCAGGTTATCCCCCTGTTGGCAACTTACTGGATTCGTACGTGGTCCTACATCCAACGAACAAGCGACACGATTTGGTTACTAGGTGTAGACGTGTGGAGACGGTCGCTAGAGGGTTATACGGCTAACTCAGCGGGCGTTTTGATCGTAGAATAACATATTGATGCAAAGTTACTTTTTATTTTCTTCTTTGTTTAGACGATTGATCCATGTATCAAATATGTATGACCCATGCATCAATCGAAACTTGATACTTGATGTTTAATAAACAAATAAAAAATGCACCAATCGATGCAGAGGCTATGGCTAAGTCACCATTTCGGAAAAAAGAAAGTAGTAGTTAGTTAAATATTCTTATGAACGAGTCGATGAAATTATGTTGCTACTTTTCATTTGACAAAAATCCGCCCATGTGGCCGAATCAAGTACTTTTTTTATTGGAACAGGTGATGATGCCCCCGTTTAGCAATTACCGTATCTCATATGGTCTAGTAAAAATGTTTTTGTTGCCACGGTTAGTGACAAACCAAGAAACTTCAAGAAGCCTAATCAAACATGTCTAAGTTGCCATATTTTTGATAAATTTTCATAGAAAATCAAGTGATGTAAGCCATCGTTCGGCTGGGAAGCCCGACGACTGCTCATGTTGTAGGGATGCTGAATCCGCCTATGACCAGAGTAATGATGTCCACAATAAAAAAAAAGTATCTATGCAGCGATGAAGGTTGCCAAGAAAATATGGATGGACCAATAGGTTAAAGTAGGCTATAATCGGATGTTAATTAGAGCAGATACAATGGGGCGCTTGTTTAGGGGCGCTAGGAAATAAATCCTGGCTGTTTTTCTGGTTTCCTTGCAGTTAGCTGGTGATTTTTTTGGCATCGATGCAAAAGGAGGAGTCGGGCCGCTTAGAAATCAGGAACAAAATACTACTTCTAGCGCCTGGTGCTTATGCAACTTCCGGCTTTGACTTTTTTAGCGCCTACACAATCGTCTTGGAATGTACATGCCCTTAGTATGCTAAATTTTAGACGTCATAGGCATAACTTTCCTGGGCTGGGCGGGCCACCACCCAGTTTTGCCCCCACTGAGCTTCAACCCTGTCGATGATATTGCTTATGCATGGTATAACATAGTATGAAAGACAAATTACATCAATTTACACAAACATGAAATTATTATGTGCACTATGCACAAATACTAAACATTGTTGGATATATCGTTCTGGCCATGTCTACTGGGAACGGACGACAGAAGAGACGTTGAAGCAGCTTCGTCGCCGCTTTGAGAGTCGACGACCCTACTGTTCATGTAGATTGCATAGATAACCAGTTGGATGCCGCCCAAGAGGCAGCCTATTCCATTTGGGACCTACAAAGGTAAGGTTTCTCACACGAATTAAAGGAAGTTCAGCACTCAGTTATGCTAAGTAGGATATATATACTTACGCCAAGGAAGATGTCTCTGTCGAGTAGAGCATACGTAGCCCAGACTGCTCCGTTGAGGAAGAGGAAGAAGGACAGGAAGAACGGCATGTACTCCACGCTCCTTGTGGCGATCACCGCTCTCTGTTCAGCCACAATTTGACAATGCACAGATTTTCAGGTTTTTCACTCTAGTCAACGGGCTCAGCAAATTTAACGAAACAGCAAGATAGCTCCAGGAAAAAGACACTAGTAGTATTGTGTACTGCTGCTATTCACGAAAGAAAGTGGGTTTCTGACTTGACAATGAGAATGTACTGATATACATATACAGACAACAATGATTTATATAGTCGGGAGATAGTGACCAGCACGTAGCACAAGCTTAAGCAGAAATTAATACATATGGTAACACACACTATCAAAATTTACTAGTTCCATGATACAACACGGAAGATATTGATCCATCGAAAAGAAGAAAAAAAATGAAATATATCGATCAGCACGAGCTACTGATCAAGTTGTTGTGTCCTATGGGAATATTGGCGTGTTCCGTGCTGAGTCAAACAACTCAAAGCCATATGCATCCTTTGTATAATGCTCTTTTTAAAACTAATAGACGACTTTCATGTCTATCTTTGCACGTTTGATAGCTCTGTTTTTTTAAAACAAAAGTACATGTAGTATGTCGACGGTTGAGGGAGGCATAGATATATTTATTGTGTGTACGGATTGTGGTTGTGCACAATCTTTAACCACACAATGCTTTTGAGTATTTGTAATTATATATACATTTCCATTAATTCACCACTTAGGAATATAATTTGGCAAATAAATCAGCAGAAACACAATATTTCAACCATTAAGGTATTTTTTGTTTGGACACCCAGCCGTAAATTAAATTTGGAAGCAATAGCGTATATTTATACTACTCCCTCCATTTCATAATTCTTGTTGTGGATTCTCATGAGTCTATACATAAAATATGTCTAGATAGGTTCAAATTAGAACAAGAATTGTGGAACGGTGGGAATACTTACAAGCTGTCAAAAAATATCTAGTACCTAAATAAATAGCTCTACGTGCAAATATAAATTCAAAGATCAAATTCGCTATGTATGGTACAAGAATGTATGAGAAATATCTTAGATACTTCGAATTCAAAATATTAGTCCCTTTTACCAGATGGAAGTATATGAGTTCTTATTAATTCATACTAGTATATTATTGATCTTACAACCAAACAAAAAGCTATTAACTAATGCACCAAAATGCACTATGTATCTACTAACTAAATAGACCAACCAAAACAATGTACATCCAAAGCATGATTTTGTGAAGCACACAGAGCGTGCAAGAAAGGGTTATCTAGTGGAAGTGGTAGTTTGACCAAAAGATTGCATATCCCATGAAATCGTTGTGATACATCTATATGATCACACATGATCTGATAGTGCTTTCCCACGTCTAATTAAGATCTGATTGCATATAACAAGTGGTATAATGTTAATAAACAATACTTGTAGTATGTGTTCAGAGTTTACTCTGCATAGTTATATGAAGTACCGCTCATGTCTGATATGTAATTCGCCTTTTTTAGCACTCCAGACTTTTGAGACTTTTTGAACGGCTGTGTGCATCTTAGCTATGCAGAGATCGGGTGTAATTGCTTTTTATGAGTAATAAAGCGCTCATTATCAAAAAAAAGTTTTACTGACTGTCAATACATACTTTCAAAAAAATAAAGCATTAATATTTTTGGTACTGTACAGCTTCAAGAACATATTTATGATCCATGGGAAAATTAAAAAAATCATAAGAGTCTCTCTTATATTAACAGAAAATTTCTTCAACGTCACTACTTAGACATATGGTGGTCTGCTCTTAGCATTCTTGCAAAACGAGTTCACTAAAATATCACTACCAGAACAGTCAGTATTCTTACGATTTCCCGAATCCTATCACAAAACCTGTCTATGTAAGCCACACAAGAAGCAAAATGTTTCTGAAAATACACAACATCACCATATAAAACCTAAACAGAATAAGATATGATAACCAATTTGTCTGTGGGTCTGAGACCACCTTACCACGGCAGTGAGTGGGGACCCGTACATGAACACGCTAAGGCAGGCGCATATCAATCCTATAATCATGATTTTCATGTCAAGCCCATCGATGGCAAATGTCGTCGCTGTGAACACGATTCCAAAAAACCCAATGTCCAAAACTGCGACCAACTTCGCGGTTTTAACCTGCAAAGAGTAACATGATAATTGATCAGAAACTTCTATAATTCTCCACTTCTCAAAGAAGACAACAAGTTCTAAAGGTCGTATGCATCGTTTTGATGCAGAGGCTGGGGCTTCGTTCCCCCTCTCGGAAAAAAAGGCAACAAGTGCGACTCAGATGAGTACTCCTAATTAACATGAAAGAGGCTGCAAAACCAAAAACAGTCGATAAATAGTTTCTTCAGCACCCATTGTCCCATTAATGGGGAAACAAGTAACTTGTTCAAGACGAGCTAGCTAGCTGCCGGCCGTCGACCCCTTGGCGGGTTCCCGTAGTGTCGGGTGTAAATAAGGTTGTGTTTGTTGATCACGTCCGTGCTGGGCTCACCCTTGTAGCATGGTCGGCGGCGTAGATGAGGAAGAGCACGACGTATATGGTCTGCATAACGGCCCCGAACCCGTTGACGGTGGCGACGAGGAGGCCGTCCGGCTTGGTGACGCCGTAGTAGAGCCATAGCAGCGTGTTGAGGAGCGTGAGCACGTACGGCGCCGGCTCGAACTCCTCCGTCGACTTGCTCTTCACTATCCTCCAGAACGTAGTGCTGCCCGTGCATATAACCCAGCCATCAGCCGTGCGTGATGCATCCATGCATGTAAGAAACAACTAAAACAAAATAAATGCTTCTGTAAATGCACGCATGATCGATGCTAAGCTCTTACATGGGAGAAACGAAGACCAGAACCGAGATGATGTTTCCTGCAACAGGCAAAAGAAACTGGATGGTGAAAGCGAGTGAGGGAAAGAGAGATAGGCGATTCATGCATGTGTATACAGAATACCTATGATGCCGATGATGAACAGAACGGTGTCCATGGCGCAAAGAGTAATAGAGCGGCCTGCTTGGAGGGGAGGGAAGACGAAGAAGTACGTTCTCAAACTAAAAAGGACGATCGAGTCAGCTACTCAGCTACCTACCTGGCGAGCAGTGCCTTCTACTTAATGAGGAGATCAAAAGCAGAGGACGTGCCTGGGCTGTTCTATGAGAGAGACAGACGGTTACGAATTAAAGCTGGGCCAGCGCGGCCTCGTGTAACACAAGAATAAAAACACATGTATAGAACGCCACCGGCCTTGCAGATCCAGTTGACTAAAAGCCAGAGATCGATGTGCTTATTTATCTGTTGTTTTCTTGCATATATATAGTGATTTATATCTCTTTGTAGTTGTCATCATGAATCTAGATTTGCTTGCTTTATCTTTGCCAACTGTACTTGCGGTCCTTAATTAGTTCCTATTTTTCTTAGGGAGCTCCTCGGTTTTTCCCTGACCGGGAAACCTTCCGCTAGTTATTTATTTCACAGTACCCATTTGTGTACTAAGCAAACTAGCAGAAACATGGAAACATAAGCAATCATGATAAATATATCAAGAATGGTGCAAATCATCGCATGCTTTCTCTCCCTATCACGTTTCACCACTGGAATATCACTTTTTTTTTGTTGCAAATCTGCCTCTCTACTCACAACAATTGACAAAAATGACCCCTCCAATGCGTATTGACAAAAACCTGGCAACAAACACGACACATGTTAATCCCAGCCAAATGAGGTTGCTGAAAGAAATAACCGCACGCTTCCTAATTTAGTTTTAAAAAAACAAACTTGATTAATGCACTGGCCTGTTGGGCACAACGGGTCTTTCCATAGCATGGTGGGGAGACTATATTGTGTGTTGTGTCCTGAAGAAAAGGCTAACATTTTCTTACTTACATACTTGGGTTGCTTGGAGAAATTCAATGTGCCAATTCTTGTAAAAGTTAGGTTGTGAACAGAGCCATGGATTGCGTACTTGTAGCCTATGTTTTACATCGTAGTGAGTAATGGTGAAAGTCGAGGTACCCGCCATGCATGTCACGACAATCACGTAGTCTAATGATGAAAAATTATTTGAAAATATCTTTCATATGCAAGATGACCCTATATTATCTAAAAAAATTTATAAAGAGCATTTTATTGCTTAAAAGGTTTAAGTATTGCACCTGATCTCTGGATAGCGATGCATACAGCCGCTCAAATCCAAAAAAAAAAAAGCATCAATCGAAAAAAATATAAAAAACAAAATACAAGTATTCATCAAAAATGGCAGAGGCGCCTAAGGAGACCGAGGGCCAATCCGTAAATTGCACTACCATCTATTTTGGATAAAAATATCCCTCGCCGTGTTCTCCAACAATGTAGACAACTCTATATCGCGATGCTCCACACACTCTAGAGGCAACCATGAAAGCGGTGTAACTGTGCATCGATAACCTACACACGAGGAAACAATTCTTATCATTAAAAACCTTGATATTTCTACATAGATATAGCGATCAAATAACGCAAGTGCTCTCACCTTGATAAGTAGTTTAAATCTATGATCCACATCACTTAGCCCCCAAATATATTCACAATGCTGCTTGGTGGGTATGTCTCGACGACTCACCATATCGATCTAGCAAATTTGCATTCGAAGAATAAGTATTTAATAGTCTCATGCTGATAGCAAAAGACACACTTTCTACATCCATGCCAATTACATTTCGCAAGGTTGTCCTTAGTTAAGATTATACCTCGATGAATATACCACACAAATAAATTATTTTTTAGCAGGACCTTCATCTTCCATATATTTTGTTATTATCCACCAGCACTCTGGTTGGATTAACGCTTTGCACATGGAATCCACTGAGAATTTAGCATTCTCCTGCAAATTCCACCGTAACGCGTCTGTCTCATGTGTCAAATGGACCAAAGTCAAAATGCTAGGACTAGCGAGATCTCTTTTGAACGCCATATTTCGTGGCGAAGTTTCCACCACCTTGGCGAGCGGACCGCTTGTGTGACGTACAATATTTTACAAAGCTGGATACTATTCTCGAAGTGTGGCGTTACCTAGCCATTTATCCTACTAGAACCTTATTTCCAAGCCATCCTTTATAGATGACGAACCATGTGATAAGAAGAATTTCTTCATCACTGTTAGGCCAACCTAAAAGTGTGAGTCACCTGGTTTTCAATAAACCTGAGACAAAGCACATGAGCCTAAGTACTTTTTCCTAAGGAGAGCTTGCCACACCCCATGTTTGGAAACATGCTTAAAAAGTCATTTAAGTGTGAGTCACCTGGTTTTCAATGTCTCAGAGACAACGCACATGAGACTAAGTACTTTTTCCAAAGGAGAGTTTGCCACACCCCTTGTTTGGCAACAAGCTTAAAAAGTCATTTACCTAGAAGGGCTCTATTCTTGACCTCGATGTTATGAATACCAAGTCCTCCTTGATCTTTAGGATGGCACACTATATTCAATTTAGCATGTCAATATTTTTTTCTACTCGCTATCTCATTACCAAAAGAATAAGAATCTAGATCAGAAATACTTAAGATAATAAGATTATCTTATCAAACATTGTGTATGTGGTCATGTTCGTTTCTATTCTCTATTCCAAGAATCATTTCTTGGGTAGAAAGACACGTGAACTTGATATTGTAGCCAATAGGAAGCCACCCATGTGAAGTGGGGCTTGTAGAAAAAATCAACATATTTTGCAAAATCGTATTTCTAGCCTTTTGAAAAAGAAATTACATGTAGATGTAGGTAATGGATGCAAGTAGGTGTGTACTGAAATGGAAACATAGAAATGCTTGTTTGTGAATTGTACTCTCTTCGATTTATATTACTTGACTCTAGTATGGATGCATTTAGAACTAAAATATGTCTAGGCCATATATTATAGTTAATTAATATGCACCGAAGGAAGTATAAAAACGATGAAAATGCGTAGATTTGTCGGCTAAGTTCTAAAGAAAATGTAGCTTAATGTAATTTTATGTAACTTACTTCCTGCAGAATCGTGGGTGTTAGTGCACCCCAACCCAACTCGCATTGAAGTTTTCCCTTTTGCTTTCGTGCCAAGTCCAGGAGCCTTTCGGTCTAGAAAATTCCCTCTATAATCCCTCTATCCTAAATTATAAGGCATATAAATTTTAGTTAAAAATCAACATCTTCTAAATTTAACAAGGTTTATACATAAAAATATAAACATCTACAATATGAAATCAATACATATTAATAGATTCACCATAAAATATATTTTCTCCATGTGTCAATTTAATATGTAGATGTTGATACTGTATTTTTTCTTAAATATTTAGTCAAAGCTGGTACGGCTTAACTTTAACTAAACTTTACACCTAATAATTTTGAGACGCGGCAACGGCTAAAC
Organism: Lolium rigidum; assembly: GCF_022539505.1. NCBI lineage: Eukaryota > Viridiplantae > Streptophyta > Magnoliopsida > Poales > Poaceae > Lolium > Lolium rigidum. The sequence continues at coordinate 223,919,295 of NC_061514.1, forward strand.
AAAATGAAATGTTCGTGACGCTAGCACGTACTGATCAGTTGGTCAGTCGGCCAGTACTCCCATGCCGACGTCACTAACCATATGACGCATTGCATTGATATTCAATTTTCATCCATTTGACGGATCAAAATACAACGCTTTTATTCTGAATGTACATGACCAGTAGCCAGAACAACAGGGAAAATCCCTCACACATATAGCATACTACGATGAGCATTTCAATCCAAACCGAATTGAACACATCTATATTCAGAGTCAGGAAGAGCCCAGAGAAAGTTACCAAGACAAGAACCAATTACGCACGTTCAAAGCTTAGCATCCGATGATAACGACCACAGGTTGTACACGCCCACTTCAAAACATAGATACCACAGAAAACAAAAACAAATCACCGTATGATATACAGATATAGTATGACGCAAGTACGCGACCCTGCTGGTATTCTACCAGCGACGAGGCTCATGTGGCGCCGCTGCTCATTCACCGCCAACCAAACATTTGAACTGAGTTCCGCACGGGATATGGCTCTTGCACAAGCCAGCCTTCCAATCAACATGCACGATCATTTCCAACGACGCAGGAAGCTTCAGGTCTGAAAGTACAGAAATATTAACATAAACATTCAGCAGGCAATGTTTTATCTCCTGTTTGTAGAAGATATAAAGAAACCGATACCAGCACATGTCCAAACCAAGAACTCAGTTAAGTTAGACAGGAATCCCCAGTAAGGTGTTTCAAATACCTAAGAGAATCTAACAACTAGGTGACAGATTTTCTAAGGTGTTTCAAGTACTAAGAGAATCTAACAAATAGGTGACATATTTTCTCATACAGGGACGAGGCATTCAGAGGGCAGAACTGAACTTGTAGGATGTCCTTAGTTCGCAGGGTTTGTTATCTTACCACATAAAACAGGCGCTGCAAGATGATGGATAACCATTCAAAAAATAATGAACAAAAACAAGAAAAGAGCAACAAAACCCACCTTTCGTTGGAGAAGAAAATTTGAACTCTGTTGTATTCATTAGGCTTTATCCACATTGTCAATTTCATCACACTTACTTTGCTTCCGATAATGGAAATAAAGGAACTGAAGAATAATCTGTAAAAGATGGTTAAGGATTCTTCCAATGTTACAACTGATTGAAACTAAATTCTGATATGGTTAGCCTTGCCACTGAGCTAGCACTCAGTTCTCAAGTAACATATGAACCTAACAGAAAGCACCCTCGACTATATAGTTAAGCTTATTCGAGATGCTGGATAGAAAGGGATTTGGAAAAATGTTTCTAACAACAAAGCCACCTGAAAATAAAATCAGTTCAAACCTCTCTTCTGACCCCATGGTCTAAACAAAAACCACTATTTTGAGTTGTAAAGTAGAATATTATTAAAAGTGGGAACTAATGAGCCTCAAGGATACTAAAGAATCGAGTAAAACACATCCTCCAGCATCCACAAGCCACGGGAGATTTGGTCTCAATCTTTCCCAGTCCATACTATTAACAAGTATACTGCATTGAAAAAGAAGCGACATGAGAACCGTAAAAGCAGCCAACTAAAGCTGGTTTCAATATTTAATAAAGAATATAAAATGGCGCCCTTGTATCAGTTGTGGAATGTTAATGAGAAATTGGCATGGGATGCACCTGCTTGGCACTGAACATTGTATTGCAATCCGAGAAAGTCCAACTTTCGAGATTACACAGTTATACTAAAATACTTAAGAGCCCCGAAGATAACTTTTTTACTAAACAATACTTTTACAAATGTATCTAAAGTAACTTGAATGCTAGTAAACAGATGAAGTTCGGTTAATGGTTACCTCCCTACATATGTCGTATTTCCCACTAAAGCAAAGGTAAACATAAGTGGATTGAGTCCCTGAATAAAATTACAGGCCAAGTAAGTTAGCTAGCATCGGATAATGACCCAAAATAACAACAATCCATGCATTTAATGCAATAATGTGATACAACAAACATGTGAATACAATTGACTTCCTATATAAAGGAAATGCTTTTGTGTAGTGAAAAAATTGACATAGTATGAAAATAGGACACGATGCTTTAAAATGTTTTTGATTGATGAAAAAATGGATAGGAGTTCTAACTTTTATCATAAGAGGTACAACAAAACTGTGCAGTGGAAACACCATATATATGTACTAACAGAAGGCCTAAACTAAACACCAATACTAACACAACCTTTTCCTGCAGAATTAAGTTTGACTTGCCACTTCTGCACCATAATAACAAGTAATATATCCCAATCAACAACTAAGGCACTCTTTTTACCCAACTGTATCCATGTGTATTGCATGCAAACGCTTTTGTGACTATTGACATGTAGATGTTGCCGGCTACTGACTCCTCTTGGGACCAAGTTGCCCATTCATCTATCTTCTCAAATAATTCAAAAAATGTTGACAAAACTATGAAAATGCTTCCTGCTGTAAAAGAAGACCGGAGAAAGATAAACTTGCCTCGGCATGGCCTCTTTGCATCTGCAGAGTGGTAGAGAGATGTTAGATATACCAAAAATATGATGTATTTTGCACTATAGTGCTGTAAAGAGTTTCTTGAGGTTAACAAGGATCATATTATTCAGCATTATCAGATAAGCATTTACAGTAGAAACTAGCAGAGTAGGAACAGCAGTAAGCCAGTAACTGGAAGAAGAGTAGGAAAAGCAGTAAAAATCTTATGGGTGTTTCTTTTTCTGCCCTGCATCTTAAGAACACCACTTCTAGCTTCCAAAAATCATGACAAATTCCATTAAATGATATTTGTACTATACCCAGCACCAAAATTTAGTATCGGAGGTGTTTTTGGTAGCACAAGGTAAGAAAAAAAATCCATTTGTTCTTACATTTAAGTAAATCTGGGGAAGACGACCGCCCATATAGATTACTGCCATCGCCCAACCAAGAAAGCTTCCAATTTCACTTCCACTTTCGCCATCCTATGGTGGAGAAGAAACTAATTAGATCACTACGCAAGAAGAAACATAGTCTATTCTTGTTCATGCAAATTGCATAGCAAACCGATGCCCTGGCGAAGATATAAAAATTGAAAGCAACTACAGCTTACCGCTAATGCTAAAAGCTTTCTTCCAACAGGTATGATAATTTCATTGGGAGCATCCCTGTGTGCGGATCCAACCAAGATATGCAATACACACATACCCAAGAGAACAGAAACCCATGGTACCTGAATTCAATCAATAAATGCTTTTGTAGTCCCAACCTCAGTATACAAAGTAGCAACGGGGTTAAGGGTAACATACCACTGAGAGGGAATTTTTTGTTATAGCAGCTGGTGCAGACTGTGCTGGAGCAAACTCACCAACTAAAGATTCATCTTGGCCGTTCATTTGTGGAGACGCTCTTGTTGCCTGGCGATTATTGCCCAACCATGTACCTGCAATAGGCACTGGGCTACTTGATAGAGATCTTGCTGACCTGTAAAGTCAAACAGTGAGTTAGGTGCTCCTGAACTTCTATGCGATTGCAACAGTGCTGTCAGCAGGTAAGAATAAAACTACAACATCCAGAAGTAATTGTCAAGAGTGCACTCCAATTTGCAGTATCAGTCCATTTAAATAAAGCCAATTCACAATATTTAATGCTTTATCCGAACCAAGGACAAATATATGCTTTAAGGAATTAAAAAAAAATAGATCAACTTTAAGGAATTAAATTTTTTTAGACCAACTTTAAGGAATGAAATATGTGGAAACAATAACAAGCTCAAGAACATTACACATAGTAGTAGTCTGAGCTGGGGCTGTTTGAACCATGACGTTGCCATAATACTTCTGTGTTCAGCTGGATTGGTGAGCTTGGAACAGGAATTGTCACACCTGACTGAATGTTGTTTTTGTATGCATCATCCCTGTGCCCCAAAAGCTTTTGACGCAACGAAGCATCCCCACGCTGATGCTTCTGAGGCTGAAAACGTACATTATTGTCCCAACAGAAGTAAGAGAATACTTTAGGAAGATGGTAGGAGTTAAAGGTGAAAAAAATTAAGTGTATCTTGCTTGTGGTCAGTGGTCAAACCATGACTTATGATAAATAGTATCATAACACTACGCACATTGTATGAAGAATACCAAACTACTTAGCAAAGAATATAGCAATATACTTCTTAAGTTCATGAATCCAGAACAAGTATTTTTAGTATATACAGTGTTAGTTTACCAAGTGTTCAACATTGAATGAATGAATACTATACTTGGCAAAGAAGTGAACAATATAGTTCATAAGTTCATGAATCTGGAGCAAGTAATATTCGTAGACAGTGTTTGCTTACAAGTGTTCACATTGTTAGCTATGATCGTGCAAAAAAACTTCATGCAAACATGATTACAATCTGCAATGTTTTCAAGCAATCACCTTGATAATTGTCCCGGTTTTCTTTACTTTAAGACGGTAGATGTGGCTATAGTATATTGTCTGTCCAGTGAGAATCATAGTTGTGATGGTATATAGCTGCATTGCAAAAAACTAAGTTGTCAGATGACAGAAACTGCTGAAATGGATTGAAACAGCAAAAGTCCAGGAAATGATGTTCTTACCAATGCCATGTAAAACTGTGTCGGCAACTGCATTACAAACAGAACGGAAAATGTTAGATTTGAAACATATAGAATAAAAGGTGCTGACTTAGTCCCATGCGTACATCTTATGTCACACTTGATCATGATGAAGTTATATGCAAAAATTTAAGTGTAATATATTGGTTAAGAATATTCAGATTTATCTGCACCAGATGTAGATCATTACATAACTTATCTAGATCTATCTGGAATTCTCCCTTTTTGAAATACTATGTCGGAAACAACATATAAATGTCCATGTTCAATTATTTTCCACCTGCAGATAATTTTTGTGAATTTGATCCCACATAATTATACTAGTTTTCGCTGGTGAGGAAAGAATGCAGGCTGGAAGAAAAGATTTGGTTGCTTTTCCTGGTCACAAATAACACGTCCTCACACTGTCCAGATAATATCAGCCAGAAAATTCGCTAAATCAGAAAGAAAACTACTAGTGTCCTAGCATACGAACATGCCTAACTGAGTAACCGGTGCATGTGCCTCGCAAAAGTATGTTGCCTAAGATTAGGTTCAAGAATTTGAGTTAAATAAAAAGAGAGGGTTGGAATCTTACAGTAGCAGGCTCCAGGAAGCAGCCGGCAAGGTTAAACAAATCCCTGCATGATTGCAGAAGAAACATAGCAGAACGTTAGTTAGAGCATTGCGCGATATGCACCTGTAAGTACAATAACTGTGATACGCATCAACTTAAAAGGGAGGTGGGAAATATGAGACAACGTACCCAACTATCCAAGTCATTAGAAAAGCGATGGAAAGCCCTTCTGTTGACTTCTGTTTGTAGTTTGTTATGATCTGCGGCACCTCAGCGACGCCCCAGCTGAGGACACTAGCCAGTCCAAGACCCAGGGCAACACCATCCTTGGTGCTGCACAGGCAGTACTTGAGGTAGGTCCGAGCCCATTCCGCACAATGCCCGGACGAGGGGCAGCTCGGAGGCGGCGTTCCTCTGAATATACCCATTTGAATATGCGTGTGTGCTCCAGACCTGGGGATCAAATTACAGAGAACATGAACAGTGTAAAAAGGTTGCGTTTCGAATAGTGACACATGTGAAGATTATTTCCCCTTTTTTTTTCTTGAATGGACTATGGCAAAATTGAATAGCTATCTGGGTTTTTCAGCTAAAACATTGGTGGGTGTGAGGGTGAGTTAGGAATAATAAACAGGATCAACACAGAATATACCAGCTAGACGAAAAGTGTATGAAAAGATTACTCGAGAGAAAAAAGGAACAGGGTGTATGAAAAGATAGGGGAGAAGAGAGATGCAGATTGTTGTGCGAAAGAAAGAACGCAACATTACTGTACAGACCTGACTCGATTTCCTTTTTTTAATACTACAAAATTGGACAGAGTTTTGAAACTCGTATTGATAAGGACTGAATATGCAAGTGGCCGACATTCTCTCTTCTCATACGAACCACCTACTAAAGTAGCCGCGTAACACGGAACACAATCGACCTCTCCTGGTGTCCCCGTTATTTCGTTTTCCACCCCTCAGTTCATCTGTTGTTCCCTTCCCTTGCGCTGCACAAAAACACGATACGGATCCATCGGCACGGATTCCAGCCACCGCGCGCGTTGAGTGAAGACCTACCTAAATCGGCGAAGGACGAGTGAAGAGCTACTACCTAAATCGAGACACCGTTACAGCTCGCGTCTCGTATTTGAATCGAGTGCCTAGCGAATCCCGTCTTTCTAATCTTGCAGGCTAAAGGCGCAACGAGCCACCCCCAAGAAGAACAATCCCTCAAAAGGTGAATCTAAAAAGCAATCCCTGAATCAAAAGAAACCTTTAAAACAAACCTTAAAAGAAAGGATCGAGCGGCGATGGGTTAAATCGATGGCAATGGACGCGCCGCCACGAGCTGGAACCCGGCAATGTGGGACGTTCACGAGGCGGCGGGGCAGGGGAAGAAACAAAAGCGCAGCGGGAGGTGGGAAGGAGGGAAGGGAGTTCGTACCGGAGTTGGTCTTGTGGAAGTGTTGGAGAGAGGAAGGTGGGCGGAGGTCCGGGGAGGGGAGGATTGGAATCGAAACCGAGAGAGTCCGGTCGCGATTTTATCGGCCTGGGACCTCGCCGCCGCCGCTACTTGTTAGCTGTGGTGTGGGTGGCGAGACCAGGTTGCCTGTTTTGGCGGCTCCCTCCAGTCGGCCACGTGGCACCGCTCGCTCCGGCTCGTGTGCCGCTGCTCGTGGTACCCTGGACGTGGACGGGGAGGAAATAGCACATAACACCAGTTTTTGGTGAATCTTTTGCATAGAACCACATGTTGCAGTTTGTTTTGCACAGAACACCATATTTCCTTATAATCTTTGCAAGAAACACATAAAACATAATTAGCCTATTTGACACATCAATTAGAGGAGTGGTCTGGTTCGATCAATCTGGTTCGACCAGTATATTCTTCTACTAACCAACGTAGGCTAGGATGAGGCAATGATCGAGGCGACCGAGACGGCGTGGGTCACGCCTGCGTCTAGGCTCCGACGGCGGCTGGTTTTACCGCCGATCGGGCCGGTGCTCACGCCGGTGGTGGGTCCCCCAGGCTTGGGGTCGCGTTTTGATCCCATCGGCGAGGTTTCCGACGACGAAGACGAGATCTCGGTGGCCGAGGAAGTTGCGCGGCGCGGGCTCGACGATGTGCCGCATGTGCTGCCTCTCCGCAACATCGACGACCAGGGCGACGGCGAGCATGTTGATGAATTCTGGTCCAAGATTGGGTACCCTCATCGCGGCATCCGAGGTCATGGGAGACGAAGACGGCGGCCGCCACTTCGGGTGGGCAGCGAGCCCGGTCCTCGTCTCCGACTAGGACGGTGAAGCCGGCGGGGAGGAAGACCGGCGTCATCTTCACCGCCGGTTTTCCGCCTGCCCAAGCCGCCGATGAAGATGAAGGCCTAGAAAGGCCCCCTCCCTCCCAGGCGGATCACGCCGCCGGCCGTGTTCGCGGACTTTGTTGACGTTGCAAGAGTTGTATCGGCAGCACGTACGGCGGTGGATGGTCTTGGGATGCAGAGGCATGCGATCTCGGTGACGGCTGAAGCATCCACGGCGCCGGTGTCGAGGACATCGATCCGACGATCTTTCGGCCGCGGTTTGATTTGCCAGAGGCGATCGAGGCTCTCCGTCGCCCTCCTCGTCCTCGACTTCGCCACGATCTGCGCAGCGGCACTCCTTTGCGCAGTTTGTCGCCGGGGTCTCCACGCTCGTATCAACAGTGCGGCGGATGCCTCGAAATCATTCTTCTTCTTTCCCATGGTGGTGCGGCGGTGGTGGTGGGAGTGGAGGTGTGGGCGATGGCAGGAACGATGCCGATCGACTTTTAAGGCTGGCTGCTCGCGGGAAACGATGCCATTGAAGGCGGCGCAGAAGCCCAGCTGCCGCCCGCCAGTGCGCGCGTAGAAGAGCCAACCGCAACAATGATGGCGAAGGCTGCGGCGCAGACGTGGAAGCGCTGACCGCGGAAGCGATAGCCGCGGTAGCGATGACCTCGATACAGGCTCGCTACCAGGCGGGTCTAGTGGAGAAGCGAGCGGTCACTTGGGGCGTCCGCCGCGACGCATTCCAGGCGCAAATATGCGGCAGGTTTGTGTCGCTGCGGACGCCCTGGTCACTTTGCGTCGCACCGCTGGAGGGGTACCAGACGCATTTTCGGCATGCGCGGATGCAAAAGGTCGCTCGGCGTCCCTTTGCATCGCCCGTTGGAGATGCCCTTACTACTACTGGGCCCAATCATCTAATTACTGTGTCAACCAAGACTAATCAAGTATTATGTGTTTTTTGCAAAGATTACCAAGAAATCTGGTGTTCTGCGCAAAACAAACTGCAACCTGTGGTTTTGTGCAAAAGATTCGCCAACATATGGTGTTATGTGCTATTTCCTCTGGACGGGCGGGCGGGGTGTACCTGGACGGGAGAGCCCGTGACTCGTCAGCCGTACGTACGCCCGCGCCTATTTTTTGGTTTCGTGACCGGTACGTCCACAGCTATGAACCGTAGAATAACATCTGTACGCTGTTTCTCGAAAATTAGTTATACTACTGTTGTATATGTTTCATTTTCTTTCCGATAATGGGCGCTTTATTACTTTTACAAGTGTTTCATATTTCTTGGTGTATGCATTTAGTTATAAGTTAACATATTTTAAATTTGACCAATATTGTTTTTTTTATGGAAGCATTGCTTCGGCCTCTGCATCAATAGATGCACACAGTCATATCTTTTATTAAAAAAAGGTTCAACAAAGTATACTTATTACAATCAAATGGAAGCTAAAACTGTAACCATAATCAGCCAAACAAAAATGAAAAGCAAACGAAATCAATCCATCTTCAATCTTTAATTCTTTTAATGTGTCGTCATCCAGTAGCCTGGAAATAGCAGTCTCGTGCGACCGTCAAAATTCGGTTGCATCCAATAGCCATATTATCTTGCTGGTCCTCCGGGAGAAGGTATGCCCAAAGCTGTATCCAATGCACTGCACGAAGAATAACCTGCAAAAAATTGGTTCCCTTCTGTTTATTAAACATAATGTTATTTCTACTTGTCCACATAGACCAACAAATCGCAGAAATACCAATACGAATATGCTCTTTATCTTTCTTATTCACCCCATTCAACCAATTACCAAACATATTAGTGATGTTAGATGGAGGAGGAATGTTATAAGCAGAAAATACCATTCTCCAAATTAATTTTGCAAACGGATAAGAAAGAAACAAGTGATCAATTATCATAGAAGCAACATTTTTTACAACTTGTCCACTTTCTCTTTATTAGATTATCCTTAGTAAGCAACACCTTATTACTAAGAAATCACATAAAAAATTTATCTTAAGGGGTATTTTGATCTTCCAAAGATATTTTCTCAGAAATCTAGTATGACCGTTCATAAGATCAAAGTATATAGATTTAACTGAAAATAAACCCGAGTATGTTAGCTTCCAAACAAACTTGTCATTTTCATGAGTCAGTCGTACCGACATTAGGCGCTCACGTAAGTGTAACCACAAATTCCACTTATGTTCATTAAGGTATCTCCTAAAACCAATATTAATAGGAGATTGACTCAAAAACGTAGATACCAACACATTTTTTCGTTGGACGATATTATAAAGAGACGGATATTGTTGAGCTAACGACACCTCGCCCATCCAGACATCTTCCCAAAACCTAACCATCAATCCATTTCCTATTTTAAATATGCCCCGCTTGAAGAAATTATTTTTAACCCGCATTAATCTCTTCCAAAAAGGAGAATCAGTAGGTTTCTCCTCCACTTGAGCCAAAGTCTTATTTTTAATATACTTGTTATGCATCAATTGTTGCCATACTCCTTCGGATAATAATTTAAAAATCTATTTGCTTAGCAAACATTTATTTTTCAATTCAAGAACTTCAATACCTGGACCCCCTTGATCATTTGGTCTACAAATTATATTCCAACGAGTCAATCTATATTTCTTTTTGTGTTTATCAGATTGCTAAAAAAGCGAGATCGATAAAAATCAGGTCTCTTCCTCGCTCCTTTAGGAATCTAAACATGGGTAGGCTAGTAAGAACGAAGATGATAAGGATAAGACGATCACCATAAGATAACATTTTACCCCGCCAACATTGAAGTATTTTTTTGTTAAAGATTAACTTACCAGTTTTTTTGGATGAAGAGGAGTCGACGAATGGTACTGCAACTTTTTTTGAAATACTATGGACGGTAAGTTCGAAACACTGCAGCAAAGCACCGCTGTCCAAATATAAAAGAGGTGTATGAAGTTGTAGTGCGACGACACCCAGCATATATAAGGTGATCTTGAGCTAATCAATAAAAAAGGCTAGTATTAGTATTTTCTCCCACAAAAGAGATGACCAATAATAGAGTCTTTTGTGAATTCAATTCAGATGAAGGCAGTAGTATGTTGATCTAACATTTTTTCATTACAAAGTACTGCAGAAGGTACAGTTGGCAAACTGTCCAACATATTTAAGGGAAGTAATGCGAAAGCACTGCAGCATAGCATTGTAGACCTAGATAAAAGAAGCGCAATGAGCTGCAGCCTGGAAACACGTTGCCATGTTGGGTGATTATGAGTTTTTTTTTCGAGAACTCGCAGGAGATCTGCGAATCTTTATATTACGATAGAAGAAGCGAGGTGCAAAGCACCAGGGAATACAGATAGGGGTTTTAGGCCCCAAACCACCATACGACACACACACCTAGGCGATCACTCTCCCGGGGTACTACCTCTATCTCTGCAAACTAACCACTCATGCCATTCACTCTAGACGCGGTCACTCAAAACAGAAGCAAGGCAGGCCTTGCCCTCGAAGACACGCAGGTTTAGTTCCATCCAAATTGAGCGGATGAGCGATTGTGAGTCAATCAATGAAAGAAGCTACTAAAAATTTCTCTGAATAAAAGATGCAAAGAATAATGGAGTATATTTTGATTCATTGTAGAAGAAGGCAGTAGTCTCTCTCCCTAATAAAAGATGCGAAGAATGATGGGTACTGATTTTAAAGTATGTAGTAGTATTTGCTGGATAAAACAGACGAACAAATAATCTAGCAATTTGTGCTCGAAGAAGTTTCCATATAAAAGAGGTGATAAATAATGCAGTATCTTTTCAAAGTTGACTATTATATTTTTGCTTGATAAAAGAGGATTTTAAATAGCCAGTAATATTTTCCAGGATAAAAGAGACGATGGACGTTAAAAGAGGATTTTAAAGTAAGTAGGCATTAGTATTTTTATTGGATAAAAGAGGTGACGAACGCTCCCCAGAAGAAATCAGTAGTATCATTTCAGAATAAAAGAGTCGATGAATCTCGCTATTTTTTGCCGGAGCAGGGTATGCAGTAATATTTTTACCGAATAAAAGAGATGATGCACATTAATAGAGGACTTTAAAGTAGGCAGAAGTATTTTTGCTGGATAAAAGAGGCGACAAATGGTCCATAAGAAAATGGTAGTATATTTCTCGAATAAAAGAGTCGACGAATCTAGCAACTTTTTCGTCAGAGTAGGCAATAATATTTTTGCAGGAGTAGTAAGTAATATTTTTGCTGGATAAAAGAGATGAGATACGATATAGCATTTTTTCCAAAAGGAGTGCAAAAGATAAGGTTGTTGCAGGATAAAAGAGGTTTTCTGAAGTATTGCAAAAGATTAGGTTGAAAAACTTTATAACATTTTACACCAAAATATTACCGAAACAACATAGTTATGATGGATGATACTATAGCAGTAAGTGTTCACCTGTGATGAAACTACATTACCAGACACAATAGCGGGCACTATTCATTTGTGATATGAATAGTGACCAAGGACCCCTCTACAGCCTTTATATACAATATATGTATAAGAAACCTAGCAATCATAGATGATCTTAAAAATAGTGTGTTTGGGCTCGTTGAATACAAATAGTATCACTTATTTGTAATATTTATTTTACTTCTTTATAACTCATTTTATCGATAAAAGATGTTAACGAGTATATTATGTATTTCATTTAGCAAAAACACAATATTTTTATTGTACGGTTTTGGCATTTATGACGGCAAAACCTCAACCATATTTTACGCGAAAATGATGCCATATTTCTTTCAAAACACAACCTTAATTTTTTTAAACTGGAATCCCTATAAAATATTTAAAATAAATAATAATGACTTCAAGGTTTATTTTGTGCTAGTTAGATGAAATGTAGGTATATGTATTGTTTATGCCTCTTTTAGTATCCTTAAATATCTTGGCAGATGTCTCTAGAGTGCATAATTTAGTAAATATTTAGTAGAGGTTTTAGATTCGAAAAACCACTTTTGAACCTGGAAGCATATGCTCCGGGTAACCAAAAAAACATTTAAAAATGTTTAAAAAAACTGAAAAAATATCTGGCATGTAAATGTCGATATTATATGTATGCACGCCAAGTTTCAAGCAAAATTGATATTTTTGTGTCCTATGTGAAAAAGATAAAGAAATGTCTTGTGAAATGCTTTTTTTAAGCACCAAAATTTATCTTTTCTGCACACAGGACACAAAAGATATTGGTTTTCCGCGAAACGACTTTATGAGCAAATATGATATCGAGATGTACATGTTAATCTTTTGTTCAATTTTTTAAAAATATTTTGAACTATGTTTAAAAGTCATTTAAAAAAACCAGAAGCATATGCTCTAGCGTGCAAAAATGCCTCGACCAGATTTTAGATGGTCCTATTTTAATTTAAGTATGAGATATTGTCCTTGGATGATTGTCATTACTCGTTTTCGCCTATTTCTTCTTCATGGACAGTACTAGTATACATGTACGTGCAACGCACGTCTCAAAATATCACCAATACATTTGAAACTCATGGGAGTCAAATTAAAAATAAACTTTCAATAAAGTAAAATGTTAATGTACCCGTTTTGTTTTAATGTTGCTCAGGTTATATTTACAAAACTGAGACACAATTGTGATCATGTTAGAGCAGGGATACAATAATATTGTTTCATCTGTGTGGCGTTCTGTACTCACTCGATTGTCACCAATGTTATCAAATGTATTGCAAAACCTAGATGCAACTCTAAAAATAGATTGTATAATAATCGATTAAATGTATCCTCATACTTGACAATTCAGATATGGCATAAAAGAAGTCAGCTGTGTAATTTCAGTAGGACTCCCAAAGCACTGCCGATTATTGAACAAAATGACAAGAACGGCTAAATCTGTTCAAGAGTAGTTAGGTCTACTTCAAGACTTGCAACAGTAGCCAAACTTTCAGTTTAAGTCAGCATGTGGTATTCTCAAAAAGAAACCATCCTTACATGGTATTTAAATTAAATGAGTTAGAGAAGCAGAAGTAATAAAATACCTCATTTGGCGATTTCAGGAAAGGAAAGGAGAGGTAAATTTGCGACCCTTGTTAAGTCGGCGCTAACCCAGGTAACTCATGAGTGCCAAAAAATATTTCATCCGAGCAAGACTTACAATAGCTCGCAAAACAAGAAGGCCTGAAGAGAGATCAAATAACCTAGGTAAAAATTATTCCCATTCTGTTTGGCATTCCGATTGGTACACCACACTGGTACTACAACTTCCGTTGAGATAATCTAATAATGTACTCCTAGTTCCTATCTTTAGTGTATAATAATATTAAACAACATCAGAATTCAGAAGCATTCTTCCATTCACATAAATTATCAAGAATGTATAATTAGCAAGATTCCACCAAAGATGAGGATATAAGGCGGAGAACATAATCTGGTACTTCCAAAATGTAACGGTAATCATCAAAAAAATAAGAATAATTTTCACCGTGTGAGCGAACTATCTGACAATCTAACAAAATCATATTAGTTCCATTATGTGTGTAATTGTAGACCCTGCAAAGAAACCAGTAAACTACATGTACAGTGCAACCTCTGCCGTGTCTTTATTCAGAGAGCTGGCTCCAGCTTGGTCGGTGGTATTCTCATACAAAACAACCTGCAGGGCAATCAAATTCATAAGGTAACTGACGAAACCACAAAATGAGAATTTCTTTGAGCTTACACAAATTAAACACACCATGGGCACCGGGGTTAAAATGTCAACTTTTTTCAACACATAGGAAAAGAACAGAGAGCTAATAAGCCATAATCCAAACATCATGTGTAGATTAAGCTTCATGCCTTCCAAGCTTATACGTCCAACCTGGTACAGAGCAATCAATTAAGAACAGAATCCACGAAACACAACTTTTGAATGGGAATCAAAATTGAAAACATGTACAGTACAATGATCTGATACTCTTATGGTGCCGAAGACAAATGCTGAACTCTCCTGCCATTCATACTCGCCCAGAAATCCTTTAGGCTTTTAGCTAGTGTGGTGATAGTGTTGGTACAGTGTAAGCACAAGGATGAACGGAACTGGGTAAGATGACTTCCACCGGGATGCCCTCTATTTTACCTTTATCTTTGTGACGGCCTCAGGCCTCTAATCCCATCGGCAACAGAAGTGAAACTCGAGAGAACGCCCCAGTCGGGAAAGGCAGGCGGAGCGGGGCAGCGCGAAGATTGATACCGGCACCCACACTCTGCGTGGTGGCGAGGAGGTTGGGCGGCGTGACCGCGAGCAATGTCGCCTCTGGACATGGCGGCATGGACAGTCATGGACGGCTCTTGTTCGCTGGAGGAGGTGTGGAAGCGATCTCCCTCAATCGAGGTGATATCGAAGATCTGGATCAAGCCGCACGCTGCGTCCGGCATGCGAAGGTCAAGGAACAGGAATTTGTGCCCAGGTGTTGGGGTAAATTGCGCCCTGATTTCGCAAGATCGGAAGGAAGGTCCCATGATTTCAGGGTGGGGAGAACAAACAATCGTGAGCCGTGTGATCTACGCGGATGTACGGTGTAGATTCAATTTTCCTACAAAGTTTGTGCCTTTATAAGTAGTAGAGATAGAGATGGAGACAACAGGGGCGAGCTGGGGCCATGGCCCTCCCCATGCTGTAATTTTTTCTAAAACCACCCTTGACATTAGGTGAAATTATGTAGAGTTTAGCACCAAATTCATACTCCAAGTTGAATTGAATTCCCCCTTGTAACCAATTCCTGGCTCCGTCCCGGCCATGTCCTAGGGTTCAACATTCAGCTGGCATAAGTCGTATTCATACCTAGGATAATTTTTGTTGACATCAACTTGCTATAGAGATGGTGTGATTTGATTGTTTGCTACACCCAAGTATAAATATATAGTACCCGCAAAACATAAGTCAAAAGATAAAATTCTCACATGGAGAAAACACAATTAGTAAACCAAACCCATGCTCGGGAAGGTGTGGGACGCGTGAGGTGGGCTAACAAATCCACATGTCCTATCCTTGATGGTGGCGACCCTAGAGCAATGATTCAATAGTATTAGATCTATATCGAGAAAAGGTTATAGTTTTTGAAACAAATAGCGTGCATCAGTTATATAGCTCGGCGCTTACGAACTTCACCTATTTTTCTTGTCTTGCTATGCTATGACATGCACTCCGCAAATGATTGGTTTGTGCACTCGGTAAACTTGCGATGCGTATTCAGAAATTAAATTTGTTTGCAACCTTGGTTTGTTTTTGTTTGATCTGTAGTCTGCATAAGTTTGGTTTCATCTTTCCCCCGCAAAAGAAAACAAAAAATTGGTTTCATCTTGTCCGTAAAACCATCGTGGAAAAAGTTGCTGCGCCTTTAACCATCATGAAATCGCCCTGATCGATCTTTCAAGATAAGGTCAAATAAGATTTCCACAAGAGAGATATGCTCACAGCATCTCCAACAGACGCGCTATATAGGTCGCGCGGCATAAAAACGTCCGATATAGCGCGCGCGGGACAGAATGTGGCGCTCCAGCAGGCGCGGTTAACGGCGCGGCGCTGTAAATTTTTTAGGGCGCGCGGTTTTTTGCACAATCCGGAGCGGCATATCTGGCGCGTCGGCTACAGCGCGCGGCATCGCTCGTCCAAGCGCGAAAAAGCCAACGGCTGGAAAATTCCTCCTCCGCGCCCGCGCCTTCATTTCCCCACCTACCGTCGGCGCGAAATCCAGCCGCCGCCGGTCGACTCCGCCGCCGCCCCCGCTTCTGCGCGCCGCCGCATCGTAGATCCGCGTCGCCCGCACCTCCTCCCCGGCAGCGGCGGACGCTCCGCCGCACTGTGTCGCTCGCGCGGCCGCCAGCGACGAGTTGTAGTCGGCGGTCCTTCTCCGCGGCCCCCTTCGCGCCGCCGTCGCGTTCTCCTCCGCGCAGGTGTCGACATGTCGTCCTCGTCGTCGTCGAGCTTGCTTGCAACATGGCGCGCCCATGGTGCTCGCCCATTTGCTCGCAAGGTATGAACCTCCGCCGGCCGGCCTCTATTATACTCGCCAAGTAGCTACAAAAGTTCATAGTGAAGTAATTTCATACATATGTTTGTAGAGTTTCTCATATGATTCATCTGATGACGAGTTCGATCAAGAAGAAGAGGAGAACATATCGATACTATTAGCATACCGCGCCGTTAAGAGGCCAAAATTTGGTGGATCGGTGTTCGGTAGACAGAAGTTGTGGAGAGAAAGGATTGAAGGGCATGAGAAATTGATGCGGTCGTATTTCAATGAGAATCCGATTTTCCCCAAAAGCTATTTTCGTCGGCGTTTCCGGATGAGTCTCAACTTGTTCAAGCACATTGCAACGGAGGTCACCAAATATGATCGCTTCTTTGAGCAAAGGAGGAATGCCGCCGGAGAACTTGGCCATAGCACATATCAAAAGGTGACCACCGCCTTGCGTATGTTGGCATATGGTATACCGGCGGATCTTGTTGATGATCATTTGGCCATGGGAGAGAGCACTTCTATCTTGTGTGTGAAGCGCTTTGTCGTCGCAATTGTCAATGTCTTTGGCTCCACATACTTGAGAGCCCCCAATGCTGAAGACACGGCAAGGCTTTTGGAGATCAACGCCAACCGGGGGTTTCCCGGTATGCTTGGTTCCATTGATTGTATGCATTGGAGTTGGAAGAATTGTCCAGCGACATGGCATGGACAATTCAAAGGCTACAAGAAGGATGCCACCATAGTACTTGAAGCGGTGGCCGACCAAGAGACTTGGATATGACATGATTTCTTTGGAATGCCCGGATCTTGCAATGACATCAATGTTCTTCAACGGTCACCACTGATGACAAGACTTGCAATGCGGGAAGGTCCATTGGTGGAGTTTGAAGCAAATGGCCACAAGTACAACTATGGCTACTTCCTCGCCGACGGCATATATCCAAGGTGGCAAACATTTGTGAAGCCAATTATTCAACCAAAAGGTAAAAAGCAAACTCAATTCCACAATGCACAAGCGGTGGCTAGGAAAGATGTAGAGAGAGCATTTGAGATTTTGCAAGGCCAATTTGCCATTATTAGAGGACCGGCTAGATTTTGGGATCAAGAATGCCTTTGGTATATCATGACCGCGCGTGTAATCATGCACAACATGATTATAGAGGATGATCGCGGAAAAGATGTGGATCATACCCACTATGATGGGGGTTCCCGTGCAAGTGACGAGGTCCGCACATAGGATTGCCCGATTCATTGCCTCATACCATGCCATTCGGTGCAACGACACACATGATGAGCTTCAAAAAGATCTCATGGAAGAATGGTGGAATTGGAATGGACAACAATAGTTGCATATTTGTTATATTTGTTTGAAAACTATGTGTTGTATTGTCTCAAAACCATGTTGTATTGTTGTATGTTGGACGTGTTGTATTTGGTGTGAAGTATTGTTGTGAACAATGTATTGTATTTGGATGGTACAATATATTTGTGAATTTTTATATATTGTTTGATCTTCTTGGATGCATACTTGTGTGTGTTTGTTGTTTGCGCCGCGTCCGCGCGCTGCAAAATGGCGCGTCCGGCGGAGGTGCTATTTTACCGCGCTAACGCGCGCTGCAAAATGGCGTACCCGGCGGAAGAGAAATCGATCATGCGCGCGGCAACGGTTTAGCGCGCGCAGATTTTTGCTTTTGGCGCGCCGCGATATAGTACCTGTTGGAGATGCTCTCAGGCCGTCGAGCACCATGCATGCCGTTGGACTTTGGTGCCCTCCGCAGCGGCGGCGCGCCAGGAGCGAGCGAGCGCAACCCGACACCAATTCGATCAAGTCGTCGTCTTGGCTATCGTATCGCGGCGGCCGCACGCAGCGTCGTGTCGCGGCGTCCCCCAGATAAGCCTAGCTGGCAGATGGAGATAGCCTACAGGTTCAGACCGACGCACGGATGGGCTGGACGACGAGGACGTCAGTACACTAGGCCGAGTTTTGTGTGCATCGCGGCCGCAAGAAGGAACGATCCTCAGCTGGATGCTCCCTATTCTGGACTTGTGGTAGGCAATGTACTCGTGGCCGTCTACCGTAGGTTGAGCTCGCCTAATTCGTTTGTTTCGCATTCTGACGCACCAAAATCTCGTTTTTTTTTTCTTCTTAACCACGTTTACCGTAGGTTCAGCTCGCCTAATTCGTTTGTTTCGCATTATGACGCACCAAAATCTTGTTTTTTTTTCCTTCTTAACCACGTTTTCCGGTTGGTCTTCATATCGCGTTCGTGTGTATTATTGCTGTTTGGCTCCATGCATCTTGTTTCTAACGAAGTTACGGAGGTAGTATTTTTTCCGTCTGTCTTAGGTGATTGTTCATCATCATTCGTATGGATATTTTGTTGTTAGGTTGATCTCACCACGTAAGAGCCCAACGCTCGACGTGCCCTTTGACCACACCTTGATTGGGGCCGCCAACCGTTTACTGGTTGGTGGGTCCCTGTCGACTCTGCTATTTATAAAGTGGTGGGGCATGTGGCACACATCACGAGGTTGCCATGAGCTGCCACTCGCCCACCGAGATAACCCACCGATTAGGGTTAGCACAGTACCGACGGCAAGCTCCACCGCCACCACTCCCTCACCCCATCCGCCGCATGTCAACATTGACGGGTTCGTCCTCCTCGAGGGAGAAGGTAAATGCTCACAGTATGCCTCTCTCCCGGCACAGATCCTACACCTAGTCGATCTAGTGATTAAACACTGGTATCAGAGTTGTTGCTACTGTGTAGATCTTGTGTGTTCTCGGTAGACAGGAAAATAAAAGTAGTAAACCCTAACCCTAGTTAATCGCCACCGGCCGAGGCCCTCAGACTCGCCGGCAAAGGCGCGCTGCCACCCTAATCCCTACAGAACCAAAACCCTAACTCTAGATCGGAAAAGAGATGGGAAAAGAAGCTCACCAGTTGCCGCTGTTGCTACTCGCGTATGCCGGCAAAGGGCACAGCCGCTAAGCCGTTTGACATCGGTGCGCCCACCAGGCGCACGCGACGGCAAAAGGGCCAGAGGGGCGCCACACGTCGCTCGTCGCCGTGAAACCTATGGGGGTTTTTTCCGTGGAGGAGAAAAGAAAGTGGGGACTAAAGAGCGCAAAGTCGGAGAAGAGCGGGGCGCGGACGTTTTCGGCCAGAGACTCACGGGGTGAAGACTCGCGGGGAGTGCCCCGTCGTCACCGGCGAGCCGCCGGGCCGCGCGCGCGGGAGGGGCAGCCTCCGTGCCTCCGCCAGAAAGGAAAGAGGACAGACGCGGGTTGGGGGAAAATTAGGTTAGCGTTTCGGGGGTGCCGTTTTCGGGCCCTCTCTTATATGGCGCGAAAGAGGCGCGCGCGCATCGGACGGGCGGCGTTGCATGGCGCTTTCCTTTCG
Source organism: Lolium rigidum (assembly GCF_022539505.1). Classification (NCBI taxonomy): domain Eukaryota; kingdom Viridiplantae; phylum Streptophyta; class Magnoliopsida; order Poales; family Poaceae; genus Lolium; species Lolium rigidum. The sequence continues at coordinate 223,939,148 of NC_061514.1, forward strand.
CAGGCCGAGGCGGGCTGGGGCGCCAGCAGGCTGCGCCAACAGGTCGCGGGCCGCCGCGCGGCAAGAGAGGCTGCCACAGGACAGGCCTCAAAGCCACACGCCCTAGCGGCGCGCAAAGTTCTACCACTCTAGTAGGTTGTGGGCCGCGGGAGCGAGTTTGGGCCCTCTATAGTTTTAACAATTTTCTCTGTTTATTAATTTCCAGAGGCTTTTTTAGGCAGTTTTTGGGCTATTTTTTGGCCAAATTTTGTCTAGTTTTTTTCCTAAGCAAATTGAACCAACGAGATATTTGTTTTAGGAAATAAAGTAACAGTCATGCCTCTGAAAAATTCAAAGTTTCCGCTGCAAATAGTTAAAAATATGCATTTTAAATTTGAAAAATGTAAAAGTGATAATTAAGTTTTTTTAAAGAGATGATTAAAGTGATTGTTATGACAATTATGGTTCTGTTATTTTTTACCAACATTATTAATGACATGATCATGATTTGTTGCAATAAGAAGTGCATTTATCTCTATTTCTGCCCAACGGCGATATAGATTTAATTGCACAAGCAGTTGTATGTTCTAATTTTGACCAACGTTGGATTATTGCATGCAATTGTTGTTATGATCTCATTTCATTGTGGTTAGAAGGAGGGTACTACTTGATGAGCTGCATCAAGGATGTTCCAACCCTCAGAGGTGACAACTACACTGAATGGAGAAAGAAGGTCATTTTGGCTTTTCGTTTTGTGCCGAGGTAGACTGGGTTGTGGAGACCCCACAGCTGGTCAGACAAAAGATCCAATCAGAGGTGACAAGGATCATGATGCTGCATTGCAAAAAAAAGGACCATGCTCCAGTGGAGATGGGATATACCCTAAAGAACCAAAAGTGGCTAAGTGCCAAAAAAACTGCATGTCATTTATAAAAAAATACAATTGAGAACGCAATTGTGGGCTCAATTGCAGAGTGTGCTTCCACTGGGGAGTGATGGTGCTTCGGTGATGGCGCCAGACAATCTTGCTGAGTGTTGTTGTGGAAGCGGTTGGGAAACCCCAAGAGAAAGGTGTGATAAGCACAGCAGCAAATTTCCGTCAGTACGAAACCAAGGTTTAATCGACCAGTAGGAGAAAGGAGTGACTTCTGAAGGTGTTGCTAGCTGACTAGTGGCAGGGTGCACTACCGGCGTCAGCAACAACGTGGAACCTGCACACAACACAACTAAAGTACTTTACCCCAACTTACAGTGAGGTTGTCAATCTCATCGGTTTGCGGAACACAAAGGATTAGACGTATCGAGTGAAAATATATGTTTGCAGAAAGTAAACATAACATGATTGCAGTAGATGAATTTATCAATGTAAAGAAAATAGGACCGGGATCCACAGTTCATTAGAGGTGTCTCTCCATAAAGATAAATATCATGTTGGATGAACAAATTACAGCTTGGCAATTGACAGAATATCGACCATACATGACAAGATGATTACTATGAGATTTGATTGGGCATTACAACATAATACATAAACCGTAATCCAAATGCGTCTTTGACTAATAATCCACCTTCCGATTATCATCCGAACCCCTTTCAGTACTAAGTTGCAAGCAACAGATTATCGCATTAAGCAATATGTGTAAAGTAAACAATAGAATTACCCTCGGATAACACATTGTTGTTTTTTCCCTAGTACCAACAGCGCATCTATAATCTTAAAAATTATTATCACTCTCCCAGAAACTAGAGACATGAACCTACTATTGAGCATAAATATCCCCTCTAGTTTTCTAGGAGAGTGACAATAACATCTAAGATTGTATATGCGATGTTGCTACTAGGGAGAAAACAACAATGTTTTATCCGAGGGTAATTCTATTGTTTACTTTACACACATTGCTTAATGCGATAGTCTGTTGGTTGCAACATTATACTGGAAGGGGTGCGTACGCTAACCTGAAGGTGGATTATTAGTTATAGACAAAGTTGGATTACGGTCTATGTATTATGTTGTAATGCCCATATCAAATCTCATAGTAATCATATTGTCATGTATTGAATCGATATTTTGTCAATTGCCCAGCTGTAATTTGTTCAGCCAATATGTTATTTCTTTATGGAGAGACACCTCTAGTGACCTGTTGTAATAACCCAGAACATAGGAACAACGAAGGGTAGATTTAGGAATGGCGTGTGCATTTCATCGCAAAATGAGGGAAATTTTCGCGCCTTATTGCAACTAAAACTAAGAGGGGTCGAGGTTCTCTCTCATTTTGCAATTAGGGTTAGGCAAGGTGAGTTACTAAATTTCGACATCATCTCTTTTGTATCTTGTTGATTTGGGAGTTGATTTCATTTGACAAGTAATACTACATTGATAACATTAAACAATATGCAATAAGGATTATAGAAAATGAATTCACAATTTAAATACAACTTATAAATTCAAATGACTTTGAATTTCAAATTGAATTATAAATACAACCATTATTCAGACATATAAACATTACATAAACCAAAAAACTCATAAGCAAAAACTTGAGCTTTATTGATACACCAACACATTTACATTGTCTTTACAATATTCTTGATACAAGAATTAAAAGAATATGCAGAAATAAAAAGGAAGATTATAATATTTGATCCTAAACTAAAAAAAAAACCTAGACTAATGACTTGGAAGTATTCTTCTATGGTCATATTCACCTTCAAAACCTGCAAAACAACACAACAAACACTAGCCAGGGGTTAAGAGTTAGCCAATATTCAGTTTGGACAGAAAAAAGTGTCTTGCACACTTGTGCTTGTCCAAAGACTTGGACAGCACAGGATAAGAGCAACAGCAGACCAAACCTGAGCACACACCAGGGGCTCAAGTTTCAGCATATGAGAGCACACAGCTCATGTGTGCCGAGCAAGCAACAAGCAAGGCCATGCACCGGCCTAGTCACCAAACCAAGCCAGGCTTGTGTGGCATGGCAAGGAGAGAAGTAGAGATGGTATAAAAGAGCACAAACCCTAGAAACAGTGCATAGTCGACCAGATAAAGATTCACAAGGTAAGCAGAAGAAAGAATAGGTATAGTTCATCCTGTTCTTGCTCAAGAACATCACAATCCAACACATAACCCAACCAACCACCAGAAATCATGGTGACCTGAGAAGATCAACCAAGAACTAGAGGTGCAGGGCTGTGACAAACAAACCGGAAGTCTACATCAACAAAAGATTTCACTCTAGGAGCTGGAACAAGGTATACCTAGTTCCTGGAAGGGATCCAGTGGATTCAATCCATAAATTATGCATGACATATGTCATGGGATTGAGCAGATGCTCAATGGGTAGCTCATCACTTGGTTTTCACCAAGGATCACTAGCAGTCTAGAAAGCCACTAAAATAGAAACCATCTAGATACAAGTCTTGTGCACAGAAGGTAGAGTTCATGCACAGATGCACACACCAGCAAGAACACATGCACAGACAGCACCAGTAGATGAATTGCAAGGAATAGCAGCTACCAAAGACTACACAGCAAGATCCTAAGCATGTAACCATCAAGAAAAACCCTATATATCTTCATAAGCAAGCATATTGGCATTCATATTGATTATGATTCCCAAATATGCAAACCAAGATGGGAACCAACAAGATCTAGCCAACTATGTGAGCAACCAGTCAGTAGCAAGGCTACTGAGGTCACATCAGACATAGAACCATCCAAAGCAAAGCCAAATAATAAAGCATCATTATCCAGAAAGGGATTCAGACTCCATTTGCTTTCCAATTAATCATGAAAAGTCAAATCATACACAGCAAGTCATTTAATCATTACTGCATAAGCAGTTCATCATTAATTAAGTCATCCAGGCATGAATACATAACAAATCCATGCAATACTTTTACAGTAGCACACTGTGAGGCAACACAAGCATATGTCACTTCATCCTAGCTAATGGATCAAGTCCAGAAGGCTATGGTGTGCAGCAGTACATACACACAGCAGTATAAGCATGCTTGAATAGCAGCATCAGTAAGCAAACCAAGTCACTGACATTTAATTGATCAAATGGATCCATTGAATCAAGTCAAGCAACACAGAGAGTCTAGCCAACAGAAATTATTGATCCAATGGATCATTGGATCATACCAAAGACACAGAAGCACCTCACAAGCATCACAAGCATCACAAGTGTCACAGATGCATAGCAGTACACCTAGACAAGCAAGCATAGGATGCCAGTAAGCACAAGCAAGCTCATAATCATGTACAGCATGGCATAGCAATTCATAGCATGACAGGAGCAGTAAGCAAGCAACACAAGACATGAACAGCAAGCATCACACACTGGCCAGTAAGCTTGGTGAATTGGCCAGGGCTTGCAGAGAAGGAGCATAGGAGGATTAGGCAGCTGTAGCAAGGCCTGTATGATCATAGGATCATCAGGAGGCCGAAGAGCTAGAGGTAGAAGAAGCACAGAGGCATGGGAGGCGCACAGACATGGCGTTGAGAAGGAGGAGGAGCAGAAGAACCTTCCCGCGCCCGGAGGCAGAAGCTATGGCATGGCGAGGCAATGCCCGCGCGGCCATAACAGCTGCAAAGCCAGGGAAGACGCCGGCGTTACGCTGACGAACACCACGAGCAGCACAGCACCCCGAGACGATGGCACAGGCACTGCGAGCACAGCACCCGCGCCAGGTCAGTCCCAGACACGCGCTCACGTCGACGACGAGGACGCCAGCTCGTCGGAGGTAGCCAATCGCCGGAGGCGATTCTCCACGAGATCCAGAGAGGTGGCGATCTGCCAGGGGAAGAAGAGAACGACGGAACCACGCGGACAGATCGATAGATCGTCGCGCGGCGGTTCAGATGGTATAGGTGTAGGATAACGTTGCATAGAAAACAAAAAATTTCCTACCGCGAACACGCAATCCAAGCCAAGATGCAATCTAGAAGATGGTAGCAACGAGGGGGTATCGAGTCTCACCCTTGAAGAGATTCCAAAGCCTACAAGATGAGGCTCTTGTTGCTGCGGTAGACGTTCACTTGCCGCTTGCAAAAGCGCGTAGAAGATCTTGATCACGATCGCTTCCGGCGCCACGAACGGGCAGCACCTCCGTACTCGGTCACACGTTCGGTTGTTGATGAAGACGACGTCCACCTCCCCGTTACAGCGGGCAGCGGAAGTAGTAGCTCCTATTGAATCCGACAGCACGACGGCGTGGTGTCGGTGGTGGTGGAGAAATCCGGCGGAGCTTCGCTTAAGCGTGCGGGATGTGGTGGAGGAGAGAGACCGCTAGGGTTTGGGGAGAGAGAGAGGTTGGGCGCCGGCCCTCTAAGGGGTGCGGCCAAGGCTGAGGCTTGAAGTGGCAAGCCCCTCTCCTATGCCCCTCATTATATAGGTGGAAGCCCCAAGAGTTCTAGTCCAAGTCTTCGAATAAGACCCCAACACTAAAACCTCCCATATGTGGGAAACCTACTCAAGGAGGGAGTCCTACCCAAGGTGGGACTCCCACCTTTCCTTGAGGTGGGTTGGCCGGCCACCCTAGAGGAGTCCACCTTGGACTCCTCCCCTTTAGGGTTGGCTGGCCATGCAAGGTGGAGTCCCTCCGGGACTCTACTTTCCATGGTGATTTCTTCCGGACTTTTCTAGAACCTTCTAGAACCTGCCATAAATGCACCGGATCATTTCCAAACTTGGAATATGACTTCCTATATATGAATCTTATTCTCCGGACCATTCGGAACTCCTCGTGATGTCCGGGATCTCATCCGGGACTCCGAACAAATATTCGAACTCCATTCCATATTCAATTTCTACCATTTCAACATCAAACCTTAAGTGTGTCACCCTACGGTTTGCGAACTATGCGGACATGGTTGAGTACTCACTCCGACCAATAACCAATAGCGGGATCTGGAGATCCATAATGGCTCCCACATATTCAACGATGACTTCAGTGATCGAATGAACCATTCACATACGATACCAATTCCCTTTGTCACGCGATATTTTACTTGTCCGAGGTTTGATCATCGGTATCACTCTATACCTTGTTCAACCTCGTCTCACGACAAGTACTCTTTACTCGTACCATGGTATGTGGTCTCTTATGAACTTATTCATATGCTTGCAAGACATTAGACGACATTCCACCGAGAGGGCCCGAGAGTATATCTATCCAGTCATCGGGATGGACAAATCCCACTCGTTGATCCATATGCCTCAACTCATACTTTCCGGATACTTAATCCCACCTTTATAACCACCCATTTACGCGGTGGCGTTTGATGTAATCAAAGTACCTCTCCGGTATAAGTGATTTACATGATCTCATGGTCATAAGGACTAGGTAACTATGTATCGAAAGCTTATAGCAAATAACTCAATGACGTGATCTTATGCTATGCTTAATTGGATGTGTCCATTACATCATTCATACAATGATATAACCTTGTTATTAATAACATCCAATGTTCATGATTATGAAACTAATCATCCATTAATCAACAAGCTAGTTTAAGAGGCATACTAGGGACTTTTTTGTTGTCTACATATCACACATGTACTAATGTTTCGGTTAATACAATTATAGCATGATATATAAACATTTATCATAAACACAAAGAAATAAATAATAACCACTTTATTATTGCCTCTAGGGCATATCTCCTTCAGTCTCCCACTTGCACTAGAGTCAATAATCTAGTTTACATTTGTAAAGATATAACACCTTGGCCTTCCGGTGCTTTATCATGTATTGCTCACGGGAGAGGTTTTAGTCAACGGATCTGACACGCTCGGAAACGTATGTATTTTGTAATTCATTTGCGTCTCAACGCATCACTCATTTCCAAATGAGTCGGCATTAAATATCTTTGGTCTTCTGGTGGAACCTTAATTCCGCGGTCTGAAATATGTCACTAATATTGTCACACACAATATAGCTTCAAAGTTCCGACTGCGTCGGAACTACACCAAGTTCTCAAAGAACCTCTTGACTTAACATCCTTTGTCATTGTCAAAACAATGACATACTCTGCCTTCTTTTGTAGAATCCGTCACAATATTTAGAACTCTTCTAAATCTAGCATAAACAACTTCTAGCTCATTGTGCTACCTTTTAAACAACACTTAGTCTAATTTGAGATTGAAATTATATTTTATATGTGACAAAACCAATATCGGTGTAACACCTTACAGCGATTTGTTTGTCATTTCCTCATACAAAACTATATATATATATCCTTAGTTCTTCTAAAGTACTCAAGGATATTCTTACTGTCGTCTAATGATCATCATATGAATCATTCTGGTATATGCTCATAACACTTTATAGCACATGACATCTGATTGTGTACATATTATTCGTGATCTATAATCACTCATGTGTTTTTACTCATTGAGTGTCAGATACATTCAAGTCTTGTTAAAACTTAACATGACAAGAACATTTTCTTAATATTTATATATTGAACTACTTCAATATCCATTCTATGTACTTTGACTTAAACTTATTATGTGTTTCAATCTATCTTCATAGATCTTGACACTAAATATGTTTCAGTCCATATTCTTTCATTGAAATTAATTTCTCAATGAAACCTTTTAATCAAGTATATAATTACATCGTTTATAACCAACTATATGTCACCTACATAAAGTATTATAAATATGTCTCAGCGCTCCCACTTAATTTCTTGCAAATGCAAGCCTCTTCATTGTCTCTTGATGAAATCAAAAACTCTTTGACTATTTCATCCGGTGAAGATTCCAACTCCGCGATACTCACTTCATCCAATTGAAGTTTGTATACCTATCTAGTATTCTACGGACGAGGCAAAACTCTTGGTTGTATCTTGTATACACCTTTAATACATACTTCGATAAGTAATGTATTTTGCCATCCTACTAGCATATTTCATAAAAGAAATATGTAGTGATTACTAGAATAATCCACATAGACTATAAGCATTGCTACGGGAGATCTAATCTTTATCGTAGTCAACTCTTTGAACTTTGTCGTAAACAATTTTTCGACAAATTGAGCTTCTTCAAGGATATTTCATCCAAGTCTATAGATCCATTTACTTTCAAAAAGTATTCATCTATCGTGGATTTCATGGCGTATAGCCATTTTAACGGAGTCAGGGCCCATCATAACTTCTTTGTTTTGTAGTTGGTTTATCATTGTTCAAAAAACAATCCTTTGTCCACAAATCATTTATTTGATCACAAAGTTAACCATACCTACAAGGTTCAATATGTATTTTGATCTCCATGGCTAAAACACTTTGTAGTCATGGGAGCCATGATCGTCGTGGTCGCTTCCGGAACCAATTTCCGATGTTGCGCTACTCTGATCATTATGCTCAGGTTCATAAACCTTATCAAATTATATTGTCCTCCCACTCAAATACTTCACTAGAAACAATTTCTCGGAAATAAGAAACATTGACAAACACTTTTGTCTTTGTCTCGTGGGAAGAATTCCCAATCAAATCTCTGGGATAACCAACAAAGACATTCATCCGATTTTGGTTGTAAACTCTTAGACCCAAATTTAAAGAAAGACTATTAGGGTTTATACCCATACCATAACTTGTATGGTGTCAATTCAACGGATCATGATGATGCTTTATTCGAGTGTAAAAGCGGTAGTCACTAAAGCATAATCCACAAAAATATAATGGCGTCAATATCTTATCTCATCATTGATCCAACAAGGTTTGGATACATCTCTTGGATACTTCATCATCACTATGATACTCCAAGAAACGTGAGTTGTAGAACAATTTCATAACTCTCTTAGATGTTCGCTAAAACTCGTAATTCAAATATTTCCACCATGATCCAATCATAGATATTTGACTTTTCTATTACGATGATTTCCACTTCATGCTGAAATTTATTTGAATCCATTCAAATGTTTCAAACTTCTTCCTTATTGAATATATCCACATATATACTCAATTTATTGTTGGAAGTTTTCATGAAGTAGAAGAATCTCCCGCACACAACTATGCCCAATGAACCACATATATCATTATGTATGTTTTCACTAAGTTAGTTGCCCGTTCAACTCTCGGCCTATGAACGGTATTTCAGTCATTACTTTTTAGAAAAGATTTTGCAAGCGCCAAACGATTCAAAAAATCAAATGACTCCAAAAATCCATTTGCATGGAGTTCCTTCATGCGTTCCTTTCTAACATGACCTAAATGGCGGTTCCACAAATAAGTGAAATTCAAATCATTTGCCTTATGGCATTGTAGCGTCAGTATTATGTGTGTGTGTTTCACCATTAAGATTTATAATAACTTATCCATCGTACATGGAGTAATGTCATAATTTGAACAACTCATTGTTTTTATTTGACCAGAGCAAAATAACAATTTATTAAGCTCTTTATTATAAATTCTAAGGGTTAGGTAGAATGCCAACGACAAACATAATAACACTTTATTATGTTCCGTAGTTCATTATTACCATATTCCTTATCAGTCACTTAGGCCATAGTATTCTTGTATTGCGTTGTTTTTGTATGACACTTCATACCAACCAATATAGTACTTATACCCAAGAATTTCATAGTGTGACTTAACTAGGAATACAACCATAACATGTATATCATTTATATACACCCGAGCTAGACTTTCTAGTCTTTTCTTTTCTTTTGCCAAAATATCTTTTGCGGTTTCTCTTTTAGCTTTCGTTGACTGCCAAAACCCACCGGCGGGCAGCGGCCTTGTCAACACCGTAGAGCCGGGAAGAGCCTAGAGCTGCGGCTGGCCGAGACCCCTCCGAGCGACGGCCCGCAATGCTCTTCCGGTCACACGCGGCGATGCGAAGTGCAAGGGCGTGCCACCTGACCTATACCTGGTCGGGAAGGTGATGGGGATGCCTCGCTTAGTTTCTGCAGGGCATACATGTAAACATTAAATACGAGCCTCGATCGGCTCTCGAGTTATCCCGTGAATCGGCTCAAAGAGCCGATCCACCCATGATTCGTACGGGGTGCACGAACACTTGGTGGTCCTGCTTGATCAAGATAGAGCTAATGAGATCTACGACGATTTAGGGTTTTCACCGCATAATCGGATCATCCTACTCCCGGTTGGGCCTCGCGGCCACGCACGGTGCTCGTAAGCCGATCCTAAACAAGGCCTAAAAACCAACATGAAGTTGATCCTCGGAACATCCCGTTTAGGACTTGCGAACGCCACCCTACGTGCCACCGGATCCTCCCCCCTTTGTAAGGCCTAACTATTGCGAGATATTAAACTAATCCTTGTAGAACAAGGAGCAATCGTAACGGATCAGATCTACTAAATAATGATCAAGCGGGTGCCGCCCCCACACCCGAGATAGGCGTGAGGGCGGCTAGATATGCAAGGGTTGCACTACGTAAGCATGCTTAAACGAAGAACAATGCTAACCCTAACACATCTAATGATAACTACGTTGCTCGCCATCAAAAGCGCTTCGATACGAGCAACGCATGAACAACGTGGGGCTTGTGCTGCCTAGATCGCAAGATGCGATCTAGGCAGCATGTCGCTTACCCGATAGAAACCCTCGAGACGAAGGAGTTGGCGATGCGCCGAGATTGGTTTGTTTTGGGGTTGAACGTGAGTTGTTGTTTATTCCATAAACCCTAGGTACATATTTATAGTCCAGGGGACTTTCTAATGTGGGCGTGCACTAAACCGTGCACGAGTAAGATTCTATCTCTAAACTAAAATACGATCTAATATGTTACAGATACACGGGCAATTAAGCCCAACTTGGTATAAAAGGCCGATTCTCATAATTCTCCATGTATACTTCCTTTAAGCCCATCTTGATTGCGGCCCACCTCTGACCCGGTTAAATTCTGGTGATAACACATGCCCCCCTGGTTTTGGAATTGGTAATTCCAAAATCACTCGCTTCCTTCGTCGGGTCATGTCGTGGCGGAACCGTCGCAGTATCCCTCATGATGATGCCTTGCCTTCTCAACTTCTCCGCGTGACCTGGCAGTTTTTTTTTCTTTTTTAGGCACCACTTCCTGGAAACTGCTGTGGCATTGAATTTCCACTATATCCTCCTTCGATTTAACCGCTCTGAACAGTTCTCCTCTGTATCTCCTTCGCATTAGCACTCTAAAAGCCCTCCCAGCCACCATGTCTTCCTCCTCCTCTCGCCCCATCGGATCTTGCCGGCCAATCCTCCACGTCCCGTGAGCCGACGCCGGAGTACAACGCGGCGGCGGTCCACGCGGCCAACACCCGCCGCGCCATTGCGGCCGGGGAGGAGTCGGACCACGACTTCTCCATCCGGTCCGAGGATGACCAGTCCTTGACGGACGGGGAGAGCGACCTCCGCTTCCTCGCCGTTGGGGAAACGGAGGAGGAGAGTGACGACGACGGCTTCTCCTGCGACTTCACCTCTTCCGGGGAGGAGGAGGAGCAGGAAGAGGAGGAGGAGGACGACGACGAGAGCTCCTCCGACGAGCCGCCGGCCAAGCGGTTCTGCCCTTGGCCGGGCAATCTTAGCGACTTCGACAGCCGACGAGGACGACGCCGACGAAGAAGATGAAGACAACGAGGGCCCGGTCGGCGGCCATTGGAGCGACGACGAGCCCGCCGGGAGCAGATGCCGATAGTGGCGACGACGGCGACGACGAGGGCAGTGATGGCCCATAGATAGGACCTCTAGAATAGGGCCGGTAGTAGTAGATGGGGCAATGGATCCCCTAGTATTTCCCTTTTGAGAGCAATTAGCTCTTTATGTAAGAAATCTCATCTTAATCAATGAAGAACTTTTCCCCAATCTTGATTTTGCCGATTCCTTTTAATTGAGCCGATTCTCTCTTCTACTGACCTTGCCGATTCGTCCCCTTTGCCAATGCGTAATGAGCCGATCGCACCGCATCGGTCCTTTGAAATTCACCCTTCTCTTCTTCGGCTGATGATTTTCTAAATCTGGTGGAAGATGCTCGGATTTTCAGGAAAACCTTCGAACTTTTCCAACCAAACCCAATAATCCTTTTCAGTACCCATCATTGTGAAGAAGGTTGCAATGAAGGATCAGCCGATGGTATCCTCATCGGTTCTTTAAACAGAGTATCCACTAGGCCTGCTGCCCCCCGAGCCTTACTCGAGGCGAGAATGTCAGAGAGAATGCGCCACAGCCGATCCTCTTTCTTCCTCCGACAGCCGATAATCTTCCGTTTCAGCTGAACTAGCCCCAAAGATTGGAAATCCTTGACAACAAAAAGGTTCAGGAACCCGGATCGGCTCGAAGCAACTGGAGAAGTTTCCATTGTTTTACTCCCTCGAGGCAACAGAAGGCACCACCGTTGGTCTGGATTTGGTGGAGACTCGATAAACATTGCATAATTCCACTAAAGTCGATGGCTGCGCATCGGCTGCCTCTCAATTCTAAAGTCGATGCCCTCGCATCGGCTGTAAAAAATTTTGTTTTTTTTTTATTTGGCCGATTTTTCTTAATCGGCCCCCAATGTTTCATTGCACGTATGTTCTCACATGTTTTATCTGCACATGTTCATCTGATTATATGCCCCCCGAGCCGATACCTGCTGGATGACTGCAGATATCGGCTTGTATGGATAGCCAGGTCACTGCACTTGTACGTCGGCTCCGCAAAAATCCACGCTGACTCTCGTCCGCCGACGTGGCCACTGCTCAGTAGATCGGTGCTGAACGCAAGCAGAACATGTGGTGAAGGTAATTTTGGCCGATTGCTGGAATCGGCCTCCATATTCATTGGAGAGCTGACTGAAGGTCCTGTAATGTTCCTTCATAAACTTTTTGGGGCCGATCACAAGGATCAGCCTCGCCTGGTTTGCTCATTGGTTTAGTCTTGCTATTTGGTTAGGCTGGATAAAACCAACCCAACCTCTGACTTGATGCGCTTGCTGTCGTCCACCTTGAGTGCTCCGTAGAGTCGTGGCGGGCTAAGCTCTGTCGGCAAGACGAGTACCATGTTTGTGCCAGCCGATGTCTCATCATTGGCTTTCCTCTGTTTGGGGCGCCACTCCATTTTCCGTGGACGACCCTCTTCATCCAGGGTTCGCTGAACCTTTGCAGCCAAATCAGGTCGTGCCTTCCTTAGCGTATGCAGGTACAACCTTTCGGCTTCCTCCGAGCCGCGCAATCGCTGAACCCCGCGCTTCGGGAACGGCCGAGTCCGTCGGGGCACCACCTTGGCCGGTGGTACTGTCTTCTTCCACTTCTCCCTCGTCTTCGAATCCTCAAGATCTGCCCGACGAGGTGACTCGGCGCGTTTGCTTTGTGGCGGGAGAGGCCCTAGGCGCTCGAACACGGACACGTTGGCTGCCTCCTTCTTTTTATTGTTGCACTCGGGCAATTGCCGATTGTGGGCAATCGGCTCATTCCCGAATCCCAGCGAGTGTCCGAAGAAGGGGCAGTCCCAATGTCCGGCGTTGTCATCTTGCTCCCTTGATGCTTCCGTGGCACGGCGCTCGTGCTCCTCCTCATCGCGATCCTGCCGACGATATCTTCCGGCTTCTCTAGCCGGACGATCTCCTCTATCATCGTAATTGGACCGTCGGCGTTGGTCATACCGACTCACATATTTGTTGAGGAGGTGATCGAGAGAGGGTCGCTGATATCTTATATTCTTCACCTCTCCCTCTGTGACATAGCGCTTGCCATCATGACGGAGCCGATCGCGTGGAGCGGCCTCCTCTGTATCCTTGCTATGAGAGCAGCTGCCCTCATCTCCATCTTTGCCAAAGTGGTTTCCAGGTCCTACCATGTTGATGCTGAACGAGGGACCCGGCTGGCAACCTTCAGGGTAGGTGATTTCTACCATGTTAACGGCGGGGAAGGGTTGGGTGTCGACCTTCATGGCGTACTGATTGAAAATTAGCCGCCCCTTCTCTATCGCCGCTTGGATGTGCTGACGCCACACCCGGCAGTCGTTGGTGGCATGGGAAAGCGAGTTGTGGAATTTGCAGTACGGCTTTCCGTTTAGCTCTTTCGCCGTGGGGAACTTGAGACCTTCAGGAATCGTCAATCGTTTCTCCTTGAGCAGGAGGTCGAAGATTTGTTCGGTCTTGGTCACGTCAAAATCAAATCCCCGGGCGGCCCCGGTGGCTTTACCCATTTGCAGGCCACGGGGTTCCTCCCCGAGTCCACTCAGCCACTCGCTATTTCTTGGTCTCCCGCAGGCACTTCATCTTCCTCTCGTATCGACCATAGCTACGCACGCTTGAACTTGTCTTGGTACAGGTCGGGGTGGCGCTGTTCATATGCCGATAGTTTCGAACCATGTGCGCCAGCCGAGGGATAATCTGCTTGGGAGGCCATGTCCTTGAGTTGTGTTACAAGGCCTGCTACTCGCCAACTCGATCGCTTCCTTTTCAGCTTATACGAACCGAATAACATCGGTTCCTAAGATTCCTGAAGCGCTGGATGTATTCCGTCACCGTTTCCCCGCGCTTCTGACGTAGTTGTGCTAGATCGGCAATGCCAGACTCGGAAGCTTCTGAATGGTATTGCATATGGAACTGTTCTTCCAATTGCTTCCAAGACTCGGATGGAGTTTGCCGGCAAAGAGGTGTACCATCCAAAAGCCGATCCCGTGAGGGACCGTGAAAAGAGCCTCACGCGTAGCTGATCCGACACTCGAAGCCGGTCCTAGTTGAGCCAAATATCGGCCGACGTGCTCGATGGAGCTGGAGCCATCTGATCCACCGAATTTGGAGAAGTCGGGGAGCCGATATTTAGGTGGCAGCGGGATCATCTCGTAATCGTCGGGGTACGGCTTGGAATAGCCGACTGCCCTTCTTTTCGGCATCATGCCGAACTGGTCTCTCAGTATGGTACTGATCTGATCCGCTGTGCTGGCCGCAGGAGTTGCATTCTGAAGATTCGCCGGGGTGGCGTACTTGGCCAGCCATGTTTGCTTTTCCAGCTCTGGGCCAGCTGCAGGAGCTGGGCTCGGGAGTTTCGTCGGTGTGGTGTATTTAGTTAGCCACGTCTGCTTCTCAGGCTCTGTCGCCGACGTTCCTCCTGTCTTCGCCGGAGTCCCCGATGTTGTGGCCTGGTTTGTGAGTGCCCAGTCACCACAATCCGGCACATACATGCACGCGTATCCTTGAGGGATCTCCTTAGGCGCCTCCATTAAGAACCGGTAGTCACTAGGGTCGCCACCAATCCCGTAGACGAGGAATGCCGGTGTAGTCGGCACTTCAGCGAGGTGCTGCCAACGCATATGGCAGCGGTGGACGGGACTGGAGTGGCAACTCTCCTTGATGAGTCCCGAGAGCTGGTCCTGACGGCGAGTACTGGTGGCTCATGATCTCCTGGATCACGCGTAGAGCGACACGCTCCAACACGTTGACCAAGTTCGCAGAGTGGCGGTGTAGCGAGTGAGCCACCAGGTAGTTGATCTCCTGCCGCCGCGACCCTCGGTGCGTTCCTCCGACGGGGTAGAGAGGTCTATCCCATCGAGCGCACCTTGCGGTGAGAATCCCTTCCATCCGATGCCATGGGAACGGGTTCTGCGAAAAGAGCCGATGAGGTCGGCTTCGAGGGTGGCCTTGATCTCGTTGTATTGCTTCTTGAGGTCGTCGAGCGGATCCTCGTAGGTGACCGGCGTGCCGTCCGCCATCTCGGACGTAGATGGCGATGTGGTTGATGTAGACGATTGTCCCACCGGGCGTGCCGAATGTGTTGACTGCCAAAACCCACCGGCGGGCAGCGGCCTTGTCAACACCGTAGAGCCGGGAAGAGCCTAGAGCTGCGGCTGGCTGAGACCCCTCCGAGCGACGGCCCGCAATGCTCTTCTCGGTCACACGCGGCGATGCGAAGTGCAGGGCGTGCCACCGACCTATACCTGGTCGGGAAGGTGATGGGGATGCCTCGCTTAGTTTCCTGCAGGGCATACATGTAAACATTAAATACGAGCCTCGATCGGCTCTCAGGTTATCCTGTGAATCGGCTCAAAGAGCCGATCCACCCATGATTCGTACGGGGTGCACGAACACTTGGTGGTCCTGCTTGATCAAGATAGAGCTAATGAGATCTACGACGATTTAGGGTTTTCACCGCATAATCGGATCATCCTACTCCAGGTTGGGCCTCGCGGCCACGCACGGTGCTCGTAAGCCGATCCTAAACAAGGCCTAAAAACCAACATGAAGTTGATCCTCGGAACATCCCGTTTAGGACTTGCGAACGCCACCCTACGTGCCACCGGATCCTCCCCCTTTGTAAGGCCTAACTATTGCGGATATTAAACTAATCCTTGTAGAACAAGGAGCAATCGTAACGGATCAGATCTACTAAATAATGATCAAGTGGGTGCCGCCCCCACACCTGAGATAGGCGTGAGGGCGGCTAGATATGCAAGGGTTGCACTACGTAAGCATGCTTAAACGAAGAACAATGCTAACCCTAACACATCTAATGATAACTACGTTGCTCGCCATCAAAAGCGCTTCGAGTACGAGCAACGCATGAACAACGTGGGGCTTGGCTGCCTAGATCGCAAGATGCGATCTAGGCAGCATGTCGCTTACCCGATAGAAACCCTCGAGACGAAGGAGTTGGCGATGCGCCGAGATTGGTTTGTTTTGGGGTTGAACGTGAGTTGTTGTTTATTCCATAAACCCTAGGTACATATTTATAGTCCAGGGGACTTTCTAATGTGGGCGTGCACTAAACCGTGCACGAGTAAGATTCTATCTCTAAACTAAAATACGATCTAATATGTTACGTATACACGGGCAATTAAGCCCAACTTGGTATAAAAGGCCGATTCTCATAATTCTCCATGTATACTTCCTTTAAGCCCATCTTGATTGCGGCCCACCTCTGACCCGGTTAAATTCTGGTGATAACACTTTCCTCATTATTCAGAAAAACACTTTAACATTATTGACTTCTAGGTTTGTTGGTCAAATACCAATAACCTTGAGGTTCTTACTTTAAGTTGATCATCATATGTCAAGTGTTTCAGATTTCACTATTAGTAACTTTGTAATATGATGAACAATTTCACTCATAATTTTATCCATTATATCATGACGACTTTCCGAGACCATGTCTGTACATGCTAGGCTCGTAAAGTTTTAACCTTGGTATTCGCATGTGCAAATCTGGCTTGCACCCGTTGTATGCACACGTAGAATCTATCACACCCGATCATCACGTGATGCTTCGAAACGACGAGTCTTAGCAACGGTGCATACTAAGGATGATAACTTCATGGATATGCGAATATTATTAGTGCCCCAATAGTTGGAGGATTGGGACGCCTTGCGTCTTCAACCTTCGTACATTCCCATAAAACTTATGAGTTTATGTAGTCTCACCAAATTATATTCTATCATCTTGCAATAAGGTCTTAGATATCATATATATCTCATACCTTGATTATTTCGAAAACTAAATTTTTAGCTCCTTACTTTTCAAACAGATTTGAACTTCAAGTTTCACGGAGACAAGATAACTTTAGGTACTAATTGAAACCATAGCTCTCCGAATCAACAATGTGAGGTTTACTAAAAGTTTGCAATAGGACTTAATCATTTCTTGATTCTTTTAACAATACAAGTACCAATCCGTAAAGTTTCTTGTCAGATTTTAACGAGTATTTCTATCTCAATAACAAGACTAGCGCATGGTAGAAAACGGATGCCAATACTACAAAATTAATTCAAAATACTACTCTGACTATGTTTATGATAATTAGTTCATGTTTTAATCTAATTACTAATGAACTCCCACTTAATACAACATCCCTCATAGTTGTTAAGTGGTACACGATCCAAATCCACTACACCACAACCGATCATCACGTGAGATGATGTAGCTTTAATGGTGAACATCAACATGTTGATCATATCATCCATATGACTCGTGTTCAACCTTTCGGTTTTCGTTGTCCCGAGGCCATGTCTGTACATGCTAGGCTCGTCAAGCAAACCCAAGTATTCTGCGTGTGCAACATGGCTTACACCCGTTGTATGTGAACGTTGAGTCTATCACATCCGATCATCACGAGATGCTTCGAAACGACGAACTGTGCAACGGTGCATACAAGGGGAGAACACTTTATTATCTTGATATTAATGTGAGGGATCATCTTATAATGCTACCGTCGCGATCTAAGCAAAATAAGATGCATAAAGGATTAACATCACATGCAATTCATATGTGATATGATATGGCCCTTTAGTCTTTGCGCCTTTGATCTTCATATCCAAAGCACGGACATGATCTCCATCATCAACGGGCATGATCTCCATCATCGTCGGTGTAGCGTCAAGGTCCATGGCGCCGTCTTCATGGTTGTTCACCTCATGTAGCAACTATTACAACTACTTTGAAATACTACTCAACATGAAATTTAAAGACACCATAAGGCTCCTGCCGGTTGCCACAATACAATAATGATCATCTCATACATATTCATCATCACATCATGGCCATATCACATCACCAAACCCTGCAAAAACAAGTTAGACGTCTCTAATTTGGTTTGCATATTTTACGTGGTTTAGGGTTTTCGAGAGAGATCTAATCTACCTACGAACATGAACCACAACGGTGATACTAATGTTGTCAATAGAAGAGTAAATTGAATCTTCACTATAGTAAGAGAGACGAGACACCCGCAAAGCCTCTTATGCAATACAAGTTGCATGTCGAACGAGGAACAAGTCTCATGAACGCGGTCATGTAAAGTTAGTCCGGGCCGCTTCATCCCACTATGCCACAAAGATGCAAAGTACTCAAACTAAAGATAACAAGAGCATCAACGCCCACAAAACCATTGTGTTCTACTCGTGCAACCATCTATGCATAGACACGGCTCGATACCACCGTAGGATAACGTTGCATAGAAAACAAAAATTTCCTACCGCGAACACGCAATCCAAGCCAAGATGCAATCTAGAAGATGGTAGCAACGAGGGGGTATCGAGTCTCACCCTTGAAGAGATTCCAAAGCCTACAAGATGAGGCTCTTGTTGCTGCGGTAGACGTTCACTTGCCGCTTGCAAAAGCGCGTAGAAGATCTTGATCACGATCGCTTTCGGCGCCACGAACGGGCAGCACCTCTTTACTCGGTCACACGTTCGGTTGTTGATGAAGACGACGTCCACCTCCCCGTTCCAGCGGGCAGCGGAAGTAGTAGCTCCTCTTGAATCCGACAGCACGACGGCGTGGTGTCGGTGGTGGTGGAGAAATCCGGCGGAGCTTCGCTTAAGCGTGCGGGATGTGGTGGAGGAGAGAGACCGCTAGGGTTTGGGGAGAGAGAGAGGTTGGGCGCCGGCCCTCTAAGGGGTGCGGCCAAGGCTGAGGCTTGAAGTGGCAAGCCCCCTCTCCTATGCCCCTCATTATATAGGTGGAAGCCCCAAGAGTTCTAGTCCAAGTCTTCGAATAAGACCCCAACACTAAAACCTCTCATATGTGGGAAACCTACTCAAGGAGGGAGTCCTACCCAAGGTGGGACTCCCACCTTTCCTTGAGGTGGGTTGGCCGGCCACCCTAGAGGAGTCCACCTTGGACTCCTCCCCTTTAGGGTTGGCTGGCCATGCAAGGTGGAGTCCCTCCGGGACTCTACTTTCCATGGTGATTTCTTCCGGACTTTTCTAGAACCTTCTAGAACCTGCCATAAATGCACCGGATCATTTCCAAACTTGGAATATGACTTCCTATATATGAATCTTATTCTCCGGACCATTCCGGAACTCCTCGTGATGTCCGGGATCTCATCCGGGACTCCGAACAAATATTCGAACTCCATTCCATATTCAATTTCTACCATTTTAACATCAAACCTTAAGTGTGTCACCCTATGGTTCGCGAACTATGCGGACATGGTTGAGTACTCACTCCGACCAATAACCAATAGCGGGATCTGGAGATCCATAATGGCTCCCACATATTCAACGATGACTTCAATGATCGAATGAACCATTCACATACGATACCAATTCCCTTTGTCACGCGATATTTTACTTGTCCGAGGTTTGATCATCGGTATCACTCTATACCTTGTTCAACCTCGTCTCCTGACAAGTACTCTTTACTCGTACCATGGTATGTGGTCTCTTATGAACTTATTCATATGCTTGCAAGACATTAGACGACATTCCACCGAGAGGGCCCGGAGTATATCTATCCGTCATCGGGATGGACAAATCCCACTCGTTGATCCATATGCCTCAACTCATACTTTCCGGATACTTAATCCCACCTTTATAACCACCCATTTATGCAGTGGCGTTTGATGTAATCAAAGTACCTTTCCGGTATAAGTGATTTACATGATCTCATGGTCATAAGGACTAGGTAAGTATGTATCAAAAGCTTATAGCAAATAACTCAATGACGTGATCTTATGCTATGCTTAATTGGGTGTGTCCATTACATCATTCATACAATGATATAACCTTGTTATTAATAACATCCAATGTTCATGATTATGAAACTAATCATCCATTAATCAACAAGCTAGTTTAAGAGGCATACTAGGGACTTCTTTGTTGTCTACATATCACACATGTACTAATGTTTCGGTTAATACAATTATAGCATGATATATAAACATTTATCATAAACACAAAGATATAAATAATAACCACTTTATTATTGCCTCTAGGGCATATCTCCTTCAATAGGTGGCGAGGTCAGGGGAGCACGGAGGTGGCCGGAGCACGGCGGTGGCCATGGCGGCGACGCCATCACCACGCGCGTCGCCAGAACTAGGGTTAGGTCACGAGTGAAAGAGGAAAGCGTCCGAGTGAGTGAGGTGGGCCGAAAGTGTTCCACCGAACCGTTTTGGACAAGCCGTGGTGGGCTGTCCTAATGGGCCAAGTTAAATGGGCTGGCCCAATAGGGGCCAGGGGGTATTTTAGTCTTTTCCTATTTTGGAAAATAGCCTAGAATTTCACCAAATTTTAGTAAATAAAAATATACCTCTAAGAATCCATGAAAAAATGAATTTGTAAATGATAAATCATACTTAACAAGAATAAAATAAGAAATGGAATTTAGGAAACAAATTCAAATGTTGGAATTTCCTGAATTTAAATTAAAACTTGGAATTTTAAACTATTATTTCCTTGTATTTAAAAATCAAGGAAAAATCTCAAATAAGTTGAAATACTTCTTTTCAAATATTTAAAAATGAAATTCTATTATTCCAAGTCATTTCAATTAAAGAAAGATATTTTCCAAAGGAAAATATTCTATTCTTCTTATTCCAAAATATAGAGGCAACTCTATTATTTCAAATTATTTTGAAATAAATAATGAATCACAAAGATAAAGTGGTATTACTATGAATCATTTTTCTTTATGAGAACAAAGTGTTTTTACAAATAAAAGCAATTGCAAATTACTGCCAAAGGCATAAATCTTAATTCAACCCTAAATTTTAACAAATAATTGGGGTAAGAAATTCCACATAAAATAATACATTCATGACTGCATTATTTGGATTTTATTACATTGTCCTTACCGGACAATGATGCTTCTTACAGAACCCGAGGTCCAGGTTCCATCTACTGCATTGAACTGCACTATCTCGCAGTCCACAGGCAAGTTCACCCTTGCTCATACCAACTTGAGTATTTTCTATTACTTTACTGCAAAGCTATATACTTACCATTCCTGCATGGCAAATAAAATGTTACTTTTCCAATTATGAATATGACTATGTGGCTGGCAATGGAACCATGGTATGTGTTGATATGGTGGAGGTTCCATTGCATGGGTTATATTAACCTAGGAGTAATTACCAATGCCGTCCAGTGATTCTAGCGCCGTACATATCGCGTTAACCATAAGATCTGTAATGGCTCTAGGGAAGCCAGCTGTATCTTTTCCCTCCTGCACGCCAACGGACTGGTTAGAGCTGCGGGGTGCTGGAGGCACTGCCGTAGGTTGGGATGGCCTTTTAAATCCCCATCCGTGTGGATGATCGGCTCTACCGTCTATGATGGATTGTCAAAAGTACACCGTGGGTAAAGCCGTATGATCGGGAGATGTCTACCGGGGTGTACGGGTGGACAAAAGGGTGGGTTTGCGGTGGTCGCGGAGAAGGCGGTGTGGGCTTGGATTTTCATACCTGGCCTCACATCAAAGGAAGTGTGAACGGGGGCAAGTCCCTGTGGATGGCAAAAAGGATGGGATCTCTTATGGGAAAAGTAACGCACCTCTGCAGAGTGTATCAAATTGTGGCTGTCACTCCTTGTTCCGGGAAGGGAACTACGAACGCGGCAGGAAAGGAACTCCACGAAGTTCTGGTCAACCTGTGAAGACTGACAGGCATAGTTTTCATAATAAAAGCAACCTTTTGAAGAAATGCTTTCAAAACATGCATTGACCTGCGATTTCCTGATCAATGGTCGTAGCTAGTGCATCAAAAACCTTTTACGCTTTTGAACTTGCTGAGTACCTCTGTACTCACTTTCTTTCGACACCCTTGCTAGACTGTGATCCGGAAGTGGAGGCCATCACCGATGGAGCACCAGATGGAAGCCATGAGTTGGTCTACGAGGAACCTGATCTTACCGGAGGGGTTGAAGGAGTAGACTATGGGATAATCTACGGACCTGACGAAACGGAGGCGGAGGAGTAATGATATACCCTAGTATCATAGAGCCGAGCAGCGTAGAACTTACCTAAATAAGTTGTTGAGCTCTCTTTCATATATGGATGTGAGTTGTAATCATACTTAAGTAGTATCTTAGGGTGTTCTCATAGGACCTGTGAGAATGCCAACTTGTTAAGACAATGTTTGTAATAGTATTTGGAGTGTTATGACCTGCAATGTTTCTGTTGTACCACTCTGAGGGATATGGCAATTGTGAAGAAGTCCCTTCACAAAGATCATATCAACGACTTGTATACTACAACATGCAGTGGTATGCTGGGTCACCGCACCTGTGTACCCCGGTTCTATTTCCTTTACTGATAAATTCAAATGCAATTTTGTTCTGTTTACTTTCTGCAAACATCTTGTTCCATTTGATACGTCTAACTCTTTGTGTTCAACAAACCAGTGAGATTAACAACCTCAATGTAAGTTGGGGCAAAGTACTTTGGTTGTGTTGTGTACAGGTTCCACGTTATTGATGACGCCGGTAGTGCGCTCTGCTACTAGTCAGCTAGCAACACCTTCAGAAGTCACACCTTTCTCCTACTAGTCGATTAAACCTTGGTTTCGTACTGAGGAAAAACTTGCTGCTGTGATCATCACACCTTCCTCTTGGGGTTCCCCAACAGTGTGAAGTCAGCGTAACGATAAGCACCATCAAGACTATTTTCTGGCGCCATTGCCGGGGAGAACGAGGATTTCTGCAAGGGGAGTCTCTCATCTCCAATCTTTTTTACTTTGTTATAGTTTGCTTAGTTTACTTTAGTTTATTTTTTTTGCTTTATTATATTGAAAACACACAAAAAATATTTTGCTTTTATAGTTGTCTTTATATCAAAAACACAAAAAAATTAGTTTACTCTTATAGTTGTCTTTATATCAAAAACACAAAAAAATATTTTCTTACATAGTTGTTATTTTTTTAGTTCATTATGTTGATTCCTAAGTACAATCTGAAGAACCTATCTGTAAGTAGTGGTTCTATAATTGGGAATGATAACATTGAAAATTATTCAATCATGTTAGTAAGCATAAAGATATTAAGGATAAATCCGTGGTAGAACTTGCTCCTGATTATGAAACTGCTGCAGCTTGTTTAGTTCAAATGATGGAGGACAGATTTGTTAGCCTTAATCCATTTATGCAGTAAATATTTTTTAAACTCCATGAAATTGAGGATGATGAAAAGAAAGATTTTATCCTAGAAACTTTGCTTCGAGAATTTAAAGATATGGTTATAGAAGCTAGGAAAGTTTTTGATCGGCTTGAGAAGCTAGGCTCATGTGTAGATATCTTTGGTACACTTGACCAAACCAAAAGTGGTAGAGAAGGTAAAATACCAATACCTTTCAAATTAGTAGCAATGCTTGAAGCTTTGGAAAAGAATTTTGATTGGATTGGTCCTGAAAATCTATTTGATGAAAGTAGTGAACCTAAAAGTGCAGAGAAAGGATCTTCTAAAACTCGTATTGATAAAATACAATCTTTTTTGAAAATACTTCTCGCATTGATCTTAATGCTCCTTTACTTGATAATACTTGATGCTAGCATTTTTACTGCGTCTAGCTGAAAGGCGTTAAAGAAAAGCGCTTATGGGAGACAGCCCATGTTTTATTTACAGTAATTTTCCTTTTTGTTGAGTCTTGGAAGTTATTACCCCTGTAATGACCTCTTCTTATCATTTTTATTTCGTTTTTGTTCCAAGCTATAATAGCCTCTAATAGGAAGAAAGTAATGTTTGGGGAAGTTGCTGTCCTGAAAATAGATTATGTGTCGTTACCATAAAAATTTGTAAAAATAGCCATAGCGGAATTTTGAGCTATCATTTTTTATGAATATGCCCCAGGTATTATCTAACTTTCGTTAGTTGACCATTTTTCGAGATAAGCAACAGAGAATTTTCAAACAAATCGATATTTACCTGCTATTATGTTTTGATAGATTTCTGCACTATTTGCATCTGCCTCTTAAATCTCTTTCTTTTTAAGTTCTTTTGATCAGAGACCTTTTTTAAATATTACCACGGTAGCTTATGTTTTAATAGATGTTTGATATATATTAGTACTGAAAACAAGTGGATTTGTTTATTTTGATTGTATGCTGCTAATGAAGAATTGTGCGAAGTTTTTGTATGAAGGAAGTTTTCAAGTGTAGGGAAAGAAGAATAATGTGATGAGATGAAGAATGGACAAAAACTCAAGCTTGAAGATACCACTGCACCCCAAGACATATTCAAGAGGTACAAGCGTAAAAACTTGGGGATGCCCAAAGCATCCCCTCTTCATCAACAAAGCAATAGGTCATCTCTCTATACGCTATATTTTTATTGCTTCATACGCTATGTGTTGTTCTTGGAGCATCTTTATTTTTGTTTTCAGTTTAGTTTAGTTTTTTCTGTAGCACATGTTGGATCCAGAAACATTTGTTTTGGAGAAAGACCCGCTTCTTTTTAATTTCATAGAACTTTCTAGTTTTCGCTGTTAATGTTCTGCGAGTGTTCTAGTTTTCTAGTACTGCGTTTAGCTCTTATTCTTTCACTTGAATTTTGTTCAGAGCATGTTAGTATTCTTTATTTGTGTATGATTAGCTCTTTGGTCCATAATTTATTTCATCTCTGAGAGTTATTTCAAATAAGTTGATTGGTGTTGGATACGAGTAAAATATTTCATGACTATAGTGATGAAAAAAGATGCTTGTCTAGACTGTGGCATAGACTTTGGCATGTCATGTTGGATGTTATTCTTGTCATATGCTTAGTATTTATTGTTGTAGCATGACTTGTTTCAAATGGCTAAGAGTGCATGAAAGAGCAAAGTCTATACCCCGGGTTTTGTGTGTTTGATGACAACACTTGAGTAATCTCACCGTGTGCTTTGAGTATCATTGTTAGATTTGCAAGTGCACAGTGACCTCGCTAGACACGTCAAGATCGGAGGACTGAAGCGTAGCTTATAGATTTTCTGGTTTTGTGTGTGTATCGCGAGGTGACATGGCTGGAGAGAAAAAGGGGAGAAAACCAGTTTTTGGCAGACCGGTACTACCGGTACTAGTAGCGGTAGTACCGCTACCACTACTAGTACCGCCCACGGTACCGCTCTGTAGTTCTGCACTGGATTTGACCCACAATACGAGTTACGGTACCTCTGCGGTACCCGGAGCGGTAGTACCGCTTGCGAGCGGTAGTACCGCCCATGGTACCGCCCAGGTACCGTAACTAGTTACGGTAGTACCGCTTCGGTACCGCTGTGGTACCGCTTTGGATCCAGTAAAGTTTAGACCCCATCGCGGTACCTCGAGCAGTACCGCGAGCGGTAGTACCGCTCTGTGTCCACGTGGACAAGATCTGTGGGTTTTCGAACTCAGAGAGGTAGTGCCGCTTACCCAAAGCGGTAGTACCGCTTAGGCAAAAACTGGACATAACGGTTGGATTTGGAGGAGCCTATTTAAGGGGCCCTTCTTCCCCAACTCGTTTTTATCTCTCCTCTCTCTCTCCTCCATTGTTGCTGAGCTTAAACCTTGAGGATCTCCCCAACCATCCAACCAATCTTGCCCAAATTTTGAGGAGTGGTGGAGGAGACCCCGATCTATAGTTCTACCAAGAGAGATTTCACCAATACTTGCTACTCCTTAGTGGATCTTGGTGTTAGGGTTCCTATGGTGGGATCTTGGAGGAAGTGCACCTATGGAGGCTAGCTTGGTGTTGTGCTAGCCCCATACGTTGTTGGGAGCCTCCTTGTGGTGTGGAGCTCGCCCCAACCTTGTGAAAGAATCACCGCCTCGACCAGTGTCTTAGTGGAGAAGGGGGAGCCCCTTTGTGGAGCTCTCTTGAGGAAGAAGGTGAGGCCTTCCTTCGTTGTGTGGCCGCCTAGTCTCTTGTGTGAGGCTAGAACCTCCTCAACGTAGATGTACTCTCTTTTGTGAGAGGAACTGCGGGAAACAAACCTCGCCTCGTCTCCGCGCCATCCGGTTGTCCCGCTCCTTACTCTTACTATCTTGCTAGTTCCTTTGCTTGTTGCACTTATTCTAGGATCATTGTAGGAACACCGACACCACCAAAGCAATCACCTTTACCTTCTGTTGCACTAAAAAATGACAAAGACTAAAACTTGACGTAGCGTCCATTCACCCCCCCTCTTGTTCGCTACGATCCATTCAATTGGTATCAGAGCAAGGTTTCTTGCTCAGGCTTTACCGCCTAAGAAATGGCCGAACAAGAGGCGGTTGGGAATGGGTCACCTTCCCTTGTGCCACCCGCTCCATCATCTCCCATCGATAGCACAACGGATACGTTGGATGACCTCAAGAAATTGGAGTCATCCATCGTTAACCAAATGAAGGTGATGATGATGGAGTTGGTTGCTCAAAAACCAACCCCTATCGTAGATCCTAAAGCAAGTGCCGATGATCCCCCACCAAAAGCTAACCCATTTCCTCTTGTTGATTTTGTCGCGCAAACGACAAAAGATCCACAAAAGGAAGGGCTTGGGGAGACCGGCACTTCAACAAAGGGGAAGGATGAGACACCGGTTGCGGAACGTCTAGGGGGTAATCATGAGGTTCCACCACCAAGTGATTACACCATAAACGTTCCAATACCTATGCCCCATATCTTGTCACATGGTTCACCACCGTTACTTGAATCAAATAGCTTTGAAAATTGGCAATTCTTAATGCGTTCTCATGTGCGCAGCGCATCTACCGAGCTTTGGCGCATTATCGAGGAGGGCTACTCACCAAGAGACCCAAAGAGCTTGACAAGAAGAGAAGTGGTGGATGACCAACTCAACGCCACTGCCATCAACATGATTCACATGGCCGTCACGCCCAAGGACCGCGCTCATTCCGCTCGCTCAAGACCGCCAAGGAAGTATGGGATAAACTCGACAAGCTCTTCCTCGGAAATGAGAGCATCCAAAGCTCTCGTTTTTATTAAGTGAACAACATGGCCGACAACTTCGTCATGAATGAAGGAGAGACCCCCGAAGAAATGTATCGGCGCCTCATCGCTCTCGCCGTACAAATGCAAGATCTTGGAGCAACATTTGTGGATGATCATTGGATCAAGCGCAAGTTCTACAACGCTCTCCTCCCTTATGAGGAAGTGAAGTTGACGGCCATCCGCCAAAACGCCTCCTTCCGTGCTATGACATCCGATGAAGTTCTTAGCGAAGTCATCGCTTTGGACATCTCCAAGAAGAATGCGGAGGATCTTGTTGCTCGCGCCCACAACACCCGCAAGCCCAACCTTGCATTGAAGATGAAGGTACATGAGGCTAGTGAAAGTGATGAGGATCCTATTGAGTGGGGACCGTATGATCTCAAGAGCAACTATCATGAGCACATGGCTCTCGCCGCCAAGAAATTTTGGGAGGGAAACAAGTCCCAAAGCACAAGACCAAGAAGATCACGTGATTCTCCAAGAGCCCAAGGGAGGGGCAAAGGGGAAGAACATGCTACAATTGCGGCGACAAGAATCATTTTGTTGCGGATTGTATGTTTGAGAGAAGAGAAGATAATGGTGGAAGGCTTGTCCGCAAAGAAAAGTTCAAGTCTCTCTCCAAAGGATTCTCCAAGTTCTCCCCCAAGCCCGATGACGACAAGGTCCCCTTCACCAAGAAGCCTGGAGCCTTCATCATTCGAGAAGAGTACTCCTCCGATGAGGATGAAGAACATGAGGACAAGAGCTCCAACAAGGAAGGAGAGGGAGTGGCCGCCATCGCCATTACCACTCCCTCTATCTCCCTCTTCGACTCTCCTAATGAGTACCTCATCACCCACAACGCTCATTGCCTTATGGCAAAGGTATCCTCGGAGGTAGAACCCCCTTCCAAACTCTCATCTTCAACTAATGCCTTATATATTGATGATGCCACTAGTCTCACCATTAAGCGTGAGGTTATGGGTTTAGATTCTTTTCTCACTAACATGCAAGGGGATACCAAGACTCATGTTGGGGCTCTCTTGGCCCAACTTGGTGCGGCACAACATCTTATAGAGGAGAAGGAGAGGCTTGAAAGGGAGGCGGCGAATGAGATTGCCTCTCTCAATCAAGCGCTTGAAGAAGAACAAAATTTGCTCATGTCTCTTGAAGCTAGTGTCATCATCCTTGAAGACTCCAACAAGGCTATTATCTCCCAACTCACCAAGGAACGAGACCATGCTCTTGGTTTGATGGGTGAGCTCAAGAAGAAGATGCTCTCTCTCGAGGAAGACAACAAGGAAAAAGATGAGGAAGACCCCAACTCTTGCCATGACGAGCTTGTTGATCAAGTTGCTTCCTTGAGGAAGCACAATGCTCTTCTCTTGGAGGTTAATTCTCTTCAAGAAGAAGCCTTGGATGAGTATTACCGCTTGTGCAAGGAGAAGACCTCATGTTGCAATCATGAAGAAGAAATTGCCACTCTTGAGACCACCAAGGCCAAGTTATTGAGTTTGAGTAGCATGCAAGAAGAGTCTTTGTTGGAATGCCTCCGCATGAGCAAGGAGAAGGTCACTTGTTGCGATCATGAGGAAGAAATAGCCTCCTTGAAGAGGAGCGAAGCCAAACTCATGGAGGTCAATTCCATGCAAGAGGAAGCATTGAAGAAGTATTTTCCTTTGAGCAAGGACCGTGCGTGTTGCACCCATGAACATGACATTGCCAAGATGGAGAGTGACAAGCGTGTACTCATGAAGATGAACGCTTTCCAAGAATAAGCTTTGATGGAACACTTCCGGGTGAACAAGGCAAGGGAAGTCCAAGTGTTTGATATTTGTCACTGGTGCGTAGTTGACGTGGGAGTTAGAAATCTTTGTGGTGTAGCTTTTCTTCAGTTCCCCGGCAACGGCGCCAGAAAATATGCTTGATGGCGTGTATTTCACACGTTCGTTGGGCAACCCCAAGAGGAAGGTATGATGCGCACAGCAGCAAGTTTTCCCTCGAGAAAGAAACCAAGGTTTATCGAACCAGGAGGAGCCAAGAAGCACGTTGAAGGTTGATGGCAGCGGGATGTAGTGCGGCGCAACACCGGGGATTCCGGCGCCAACGTGGAACCTGCACAACACAACCAAAGTACTTTGCCCCACCGAAACGAGTGAGGTTGTCAATCTCACCGGCTTGCTGTAACAAAGGATTAACCGTATTGTGTGGAAGATGATTGTTTGCAAGAAAAAAGTAAAGAACAAGTATTGCAGCAGATTTGTATTTCAGTATTAAAGAATGGACCGGGGTCCACAGTTCACTAGAGGTGTCTCTCCCATAAGATAAAAGCATGTTGGGTGAACAAATTACAGTCGGGCAATTGACAAATAGAGAGGGCATAACAATGCACATACATGTCATGATAAGTATAGTGAGATTTAATTGGGCATTACGACAAAGTACATAGACCGCCATCCAAGCTGCATCTATGCCTAAAAAGTCCACCTTCAGGTTATCGTCCGAACCCCTTCCGGTATTAAGTTGCTAAGCAACGGACAATTGCATTAAGTATGGTGCGTAATGTAATCAACAACTACATCCTCGGACATAGCGCCAATGTTTTATCCCTAGTGGCAACGAGCACAACACAACCTTAGAACTTTCCGTCACTCGTCCCGGTGTCAATGCGAGCATGAACCCACTATCGAGCATAAATACTCCCTCTTGGAGTTAAAAGCAAAAACTTGGCCAGAGCCTCTACTAGTAACGGAGAGCATGCAAGATCATAAACAACACATATGCAATAACTTGATAATTAACATAACATGGTATTCTCTATCCATCGGATCCCGACAAACACAACATAGAGTATTACGGATAGATGATCTTGATCATGTTAGGCAGCTCACAAGATCCGACAATGAAGCACAATGAGGAGAAGACAACCATCTAGCTACTGCTATGGACCCATAGTCCAGGGGTGAACTACTCACTCATCACTCCGGAGGCGACCATGGCGGTGTAGAGTCCTCCGGGAGATGAAATCCCCTCTCCGGCAGGGTGCCGGAGGAGATCTCCAGAATCCCCCGAGATGGGATCGGCGGCGGCGTCTCTGGAAGGTTTTCCGTATCGTGGTTTTTCGCATCAGGGTTTTCGCGACGGAGGCTTTAAGTAGGCGGAAGGGCAGAGTCGGGGGGCTGACGAGGGGCCCACACCACAGGGCGGCGCGGGACCCCCTTGGCCGCGCCGCCATGTGGTGTCGCCACCTCGTGGCCCCACTTCGTATGCTCTTCGGTCTTCCGGAAGGTTCGTGGCAAAATAGAACCACGGGACTTGATTTCGTCCAATTCCGAGAATATTTCGTTACTAGGATTTCGAAACCAAAAACAGCAGAAAACAGACAAGCGGCACTTCGGCATCTTGTTAATAGGTTAGTTCCGGAAAATGCACGAATATGACATAAAGTGTGCATAAAACATGTAGGTATCATCAATAATATGGCATAGAACATAAGAAATTATCGATACGTCGGAGACGTATCAGCATCCCTAAGCTTAGTTCTCGCTCGTCCCGAGCGGGTAAAACGATAACAAAGATAATTTCTGAAGTGACATGCCATCATAACCTTGATCATACTATTTGTAAACATATGTAGTGGATGCAGCGATCAAAACAATGGTAATGACATGAGTAAACAAGTGAATCATAAAGCAAAGACTTTTCATGAATAGTACTTCAAGACAAGCATCAATAAGTCTTGCATAAGAGTTAACTCATAAAGCAATAAATCAAAGTAAAGGCATTGAAGCAACACAAAGGAAGATTAAGTTTCAGCGGTTGCTTTCAACTTGTAACATGTATATCTCATGGATAATTGTCAACATAGAGTAATATAACAAGTACAATATGCAAGTATATAGGAATCAATACACAGTTCACACAAGTGTTTGCTTCTTGAGGTGGAGAGAGATAGGTGAACTGACTCAACATAAAAGTAAAGAGAATGGTCCTTCAAAGAGGAAAGCATCGATTGCTATATTTGTGCTAGAGCTTTTATTTTGAAAACATGAAACAATTTTGTCAACGGTAGTAATAAAGCATATGAGTTATGAAAGTTATATCTTACAAGTTGCAAGCCTCATGCATAGTATACTAATAGTGCCCGCACCTTGTCCTAATTAGCTTGGACTACCGGATCTTTGCAATGCACATGTTTTAACCAAGTGTCACAATGGGGTACCTCCATGCCGCCTGTACAAAGGTCTAAGGAGAAAGCTCGCATTTTGGATTTCTCGCTTTTGATTATTCTCAACTTAGACATCCATACCGGGACAACATGGACAACAGATAATGGACTCTTCTTTAATGCATAAGCATGTGGCAACAATTATTATTCTCATATGAGATTGAGGATGTATGTCCAAAACTGAAACTTCCACCATGATTCATGGCTTTAGTTAGCGGCCCAATGTTCTTCTCTAACAATATGCATGCTCCAACCATTAAGGTGGTAGATCTCTCTTACTTCGGACAAGACGGACATGCATAGCAACTCACATGATATTCAACAAAGAATAGTTGATGGCGTCCCCGAAACATGGTTATCGCACAACAAACAACTTAATAAGAGATAAAGTGCATAAGTACATATTCAATACCACAATAGTTTTTAAGCTATTTGTCCCATGAGCCATATATTGCAAAGGTGAATGATGGAATTTTAAAGGTAGCACTCAAGCAATTTACTTTGGAATGGCGGATAAATACCATGTAGTAGGTAGGTATGGTGGACACAAATGGCATAGTAGTTGGCTCAAGTATTTTGGATGCATGAGAAGTATTCCCTCTCGATACAAGGTTTAGGCTAGCAAGGTTATTTGAAACAAACACAAGGATCAGCGGTGCAGCAAAACTCACATAAAAGACATATTGTAAACATCATAAGACTCCACACCGTCTTCCTTGTTGTTCAAAACTCAATACTAGATGTTATCTAGACTCTAGAGAAACCAAATATGCAAACCAAATTAGCAAGCTCTAAGTATTTCTTCATTAATGGGTGCAAAGTATATGATGCAAGAGCTTAAACATGAGCACAACAATTGCCAAGTATCAAATTATCCAAGACATTTTAGAGTTACTACATGTAGCATTTTCCAATTCCAACCATATAACAATTTAACGAAGAAGAAACTTCGCCATGAATACTATGAGTAGAGCCTAAGGACATACTTGTCCATATGCTACAGCGGAGCGTGTCTCTCTCCCACAAAGTGAATGCTAGGATCCATTTTATTCAAACAAAACAAAAACAAAAACAAACCGACGCTCCAAGCAAAGTGCATAAGATGTGACGGAATAAAAATATAGTTTCGGGGAGGAACCCGATAATGTTGTCGATGAAGAAGGGGATGCCTTGGGCATCCCCAAGCTTAGACGCTTGAGTCTTCTTATAATATGCAGGGGTGAACCACCGGGGCATCCCCAAGCTTAGAGCTTTCACTCTCCTTGATCATATTGCATCATACTCCTCTCTTGATCCTTGAAAACTTCCTCCACACCAAACTCGAAACAACTCATTAGAGGGTTAGTGCATAATAAAAATTCACATGTTCAGAGGTGACACAATCATTCTTAACACTTCCGGACATTGCATAAAGCTACTGGACATTAATGGATCAAAGAAATTCATCCAACATAGCAAAAGAGGCAATGCGAAATAAAAGACAGAATCTGTCAAAACAGAACAGTCCGTAAAGATGGATTTTATTAGGCCACCAGACTTGCTCAAACGAAAATGCTCAAATTGAATGAAAGTTGCATACATATCTGAGGATCACGCACGTAAATTGGCTTAATTTTATGAGCTATCTAAAGGGAGATAGACCCAGATTCGTGACAGCAAAGAAATCTGGAACTGCGCAGTAATCCAAATCTAGTACTTACTTTACTATCAAAGACTTTACTTGGCACAACAAAACATAAAACTAAGATAAGGAGAGGTTGCTACAGTAGTAAACAGCTTCCAAGACACAAATATAAAACAAAAATACTGTAGTAAAAACATGGGTTGTCTCCCATAAGCGCTTTTCTTAACGCCTTTCAGCTAGGCGCAGAAAGTGTATATCAAGTATTATCGCGAGATGGAGCATTGACATTACCTTGGGCTTTACCCTTACCTTTCTTGTCCCTACTCTTTGGCTTAGGGAATATATGACTACCCCCGGGTGTAGAGGTGAATTTAATGGTGCCTTCTCTCACGTCTATGACTGCTCCCAATAATTTCAGCAGGGATCTTCCGAGTGTGATTTGTCCTGTTCCTGCGCATTCGATGACAAGGTAATCAATGGATATTGTTATCCCAAGAATGGTTGTATGCACACCCGCAGCTACCCCTTTAGGAATTATAACGAGTTATCAATAAGAGTTATTCCTTCTCCCCTTCAGTGAATTCCCAAAGTTTCAAAGATTTATGAATCCCCTTAGGCATTAGGCAAAATTCAGTCATAATATCACAATTAGCACGAAGAGTTTGGTCACCTATGACAATTTTAATAGTAGGTTTCCACAATGAAGGTTCAGAGTTCACTAAAACTTGATCCAGACGATTACGAATGTATCCATAATTTTCATTTAAGTGAGATGCACTTGTCTCAAGAGTATTTAATCTATTATGAATGCTAATAAGGGCTGAATCAAAATTATTAGATGAATCATGTGATGCAACCAACTTCTTTATGGCATTAAAAGCTTGATACCCATTACAATGGAGGAAATCTCCTCCCACTAGAGCATCCAAGGCATATCTATAGCGAATCATAAGACCAAAATAAAAATTACTAAGGAGCAAACTTAGAGTCATTTGAGGTTCAGTTTTACGATAAGAAGTAAAAATTCTAGACCAAGCATCCTTAAAACTCTCCTCATCCCCTTGTTTAAAAGTGAAGACTAATTCTTCAGGCGAAGAAGTAACAGGTTCAGAGCTAGACATGGAAACAAAAGTAACTAATTTTTTTTGTATTTTTAATATAGAGTGCAGGACAGTAAATAAAGCAAACTAGATAAAGTAAATGCAAGAAAACTAATTTTTGTGTGTTTTTGATATAGCAAACAAGACAGTAAATAAAGTAAAGCTAGCAACTAATTTTTTTGTGTTTTGATATAATGCAGCAAACAAAGTAGTAAATAAAATAAAGCAAGACAAAAACAAAGTAAAGAGATTGAGAAGTGGAGACTCCCCTTCCAGCGTGTCTTGATCTCCCCGGCAACGGCGCCAGAAAATGTGCTTGGTGCGTAGTTGACGTGGGAGTTAGAAATCTTTGTGGTGTAGCTTTTCTTCGGTTCCCGGCAACGGTGCCGGAAAATATGCTTGATGGCGTGTATTTCACACGTTCGTTGGGCAACCCCAAGAGGAAGGTATGATGCGCACAGCAGCAAGTTTTCCCTCGGAAAGAAACCAAGGTTTATCGAACCGGGAGGAGCCAAGAAGCACGTTGAAGGTTGATGGCGGCGGGATGTAGTGCGGCGCAACACCAGGGATTCCGGCGCCAACGTGGAACCCGCACAACACAACCAAAGTACTTTGCCCCAACGAAACGAGTGAGGTTGTCAATCTCACCGGCTTGCTGTAACAAAGGATTAACCGTATTGTGTGGAAGATGATTGTTTGCAAGAAAACAAGAAAGAACAAGTCTTGCAGCAGATTTGTATTTCAGTATTAAAGAATGGACCGGGGTCCACAGTTCACTAGAGGTGTCTCTCCCATAAGATAAAAGCATGTTGGGTGAACAAATTACAGTCGGGCAATTGACAAATAGAGAGGGCATAACAATGCACATACATGTCATGATAAGTATAGTGAGATTTAATTGGGCATTACGACAAAGTACATAGACCGCCATCCAACTGCATCTATGCCTAAAAAGTCCACCTTCGAGTTATCGTCCGAACCCCTTCCAGTATTAAGTTGCTAAGCAACAGTACAATTGCATTAAGTATGGTGCGTAATGTAATCAACAACTACATCCTCGGACATAGCGCCAATGTTTTATCCCTAGTGGCAACAAGCACAACACAACCTTAGAACTTTCTCATCATCGTCCCAGGTGTCAATGCAGGCATGAACCCACTATCGAGCATAAATAATCCCTCTTGGAGTTAAAAGCAAAAACTTGGCCAGAGCCTCTACTAGTAACGGAGAGCATGCAAGATCATAAGCAACACATATGCAATAACTTGATAATTTACATAACATGGTATTCTCGATCCATCGGATCCCGACAAACACAACATAGAGTATTACAGATAGATGATCTTGATCATGTTAGGCAGCTCACAAGATCCGACAATGAAGCACAATGAGGAGAAGACAACCATCTAGCTACTGCTATGGACCCATAGTCCAGGGGTGAACTACTCACTCATCACTCCGGAGGCGACCATGGCGGTGTAGAGTCCTCCGGGAGATGAATCCCCTCTCCGGCAGGGTGCCGGAGGAGATCTCCGAATTCCCCGAGATGGGATCGGCGGCGGCGGCGTCTCCGGAAGGTTTTCTCGTATCGTGGTTTTTCGCATCGGGGTTTTCGCGACGGAGGCTTTAAGTAGGCGGAAGGGCAGAGTCGGGGGCCGACGAGGGGCCCACACCACGGGCGGCGCGGCCCCCCTTGGCCGCGCCGCCATGTGGTGTCGCCACCTCGTGGCCCCACTTCGTATGCTCTTCGGTCTTCCGGAAGGTTCGTGGCAAAATAGAACCCCGGGACTTGATTTCGTCCAATTCCGAGAATATTTCGTTACTAGGATTTCGAAACCAAAAACAGCAGAAAACAAGCAATCGGCACTTCGGCATCTTGTTAATAGGTTAGTTCCAGAAAATGCACGAATATGACATAAAGTGTGCATAAAACATGTAGGTATCATCAATAATATGGCATAGAACATATGAAATTATCGATACGTCGGAGACGTATCAGTCACCCTCACCCGGAGCATGAAGATGAAGTCAATCGTTTGAAGGCCAAAATTGATAGACTCCAAGTTCAAACCAAATACTTGGAAGGAGTCATTGGAGCCAAATATGGAGCCAAAGAGGGCTCTTGCAATGAAGGAGGAGTGGCTACCAAGCCAAAGAGGAAGAGGAATAAGAGGACCAAGAAGAAGAAGAACAAGGAGAACACGGAGATCAACCATGAGGAGAGCGATGCAAGCTCAAGAAGGGATGGAGTACCCAACTTCGCCTCGAAGGGTTTCGTCGGCTCTAACAACCCTTCTCATGTTCTTTTTGTTGATTACTATGGACATACTCGTGCTCGCTTTATTGGTCCTCAAGAGGACAATGTTGATTGGACTATTTGGGTTCCCAAACCCCTTGTTACTAACATGCTAGGACCCATTGGAAAATGGGTACCTAAATCCAAGACTTGATTCCTTGTAGGACTATGCTTCCGGTGGCGCTAAGTGGGTGGTTGATAGTGGAGCCACAAGTCATATGACCGGAAGCAAGAATATTGTTGTCGACCTCGAGCCTTCTCACTCTACCATATCATATGGAGACAACACGTGCTCTAAGGTATTGGGTCTTGGCAAGGTGGTGGTAACACCCGACATCTCACTTGTGAATGTCCTCCTTGTCGAGACCCTTGGTTACAACTTACTCTCTATTCATCAAATTGCTCGTATGGGTCTATGTACTTTCTTTGATGAACATATGGTGGTCCTCTTGTGGAGCAAGATACTCCGTGTAGCTTTTGTTGGATATGTAGAGAACGGATTATATGTTGTTGACTTCTCCGGAAAGACAACATCTTCCGCTCTTTGCCTATTCGCCAAAGGTGAAAAGGGTTGGTTATGGCATCGCCGACTAGCCCATGTCAACATGAGGACTTTGCAAAGTCTCCACAAGGGTGGCCACATTCTCGGACTAAAAGAAGATGTCTCCTTTTGTAAAGATCGTGTTTGTAGGGCTTGCGTACAAGGAAAAATGCATGGAGCTCCTCACAAGGCCAAGACTATCATCTCTACCACAAGATGCTTGGAGCTCCTACATGTTGATCTCTTCGGTCCACCGTCTCATGAAAGTCTTGGAGGAAAGAAGTATTGCCTTGTCATTGTTGATGACTATTCACGCTATTGTTGGGTATTATTCTTCAAGTACAAGAGTGAGACTCAACGGACCATGATGGAGTTTGCCAATCAAGTTCAACGCAAGTACGACAACAAGATCCTCGCAATAAGGAGCAAAAATGGAACATAGTTCAAGAACTATACTTTGGATGACTTCCTCGGCGAAGAAGGAATCCAACACCAATACTCCACGCCATATACTCCCCAACAAAATGGGGTCGCCGAAAGGAAGAATAGAACCTTGATCGAAGCCGCTCGAACCATGATGATGGAGTACAAGTCTAACTACAATTTTTGGGCGGAAGCTATCTCTACAGCATGCCAAGCTACTAATCGTCTCTACTTTCGCAAAGGTCTAGAGAAGACACCATATGAGATTCTCACTGGCAACAAGCCCAATGTGTCATATTTCAAGGTCTTTCGATGCAAATGATATGTGCTTGTCAAGGACACACATCTATCTAAGTTTGATTCAAGAGCTCAAGAAGGAATTTTTGTTGGCTACGCTACGGATTCTCACGCCTATAGAGTCTTCAACAAGTCAAATGGGCGGGTTGTATAATCTTGTGATGTGACATTCGATGAAGATGATAGATCTTTGGAGGAGCGAAGTGCTTCTTGTGAGAAAGGAGATGCAATTCCCCCGGATGCCATAGGAAGGATGGGTGTTGGCATTCGCCGACCTCAAGAGCTACCTTCTATGAGTACCCAGGAAGGACCAAGTTCCACCCAAGTGGAGCCATCTACACCACAAGGCCAAGCTTCTTCCGTTGATCTTACAAGTGCAAGCCAACCTCTACAACAACGTCAAGTTCAACCTCAACAACTACAACAACAATCAAGTACAAGCTCAACTCATCAAGCTCAATAACAACATCTACCGCAAGCTCATCTACCACAACAACCAACACCAAGTGACCAAGGCCAAGCTTCAAGTTCTTCTCCGAATGACTCGGGGATGATCTTTATGGACAATCCCATTCCTAGTACCCCCGAGTCATCCGGCTCTCATGATGATGATGATGATGATGCCCACTTCAACAACAATGAAGGTCAAGGCGAGGACCTAAACCGTGATGAAAGCCAAGAGGATCCACAAGAATCTACTCCTATAGCCGATACTCGCCGTGAAGATCCTACTACAAGACACTTGCGCCTCAAGTCCCATTCCTTGCGTAATGTCATTGGTGATCTAAAGAGCAAAGTAACCACCCGGAGGCAACTAGCAAACTTTTGTGAGCACCACGCCTTTGTCTCTATGGTGGAACCTCTCAAGGTTAATGATGCCCTTGAAGATCCCGATTGGGTGATTGCGATGCAAGAGGAGCTCAACAACTTCAAGAGAAATGATGTGTGGACTCTCATGAAGCGACCCGATCATTGCTGCAATGTTATCGGCACCAAATGGGTCTTCAAGAACAAGCAAGATGAACATGGCATCGTTATCCGCAACAAAGCAAGATTGGTGGCACAAGGCTATTCTCAAGTTGAAGGCGTGGACTTTGGTGAAACCTTTGCACCCATTGCAAGGCTCGAGTCCATCCGTATCCTTTTGGCCTTTGCCTCCCATCATGGCTTCAAGTTGCAACAAATGGATGTTAAGAGTGCTTTTCTTGATGGTCCTTTACATGAGGAGGTGTATGTGAAGCAACCCCCGGGGTTCGAGGACCCCCATTTCCCGGACCATGTCTTCAAGCTCAAAAAGGCCCTATATGGACTCAAACAAGCTCCTAGAGCTTGGTATGAGCATCTAAAGGAGTTGCTTGAAGATCGTGGTTTTGAAGTGGGGAAAATTGATCCCACTCTTTTTACTAAGAAAGTCAATGGGGAGCTTTTCGTATGCCAACTCTATGTAGATGAAATCATATTTGGCTCGACTAACACAAAATTCAATGATGAGTTTGCTAAGTTGATGACTAATAGGTTCGAGATGTCAATGATGGGTGAACTCAAGTACTTCCTTGGGTTCGAGATCAAGCAAATGCGGCAAGGCACCTTCATCAATCAAGCAAAGTATCTCCAAGACATGCTCAAGCGCTTCGACATGAAGGACGCCAAGGGCATTGGAACTCCGATGCATCTCAAGTGTCAACTCTCTCTTGACGAGACAGGCAAGGCGGTGGATCCCAAGCTCTACCGTTCGATGATAGGTTCGCTTCTTTACCTTTGTGTCTCTCGCCCGGATATAATGTTAAGCGTTGGTATGTGTGCACAGTTTCAAGCAAGCCCGAAGGAAAGCCACATTGTGGCGGTCAAAAGGATCTTTTGATATTTAGTTGATACCCCACACTTCGGACTATGGTACCCAAGGGACACGGTGACGTGGGCATTACCCTTCGGGTAACCGACATTGCCCTACCCTATACGATCTAACTGGAGGCCCATGAAGGTATTTGATGGCAAGGCGGGCCACTTGGATGGCGCAGTAGAAAGGTTCCTTGGCGGGCAAGGCAAGGAAGGAGCCGAACAAGGAAAGCTTAGAACTAATGTAAACCTAGTCGTACTCGGTTAGACCTCTTGAGATCTGGCCTCCTATATAAAGGCCAGGAGAGAGGCTGTCGAGGGACACGATCAATCTTAGCAATCATAGCCACCAAAAGTCTAGAGCTAGGTCGCCGCAGCACTTAGCCTCTCGACGAGATCTCAGCCGAACCTTTCGGCACCCCATTGTAACCCATTATTCTCATAATCAAGATCAGACAGGCAGGACGTAAGGGTTTTACCTCATCGAGGGCCCCGAACCTGGGTAAATCGCTCTCCCCGCTTGTCTGTGAACCGATGTCTCGTATCAGCTTACAGGATTCCATCAACCCTTAGCCCCAATCGGAGGGCATTGCCGAGGAGTACCCTCGACAATTGGCGCCGTCTTTGGGAACCCTGTCGGCACAAGATCGGTCATCGGCAGATCCAGTCATGTCATCGGCAGCTTCATCGACACCATCATCGCCAAGTCTGGGAAGCCCGATTCGATTCGGCTCCTATGAATTCACCCCGCACAGCGACTCGTCTCGCTCGACCTTTTCCGATCTACGAGGAAACATGGAGATGACCTTCGGCAGCGTCCACTACAACGTCAACTCGCAAGGAGTCCTTCGACTGCTGGAACCACTCGCCTCCAAATCGACAGGTCCAAACGCGTCGTCATCACTCGACCTTTCGGCTGGTCTAACGGACTCAACGAACTCGCCCGCGCCATCGACTCCTTGTTCGACGTCTCCCATGACGGTTGGATCTAACAGTTCCGCATCTTCGGAGATGACCTCGTACTACTGCTTGAACTGTGATACCAGGCACGGGCTAGGATCAAGCGACACATCGTTCATCTGCAATGCCCAGTACTCCTCGGGAGAGGACAGTGTCGACAGCATCGTCCAAGGCACCACCCGAAGGACGACACACCACCAGATTTATGTCGCCAATAACACGGGAAACGCAAGGAACAGGGGAGACGGAGATCACACCCCCCGCTCCAGCAGACGAGCAAGTTTTGCAAACAGCTCCAGTAACAACAACAGCGATTACACCATCACAGAGGAGGAGTGGGCAGCAGCCAAGGCAGCCGTGCTTAACACCACACCGCTCCCCGCAGGAACCTCGGTAGGAACCCTCAACACTTATCGCTCTATATTGGAGAAAAACCGGGAGCGCCTATCGAAAGAGCAAGCCACCCTCGAGAGACGCCTATCTGCTGCAGACCAATCCAGTGAACGACGGAGAGGCTCACGAGGAAGTGCCTCTCGAAGCACTCAAGGGGCAGGCAAGCACCGATCAAGGTTATCCAGACTCTCGGAGGATGACGCCAGAGAAATAACGTCGAATCTGACCAAGTCTTTTATGACCACGGACACCGCGGCTATGCCACGGCCAAAAACCATCGCAGGAGCGACCGCCAATCTCGCAGCATACCTCATCAATCAGTGCCCTGAAGGTTCTATGGCCCAAGCTCACCGAGGTGCCCTAGAAAATCTCGCAATATTGGGAGACAAGCTGGTCCCGCGGAAGGAAAAGACCACGTTACAGGCCAGCGCCTCAAAGCATCATGCGAGAGATGCTCGAGACGAAATCACCCAGAGCAGAATCGACAAAGCAAGGCGACGATGCGCCGCTAGGGAGGAATATGACAGTGACTCTTCGGATGAGAGCCAGGAATACGACGGCGAGCTAAGGGGGGCCGATTGTTTAAGCTACAAAATCCGCGAGGCGATGCCACCCAGAAAGTTCAAACCTACCCCTACTGACGCCGCCAAATACGATGGACAGCAGGAGCCGAGGTCCTGGATAGACGACTATTTGCAGACCGTGATTCTGCACAAAGGAAATCAGATAACAGCAATGCAATGCTTGCAGCCTTTACTCGAAGGATTCAGCACGAGCTTGGTTAAGAGGCCTGCCGAAGGGTTCCATCAAGTCATGGGACGATTTAGTAGACACTTTCATCGCCAATTTCCAAGCAACATACAAAAGGCCCGTCGGGATTGAGGAATTACGGCATTGCCAACAGAAGCAGAAGGAATCGATGCGCGCATACATCGGCCGATTCACCAAGCTCTTAAACGCCACCGAAGATGTTTCTGTCGACAGAGCAATCGATGCCTTCAGCGATGGCATCCGACGTGAAAGCTACATAGAGGAACTCGGGCGCAAAAAACCAAAAACCATAACCAAGTTAATGGAAATCGCCAACAGCTGGGCTGATGGCGAGGACAACGTACGGAAGCCGTGACAGCGCAGTGATGACGAAGACGATGACCAGCCGAAGCACGTCTCGGGTGGACGAAGGGATCGCCATAAGAAAAGGAAAAAACCGCAGTTACAACGATAGTAACCTGGTAGCCGCAGGATACTCTGATCGGCAGGATGAACGGTATGACGACAAATGAGACGATCGGCAGGACAACAATCGGAACAACTCTGGAAACCGTGGTAACTACAAACCACGACCACAGAGGACCCCCAAGTTACCCTACGCCGAACAGATAAACGCTCCTTGCTACCTGCACTCGTACATCGACTCTAAGGACAACAAAACGAAGTCAAGTCACCTGCTCAGAGATTGTAGGCAGTTCATTGAAATGTAGGAACTCATGCAGCAGCAGCAGCCGCAGCCACCACCCCCACCGCAGCACCAGGTCCAGCAGGCGCAACCTCATCAACCCAATGAGGTGTTTCCACCACCATGTGGGCAGATGAGCATGATCCACAGGACGGGTGTCTCAAGAAGAGAAATGAAGAAGCTCACCCGAGAAATCAATCTGGCAGAAAGTATCATGGCAAACATCCCTGAGTATGTCGAGTGGTCGTCTCAGAACATTACGTTCAGCCGAGTGATACGTCTCAAACGTATCTATAATTTCTTATGTTCCATGCTACTTTTATGATGATACTCACATGTTTTATACACATTATATGTCATTATTATGCATTTTCCGGCACTAACCTATTGACGAGATGCCGAAGAGCCGATTCTGTTGTTTTCTGCTATTCTTAGTTTCAGAAATCCTAGTAAGGAAATATTCTCGGAATTGGACGAAATCAACACCCAGGGGCCTATTTTTCCACGAAGCTTCCAGAAGTCTGAAGAGGAAATGAAGTGGGGCCACGAGGCGGCGACACGCCAGGGCGGCGCGGCCCAAGCCCTGGCTGTGCGGCCCTGTTGTGTGGGCCCCTCGTGATGCCTCCTGACCTGCCCTTCCGCCTACTTAAAGCCTTCGTCGCGAATACCCCAGTACCGAGAGCCACGATACGGAAAACCTTCCAGAGACGCCGCCGCCGCCAATCCCATCTCGGGGGATTCGGGAGATCGCCTCCGGCACCCTGCCGGAGAGGGGAATCATCTCCCGGAGGTCTCTTCATCGCCATGATCGCCTCCGGATCGATGTGTGAGTAGTCCACCCCTAGACTATGGGTCCATAGCAGTAGCTAGATGGTTGTCTTCTCCTCATTGTGCTATCATGTTAGATATTGTGAGCTGCCTATCATGATCAAGATCATCTATTTGTAATGCTACATGTTGTGTTTGTTGGGATCCGATGAATATTGAATACTATGTCAAGTTGATTGTCAATCTATCATATATGTTATTTATGTTCTTGCATGCTCTCTCGTTGCTAGTAGAGGCTCTGGCCAAGTTGATACTTGTGACTCCAAGAGGGAGTATTTATGCTCGATAGTGGGTTCATGCCTCCATTAAATCCGGGACGGTGACGGAAAGTTCTAAGGTTGTGGATGTGCTTGTTGCCACTAGGGATAAAACATCGATGCTTTGTCTAAGGATATTTGTGTTGATTACATTACGCACCATACTTAATGCAATTGTCTCGTTGTTTGCAACTTAATACCGGAGGGGTTCGGATGATACCCTGAAGGTGGACTTTTTAGGCATAGATGCATGCTAGATAGCGGTCTATGTACTTTGTCGTAATGCCCTGATTAAATCTCATAGTACTCATCATGATATATGTATGTGCATTGTTATGCCTTCTTTATTTGTCAATTGCCCAACCGTAATTTGTTCACCCAACATCCGTTTATCTTATGGGAGAGACACCACTAGTGAACTCGTGGACCCCGGTCCAATTCTTTACATCCGAAATACAATCTACCGCAATTGTTCTTTACTGTTCTTCGCAAACAATCATCATCATCCACAATATACATCTAATCCTTTGTTTACAGCAAGCCGGTGAGATTGACAACCTCACTGTTACGTTGGGGCAAAGTACTTTGATTGTGTTGTGCAGGTTCCACGTTGGCGCCGGAATCCCTGGTGTTGCGCCGCACTACACTCCGCCACAAACAACCTTCACATGCTCCTTGACTCCTACTGGTTCGATAACCTTGGTTTCTTACTGAGGGAAACTTACTGCTGTGCGCATCACACCTTCCTCTTGGGGTTCCCAATGGACGTGTCAACTACACGCAACAAGTAAATTTCTGGCGCCGTTGTCGGGGAGATCAAGACACGCTGCAAGGGGAGTCTCCCACATCCAATCTCTTTACTTTGTTTTTGTCTTGCTTTGTTTTACTTTATTTACTGCTTTGTTTGCTCTTATATCAAAAACACACAAAAATTAGTTGCTAGTTTTACTTTATTTACTGTCTTGTTCCCTATATTGAAAACACAAAAAAATTAGTTACTTGCATTTACTTTATTTAAATTTTGTTTAT
Organism: Lolium rigidum; assembly: GCF_022539505.1. Classification (NCBI taxonomy): domain Eukaryota; kingdom Viridiplantae; phylum Streptophyta; class Magnoliopsida; order Poales; family Poaceae; genus Lolium; species Lolium rigidum. The sequence continues at coordinate 223,983,959 of NC_061514.1, forward strand.
TTCATCATGTTTCCTCCTAAGTACACTCTAAAAGACATACCGGTAGGACGAGGGTCTATGATTGGAAGAGATAATATAGAAGATTTTTTCTCTCATGTTAGTACAGCTGAAGATTTTGAAGATAGACACTTGGTAGAACTTGCTCCTACTTATGAAATTGTTGTTGCTTCTTTAGTACACATGTTGGAAACTAAATTTGTTAATCTCAATCCTATAATTCAACATATGTTTCTTACACTCGGTGATATGGAAGAAGGAGAAAAGAAAGATTTTGTCTTAGAAATCCTTCTTAAAGAATTTGGTGGTGTAGCAAGAGAGGCTAGAAAGGTCTTTATTAAATATAAGATGCTTGGCTCTTATACCAACTTTGCTAGTACCCTCAAAAAGATGGACATGGATAGAATAAGGTACACTAATAATGTTAATGATGGTGGGGAGATTAAGACAACAATACCTTGTAAGCTCCTAGGAATGCATGAAGCTCTAGAAAATAACTATGGTTGGCTTGTTCCCGAAAATTTGTTTGATGAGGATAGCAAGCCTAAGAATAATGAAAAAGGAGCCTCTGAAACTTACATAGATAAGATAAAATGCATAGTTGAGAAAACTCCAAACCCCTCTGTTGATGCTTCATCTCTTGATAATACTTGAATCACACTTTCGCGCCTAGGCGAAAGGCGTTAAAGAAAAGCGCTTATGGGAGACAACCCATTATTTTACTTCTGCACTTTGTTTTATATTTGAGTCTTGGAAGTTGTTACTACTGTAGCAACCTCTCCTTATCTTTATTTTATTGCATTGTTGTGCCAAGTAAAGTCTTTGATAGTAAAGTCAATACTAGATTTGGATTACTGCGCAGGAACAGATTTCTTGCTGTCACGAAATTGAGCCGCCCCTGCTGTAGAAAATTTATAAAAATCTGCCAATTTACGTGCGTGATCCTCAGATATGTACGCAACTTTCAATCGATTTGGGCATTTTCATCTGAGTAAGCCTGGTGCCTCTAAAAAATTCGTCTTTACGGACTGTTCTGTTTTGACAGATTCTGCCTTTTATTTCGCATTGCTTGTTTTGCTATGTTTGATGGATTTCTTTGTTCCATTAACTTTCAGTAGCTTTGTGCAATGTCCAGAAGTGTTAGGAATGATTATGTCACCTCTGAATATATGAATTATGCACTGACCCTCTAATGAGTTTGTTTTGAGTTTGGTGTCGAGGAAGTTTTCAAGGGTCAGGAGAGGAGGATGATACAATATGATCAAGAAGAGTGAAAAGTCTAAGCTTGGGGATGCCCCCGTGGTTCATCCCTGCATATTTTAAGAAGACCGAAGCATCTAAGCTTGGGGATGCCCAAGGCATCCCTTCTTCATCGACAACTTATCAGGTCACCTCTAGTGAAACTATATTTTTATTCCGTCACATCTTATGTGTTTTACTTGGAGCGTCTGTTTGTTTTTGTTTTTGTTTTTGTTTGAATAAAATCGGATCCTAGCATTCTTTGTTTGGGAGAGAGACACGCTCCGTCTGTTTCGTATGAACACATGTGTTCTTAGCTTTATCTTTAATGTTCATTGCGAAGGTTGAACTACTTCATTCATTGTTATATGGTTGGAAACGGAAAATGCCGCATGTGGTAAATGGTATAATGTCTTGAATAATGTGATACTTGGCAATTGTTGTGCTCATATAGATCGTGTTTAAGCTCTTGTATCATGTACCTTGTACCCATTAATGAATAACTACATAGAGCTTGTTAAAATTTGGTTTGCATGGTTGGTTTCTCTAGAGTCTAGATATTTTCTGGTTAGGGTGTTTGAACAACAAGGAGACAATGTAAAGTCTTATAATACCTACAATATGTTCATATGTGAGCTTTGCTGCACCTTTTATACTTGAGTTTGCTTTAAACAACCTTGCTAGCCTAGCCTTGTATTGAGAGGAATTCTTCTCGTGCATCCAAATACTTGAGCCAAAAACTATGCCATTTGTGTCCACCATACCTACTTACCACATTGTATTTCTCCGCCATTCCAAAGTACATTACTTGAGTGCTTCCTTTAAAAATTCTATTCTTTGTCTTTGCAATATATAGCTCATGGGAAAGTAGCCTTAAAAACTATTGTGGTGAAGAATATGTACTTATGTGTCTTATTTCTTAATAAGTTGCTTGTTGAGCGGTAATCATGTTTCTGGGGACGCCATCAACTTTTACCTTTGTTGAATATCATGAGAGTTGCCATGCATGTTCGTCTTGTCTGAAGTAAGGGAGATTTTCATGATCAAATGGTTTGAGTATGCATATTTTTAGAGAAGAACATTGGGCCGCTAACTAAAGCCATGATTCATGGTGGAAGTTTCAGTTTGGACAATTAATCCTCAATCTCTTAAGAGAATATTAATTGTTGTTGAATGCTTATGCATTAAAGAGGAGTCCATTATCTGTTGTCTATGTTGTCCCGGTATGGATGTCTAAGTTGAGAATAATCAAAAGCGAGAAATCCAATGCGAGCTTTCTCCTTAGACCTTTGTACAGGCGGCATAGAGGTACCCCTTTGTGACACTTGGTTGAAACATATGCTATGCAATGATAATCCATGTTAATCCAAGCTAATTAGGACAAGGTGCGAGCACTATTGGTATACTATGCATGAGGCTTGCAACTTATAAGATATCTTATACATAACACATATGCTTTATTACTACCGTTGACAAAATTGTTTCTTGTTTTCAAAATGAAAAGCTCTAGCACAAATATAGTAATCCATGCTTCCCTCTGCGAAGGGCCTATCTTTTACTTTATCGTTGAGTCAGTTTGCCTATTCTTTCTATCCCAGAAGCAAACACTTGTATCAACTGTGTGCATTGATTCTTACATGTTTACCTATTGCACTTGTTATATTACTTTGTGTTGATAATTATCCATGAGATATATATGTTGAAGTTGAAAGCAACCGCTGAAACTTATATCTTCTTTTGTGTTGTTTCAAAGCTTTCTACTAAGAATTTATTGCTTTATGAGTAACTCTTATGCAAGTCTTATTGATGCTTGTCTTGAAAGTATTATTCATGAAAATTATTTGTTATATGATTCATTTGTTTACTCATTATCTTCATCATTGCTTCGAATCGCTGCATTCATCTCATATGCTTTACAATAGTATGATCAAGATTATGATAGCATGTCACTTCAGAAATTATCTTTGTTGTCGTTTACCTACTCGAGGGCGAGTAGGAACTAAGCTTGGGGATGCTTGATACGTCTCAAACGTATCTATAATTTCTTATGTTCCATGCTACTTTTATGATGATACTCACATGTTTTATACACATTATATGTCATTATTATGCATTTTCCGGCACTAACCTATTGACGAGATGCCGAAGAGCCGATTCTCTGTTTTCTCGCTGTTTTTGGTTTCAGAAATCCTAGTAAGGAAATATTCTCGGAATTGGACGAAATCAACGCCCAGGGGCCTATTTTTCCACGAAGCTTCCAGAAGTCCGAAGAGGAAATGAAGTGGGGCCACGAGGCGGCGACACGCTAGGGCGGCGCGGCCCAAGCCCTGGCAGCGCGGCCCTGTTGTGTGGGCCCCTCGTGACGCCTCCTGACCTGCCCTTCCGCCTACTTAAAGCCTTTGTCGCGAATACCCCAGTACCGAGAGCCACGATACGGAAAACCTTCCAGAGACGCCGCCGCCACCAATCCCATCTCGGGGGATTCAGGAGATCGCCTCCGGCACCTCGCCGGAGAGGGGAATCATCTCCCGGAGGTCTCTTCATCGCCATGATCGCCTCCGGATCGATGTGTGAGTAGTCCACCCCTGGACTATGGGTCCATAGCAGTAGCTAGATGGTTGTCTTCTCCTCATTGTGCTATCATGTTAGATCTTGTGAGCTGCCTATCATGATCAAGATCATCTATTTGTAATGCTACATGTTGTGTTTGTTGGGATCCGATGAATATTGAATACTATGTCAAGTTGATTGTCAATCTATCATATATGTTATTTATGTTCTTGCATGCTCTCCGTTGCTAGTAGAGGCTCGGCCAAGTTGATACTTGTGACTCCAAGAGGGAGTATTTATGCTCGATAGTGGGTTCATGCCTCCATTAAATGCTGGGACGATGACGGAAAGTTCTAAGGTTGTGGATGTGCTTGTTGCCACTAGGGATAAAACATCGATTCTTTGTCTAAGGATATTTGTGTTGATTACATTACGCACCATACTTAATGCAATTGTCCGTTGTTTGGAACTTAATACTTGGAGGGGGTTCGGATGATAACTTCGAAGGTGGACTTTTTAGGCATAGATGCATGCTTTGGATAGCGGTCTATGTACTTTGTCGTAATGCCCCGATTAAATCTCATAGTATTCATCATGATATATGTATGTGCATTGTTATGCCTTCTTTATTTGTCAATTGCCCAAGCTGTAATTTGTTCACCCAACATCTGTTTATCTTATGGGAGAGACACCACTAGTGAACTGTGGACCCCGGTCCAATTCTTTACATCTGAAATACAATCTACTGCAATTGTTCTTTACTGTTCTTCGCAAACAATCATCATCATCCACACTATAAATCTTATCCTTTGTTTACAGCAAGCCGGTGAGATTGACAACCTCACTGTTATGTTGAGGCAAAGTACTTTGATTGTGCTTTGCAGGTTCCACGTTGGCGCCGGAATCCCTGGTGTTGCGTCGCACTACACTCCGCCACCAACAACCTTCACGTGCTCCTTGACTCCTACTGGTTCGATAACCTTGGTTTCTTACTGAGGGAAACTTACTGCTGTGCGCATCACACCTTCCTCTTGGGGTTCCCAACGGACGTGTCAACTACACGCAGCACCGAGCAGATCACCCGATGACCATACCAAAACCAGGACACGCTGCCTTGGTAGTCGAGGCGCAAGTAGGGGGGTTCAAGATGAGTAAAGTCTTCATGGATGGTGGAAGCGGACTAAATCTGATATTCGTCGACACAATCAAAAGTATGGGGATCACCATGAAAATGCTAGAGGATTCTGACACCTGTTTCCACGGGATTCTCCCTACTTCGCCGGTATACTCTCTTGGCAAAGTTTACCTGAACGCCGTCTTTAGTAAACCTGACAACTTCAGGAAGGAAAAGATCGAGTTTGAAGTCGTGAACTGGGAATCACAGTACCACGCTATACTCGGAAGACCAGCTTATGCCAAGTTCATGGCTGTACCGCATTACACATACCTCAAGCAGAAAATGCCTGGGAGCAACAGGACAAATATCACAGTCTATGGAAGTTTTTCACGCTCAGACAATTGTGATCGAGATTTTCAGAGGATTGCTGCAAAGTTCGGGTTCAAACAGGAAGTCACCGGTCTCCGTTCCAAGCCATCGCCACGTGACAATAAGGAAGAAAAGCGCGTCAGGGAAACGAAGCAGAAGCCAGCCGACCTTGCCCCAGAAATGTCGGCAGCAAAAGCTTCGGCAGTTGATGACACAGAGTCATAGGAGAAAGCAAGACACTGGCAATCGCCATCGAGACCCCTAGTGAAATCAACGACGCTTCGAAAACCACTAACGTGGTGGACAAGCCGGAAGATAAGAAGAACCCTTTCCTTGCTTAAAAGTAGATGAATAGCGTTCAGTTTTTCCTTTATTTTCAATAGGGCCCTCCTTCTTTCGCCCTTTAGTCCCATACTTACTTTATTAATGAGAACTTAAGTTTTGATCCCTTGATAAGCATTGCAGTAATTCAGAGCATCTAAGCCGCATCATCGTGAACCTTGCTTACGCCCCTTGGCGAACGACGGTGCAACGTAGTACGCGGCAAAAGATCGTGCTCCAAAAAAGCCTCTACGAGTGCTAAAGGATGCAAAATAAACAAGGGTGCTAACATTTCCCTCTGCTATAGATGCCTCTACGAGTGCCGTAAATAGCAAGAGTTTGGAAATACATATAATACAACCCACGTTCGATATTTTACTTATGGAAATATCAAAGAACAATGGGCTCATCGGCAGAGTTAATGCTCCCGATATATTCGGGAGCTGCTGTCGGAACATACATCGGTTGAAAGCAAAGTTGGACATACAACGGGTTTAGCAAGACCTGCAACACGAGCTGATCACTCAAACAATTTGCTGACCAACGAATACACATACGTATAAAATAGGCAATTAAGATTTGCTCCTCCAAAATTTGCCAACGGCATTAATACGGTAAAAGTACATATACATGTATCTACCGAGCAGAAACTTTCAACTATGTGATACGTCTCCGACGTATCGATAATTTCTTATGTTCCATGCCATATTATTGATGATACCTACATGTTTTATGCACACTTTATGTTATATTCGTGCATTTTCTGGAACTAACCTATTAACAAGATGCCGAAGTGCCGATTCTTGTTTTCTCGCTGTTTTTGGTTTCGAAATCCTAGTAACGAAATATTCTCGGAATTGGACGAAATCAAGTCCCGGGGTCCTATTTTGCCACGAACCTTCCGGAAGACCGAAGAGCATACGAAGTGGGGCCACGAGGGGCCACCACCACAAGGCGGCGCGGCCAAGGAGGGGCCCGCGCCGCCCGTGGCGTGGGGCCCTCGTCGGCCCCCGACTCGCCCTTCCGCCTACTTAAAGCCTCCGTCGCGAAACCCCCGAGGCGAAAAACCACGATACGGAAAACCTTCCGGAGACGCCGCCTCCGCCAATCCCATCTCGGGGGATTCCGGAGATCTCCTCCGGCACCCTGCCGGAGAGGGGATTCATCTCCCGGAGGACTCTACACCGCCATGGTCGCCTCCGGAGTGATGAGTGAGTAGTTCACCCCTGGACTATGGGTCCATAGCGGTAGCTAGATGGTTGTCTTCTCCTCATTGTGCTTCATTGTTGGATCTTGTGAGCTGCCTAACATGATCAAGATCATCTATCCGTAATGCTATATGTTGTGTTTGTCGGGATCCGATGGATAGAGAATACCATGTTATGTTAATTATCAAGTTATTACCTATGTGTTGTTTATGATCTTGCATGCTCTCCGTTATTAGTAGAGGCTCGGCCAAGTTGAAGCTAGTAACTCCAAGAGGGAGTATTTATGCTCGATAGTGGGTTCATGCCCGCATTGACACCTGGGGGAGTGACGAAACCCCTAAGGTTGTGTTGTCTTGTTGCCACTAGTGATAAAACATTGATGCTATGTTCGAGTATGTAGTTATTGATTACATTACGCACCATACTTAATGCAATTGTCTGTTGCTTTGCAACTTAATACTGGAAGGGGTTCGGATGATAACCTGAAGGTGGACTTTTTAGGCATAGATGCAGTTGGATGGCGGTCTATGTACTTTGTCGTAATGCCCAATTAAATCTCACTATATTTTTCATGACATGTATGTGCATTGTTATGCCCTCTCTATTTGTCAATTGCCCGACTGTAATTTGTTCACCCAACATGCTTTTATCTTATGGGAGAGACACCTCTAGTGAACTGTGGACCCCGGTCCATTCTTTTATACTCGAAATACAAATCTGTCTGCAATACTTGTTCTTTACTTGTTTTCTTGCAAACAATCATCTTCCACACAATACGGTTAATCCTTTGTTACAGCAAGCCGGTGAGATTGACAACCTCATCTGTTTCGTTGGGGCAAAGTACTTTGGTTGTGTTGTGCGGGTTCCACGTTGGCGCCGGAATCTCCGGTGTTGCGCCGCACTACATCCCGCCGCCATCAACCTTCAAAGTGCTTCTTGACTCCTACTGGTTCGATTAAACCTTGGTTTCTAACTGAGGGAAACTTGCCGCTGTGCGCATCACACCTTCCTCTTGGGGTTCCGAACGGACGTGTCAATTACACGCATCAAGCAAATTTCTAGCGCCGTTGCCGGGGAGATCAAGACACGCTGCAAGGGGAGTCTCCACTTCTCAATCTCTTTACTTTGTTTTTGTTTTGCTTTATTTACTACTTTGTTTGCTGCATTATATCAAAACACAAAAAAATTAGTTGCTAGCTTTACTTTATTTACTGTCTTGCACGCTATATCAAAAACACAAAAAAATTAGTTACTTGCATTTACTTTACTTGATTCATGATGTTTCCTTTTAATTTTACCACAAAAGACATACCGGTAGGACGCGGGTCTATAATTGGGAGAAACAATATAGAAGAATTTTTCACTCATGTCGGTACCATCGAAGATTTCGAAGATAGACACTTGGTAGAACTTGCTCCCACTTATGAAATTGCTGCCGCTGCTTTAGTTCGCATGTTGGAAACTAAATTTGTTAATCTCAATCCTATAATCCAACACATGTTTCTTACACTCGGTGATATGGAAGAAGGGGAAAAGAAAAGTTTTGTCTTAGAAACCCTTCTTAGAGAATTTGGTGGTCTAGCAAGAGAGGCTAGAAAGGTCTTTGCTAAATTTAATATGCTTGGTTCTCATACTAATTTTATTGGTCTCCTTGAAAAAATGGACATGGATAGAATAAAATACACTAACAATGCTAATGATTCACATGTTGCTGCACCTCCTACTATCAATGGTAAAATAATTGGTGTTGGCAATGCTTCTACTCCTAGTGCAAAGCGCGCAAAATTACCTGAAACTGCCTGTGATAAAACTGCTGAAATTTTTTCCAACCTTGGGGATGATAATCCCATTGCTTTAGATTGTAATGATTTAGATTTTGATGATTGCCACATCTCTGAAGTTATAAAGTTCTTACAAAAACTTGCTAAAAGATCTAATGCTAGTGCTATAAATTTGGCTTTCACAAAACATATTACAAATGCTCTCATAAAAGCTAGAGAAGAGAAACTAAAACTTGAAACTTCTATTCCTAGAAAGCTAGAGGATGGTTGGGAGCCCATCATTAAAATGAGAGTCAAAGATTTTGATTGTAATGCTTTATGTGATCTTGGTGCAAGTATTTCTGGTATGCCTAAGAAAGTCTATGATATGCTTGACTTGCCACCATTGAAAAATTGTTATTTGGATGTTAATCTCGCTGATAATGCTAAAAAGAAACCTTTGGGGGAAGTTGATAATGTTCATATTATGGTTAACAATAACCTTGTCCCCGTTGATTTTTTTGTCTTGGATATTGAATGCAATGCATCTTGCCCCATTATATTGGGAAGACCTTTTCTTCGAACCGTTGGTGCTACTATTGATATGAAGGAAGGTAATATTAAATATCAATTTCCTCTCAAGAAAGGTATGGAACACTTCCCTAGAAAGAGAATGAAGTTACCTTTTGATTCTATTATTAGAGCAAATTATGATGTTGATGCTTCATCTCTTGATAATACTTGATACACACTTTCTACGCCTAGCTGAAAGGCGTTAAAAAAAGCGCTTATGGGAGACAACCCATGTTTTTACTACAGTATTTTTGTTTTATATTTGTGTCTTGGAAGTTGTTTACTACTGTAGCAACCTCTCCTTATCTTAGTTTTGTGTTTTGTTGTGCCAAGTAAAGTCTTTGATAGTAAAGTAAGTACTAGATTTGGATTACTGCGCAGTTCCAGATTTCTTTGCTGTCATGAATCGGGGTCTATCTCCCTGTAGGTAGCTCAGAAAATTAAGCCAATTTACGTGCATGATCCTCAGATATGTACGCAACTTTCATTCCATTTGGGAATTTTCATTTGAGCAAGTCTGGTGGCCTAATAAAATCCATCTTTACGGACTGTTCTGTTTTGACAGATTCTGCCTTTTTATTTCGCATTGCCTCTTTTGCTATGTTGGATGAATTTTTTTGATCCATTAATGTCCAGTAGCTTTATGCAATGTCCAGAAGTGTTAAGAATGATTATGTCACCTCTGAACATGTGAATTTTTATTGTGCACTAACCCTCTAATGAGTTGTTTCGAGTTTGGTGTGGAGGAAGTTTTCAAGGATCAAGAGAGGAGTATGATGCAATATGATCAAGGAGAGTGAAAGCTCTAAGCTTGGGGATGCCCCGGTGGTTCACCCCTGCATATTCTAAGAAGACTCAAGCGTCTAAGCTTGGGGATGCCCAAGGCATCCCCTTCTTCATCGACAACATTATCGGGTTCCTCCCCCGAAACTATATTTTTATTCTGTCACATCTTATGCACTTTGCTTGGAGCGTCGGTTTGTTTTTGTTTTTGTTTTGTTTGAATAAAATGGATCCTAGCATTCACTTTGTGGGAGAGAGACACGCTCCGCTGTAGCATATGGACAAGTATGTCCTTAGGCTCTACTCATAGTATTCATGGCGAAGTTTCTTCTTCGTTAAATTGTTATATGGTTGGAATTGGAAAATGATACATGTAGTAATTCTAAAATGTCTTGAATAATTTGATACTTGGCAATTGTTGTGCTCATGTTTAAGCTCTTGCATCATATACTTTGCACCCATTAATGAAGAAACACTTAGAGCTTGCTAATTTGGTTTGCATATTTGGTTTCTCTAGAGTCTAGATAATATCTAGTATTGAGTTTTGAACAACAAGGAAGACGGTGTGGAGTCTTATAATGTTTACAATATGTCTTTTATGTGAGTTTTGCTGCACTGTTCATCCTTGTGTTTGTTTCAAATAACCTTGCTAGCCTAAACCTTGTATCGAGAGGGAATACTTCTCATGCATCCAAAATACTTGAGCCAACTACTATGCCATTTGTGTCCACCATACCTACCTACTACATGGTATTTATCCGCCATTCCAAAGTAAATTGCTTGAGTGCTACCTTTAAAATTCCATCATTCACCTTTGCAATATATAGCTCATGGGACAAATAGCTTAAAAACTATTGTGGTATTGAATATGTACTTATGCACTTTATCTCTTATTAAGTTGCTTGTTGTGCGATAACCATGCTTTGGGGACGCCATCAACTATTCTCTGTTGAATATCATGTGAGTTGCTATGCATGTCCGTCTTGTCTGAAGTAAGAGAGATCTACCACCTTTATGGTTGGAGCATGCATATTGTTAGAGAAGAACATTGGGCCGCTAACTAAAGCCATGAATCATGTTGGGGGGATGACCCCCGGTATGCCAAAGGCATGCCAAACCGGATGGTTTGAGCCATCAGGATACCGGTTAGACGTTCATGCCGGAGTCTAAGATAGGCGTTTGGCTGAACAGGCTAAGCCGGTATCCTCATAAGAGGGATACCGGAACCGGATAGAAAAGGTACCGGGCCACCGGAAGGAAGGGCTTGTCGGCAAAGCTGGTCAAAGATTCTCTCCGGAGCTAGAAGACAAAGATGAGCTAAGCAAAGTAACTTTAGACGAAGGGCCGACGATAAAGAGAAGGATGACGGTCAAAGAAGCCGGAGGACGTCGGCGCCCCGATTAAAGAGGACTCCGGTGTCATCTATGATTAAAGTAGCTTTGTAAAGTAGTTTGTCTAGTCAAAGATGCCATTAGGGTTTCTTCCGGTGTAAGCCACCCTCTCCCCTATATAAGGAGAGGGGGTACTGCCTCCTACAGGCGCGAGACCACGAAATAGAGAAAAACCCGTAACTTGTAACTTGTGTGAATCAATGAACATGGTGATCTAGAGCGAGTTCTTCCTTGTGTCTTTCTTCTTCAACCTCCGGCCCTGGCCAAGTTCTTGAGGAAACCATCCGGAAGTTCATCACACCTGATCACAAACCCTCCCCCGAATCCTCTTGCGTCCATTCGGCCCCAATCTAAGCCATCCTATGGCATCTGTCTGTTCACCACGACGACAGTTGGCGCCCACCGTGGGGCATGAAGTGGCGCTTGATGGAGTTCACATTCGGGCGGGCGTCCTCGAGATCTCCGGTGAGCGTACGGTGTCCGCGTTGGTGCAGCGCATCTACGCCATGGACTTCATCAACGACAACGCAGGCTGCTTCGCCAACGGCGGCGTCTTCCCCAAGAACGGCCGCATCATCGAGTTTGGCAGCCACCGCGTCTACTTCGGCACCGTCCCTGTGCGCCAGCGCCTCTCGCCGGTGCTGGTGGCACCGGACCCGCCAAGATGGCTCTGTGCTGGTCGCGCCGCCGGCAGCGTCGAGGTAATGATGACCGGTGTGGCTGGTGCAGGAAAGGAGGTTGCAGCTGAAGGTGCTGGTCGCGCGGTTTCGACCCGTGCGGCTAAGCCACCGCTGGAGCGCGACGCAGGCGCAGCGGGAGCATCTTCCGCACCACCGGCAACACCTCTCCAAGCGGCGATGAACGCGCTAGCAACCCCCATCGCGCAGAACATCGACCCGGCAGCGGCTCAGGCGGAGCTGGAGGCGCAGCGCCTGAAGATACTCGAGAGCGGCAAAGACGTCGTCAAGGCGCAGCGCGAGCTGAACCTAACCGTACGTGAGTATAACGCTGCCCATGGCCTTGCTTCTGTTAGCGCTCATGCTGCTAGGATACCGGAAAACCGGCTTAAGGCTCGCAATCTAGATCGGGATTTGCGTAAGGAAGTTCTTACCGGCAAGAGTACCTCTGCATCTGTTAGCATTGTAGAGAAACCTAAGTACAGTAGCCCGGATAAAACCATAAAAGCTGCTAAGGCTGCTGTAGATCTGTGTGACTCGCTTACCGGAGAGGCTCTGGCAAAACAGCAAGAGCGTGTCAGAGAGCTGCTAGATACTCGTAGAGCGAGCAGAACGCCGAGCAGCTGGCTAGGCTGAACAAGGCTATAGCCTCGAAATCCGCGCGTTCAACAAAGAATGCCGGAAGCAAGTCCCATGGGCAGGCCTCGTCCCCCATCCGGACGAAGAAAAGAAAAAGAAGTGAACGCACGGCGGATGATCGTGTATGATCCGGTCCTTGCCGGTAAACAAAAAGCCGGGCAACACGATGCCGGTAGAAAAAGCCAAGGGGCGAGCGAGGCTACGCCAAGGAAGGCTATGCCGGAAACAATCATGCCGGCAGACATGAAACCGGGCAAAACTATCCGGCTGCAAGGGCAGCGTATGATGATGATGAGGAGGAGATGCCTCCACCAAGGTACCGGCAGGCAAGGGCCGCGGCACCAGAACGTTATGATGAAGCCGATTCTACAAGACCGGCAGCATACCGGAACCCGTTGGGGGAACGCTTGGGAGAGAGATACTTACCGGAACGGGATGCGAGGCACCGTCTGGATAGAGTGTACTTGTCAGAAATGATCGAGGAGGAAGGTCCTCCAGGTCCAAAGTGCTTTGGCCCAAGAATCATGAGAGAAAAACCACCGGTTCGCAACTTTACGTTGCCCCGTGACACAAAAACATACGATGGCACTACGAAGCCGGAAGATTGGCTCGCGGATTATGTGACCGCGGTATACGTCGCAGGCGGTGGAGGAACCGTAGCAGGAGGAGGAAACCGGCGTTGGGCCGTGAGGATCATACCATCATTTTTGGTTGGACCGGCAAGAATCTGGCTAAACAACTTGCCGGCAGGAAGCATAAATGGCTGGCTGGATTTTGAGGAGGCTTTTGTGAGCAATTTCAGCAGCACCTATCAAAGGCCAAACAGGCCGCAGCAACTTGCTCGTGTGTGCAGCGCCCGAACGAAACAGACCGGGATTATCTGGCCCGGTGGAACACCACAAGGAACTCCTGTGAAGGGGTAATCGAGGCACAAGCCATTGCTTGGTTTAGCAGTGGGTGCAGAAGAGGTTCGCCGTTGTGGCAAAAGCTGCAGCGGAACATGCCGACAACGTTGGCAGAGATGATACGTGTGGCGGATAGCTATGCGTTGGGAGACCCAACGCAGCCGGCAGTGCAACCTGAACCGGAACAGCTACGCCAAGAGCAACACCGGGATAACCGGAATAACAAAAGAAGAGAGGATTTTCCGGATCGAAGGTATGGTCCGCAGCAGGTTGCTGCTGTGCAGAAAACTCTGAGGCCAGCGGCAGTCAGAGACAAAGAACCGGATCGCAGCCGTGGGCGGGTCCAAAGAAACAGTGGGTGGAAAAGAAACCCTGGGTCCAGAAAAGAAAGCCGGCAAGAACCCGCAAAATACACCATGGAAGCTGCCATGGACCAACCATGCCGGTGGCACACACCGAATCCGGCACACCCGTCAAACCATCTGACGAAGGATTGTACCTGGACCAAGTACTTGATGCAAAAGGGAACGGTAAAAGATGCACAGCCGCCACAAGACATGCCGCGGCAGCAACAGCTACCGCCACCACCCCCACTTACCGGGGCAAACGCCTTACCGGTGCCGCCAAACCGGCAGCAGTACCAGCAAGTTAACCGGGTGGAACAAGATGATAACCAACCACCTCCACCGGCACCTTTAGGCCGGAATGTTTACGAAGACCCACATTTGTGCTGTGTTGTCTTTGTCACTGAGCCAACAGACGAGGCAAAGTGTACACCGCCGCTCCATGGAGGTCAATGCTCGTGATGCCGGCAGTTCCCAAGTACATGATGTGGTCCACTCAGGAAATTACCTGGTCATCTAAGGATCACCCTAAGATCATGCCGAATCCGGGTGGATATGCTCTTGTTGTGGACCCAATCATGAAAGGGCCGCAAACTCGAGTGAAGTTCAGCAAGGTGCTCGATAGACAATGGCAGCAGACATCAACATCATGTACAAGCACACCATGCATACCCCGGGCATAACGAAAACATGCTTCAGCCAACGCACACGACTTTCCATGGAATCGTTCCGGGTTTGTCCTGCGCACCGGTTGGAAAAGTCCGGGTGGATGTGTCATTTGGAGGACGTGACAATTGCCGGGTTGAGAACCTGGAGTTTGAGGTGGTGGACTTAGATAGTCCGTACCATGCTTTGCTGGGGAGACCGGCGCTGGCGGCTTTCATGGCCTCGACCCACACGGCGTATCTCAAGATGAAGATGCCGGCACCTCGTGGACCTCTAACTGTGGTGGGAAACTACAAGATCTCGCTGGAAACGGCATCTGCCGGATCGAACCTAGCGGAATCACCGGTGATCGCGGAGGAAAAAAGAAGGATGCAAACCGCGAGTTGCGCTCGCTCGGTCCTCACGGTTGAGCTTAGCGGCAATGAGTGCAAGTCTGAGCGCTCCGGCGTTTAAACCGACAAAGGAGACAAAGGACATCGTGCTGGACCCGGCTTTCCCTGAGCGTACCGTTCGTATCGGTGCCGGCCTCAGTGAGGCATAGGAAAGCGCGCTCGTCAGCTTCCTCCGTGAGAATCGGAATATCTTTGCCTGGTCTACTGATGACTTGGTAGGTGTTCCGAGGGAGCTGGCTGAGCACTCTCTAAACGTTCGGAAAGATGCCAAGCCGGTGCGACAACCATTGCGCCGGTTCGCTGAAGATAGGAGGAAGATCATTGGAGAAGAGGTGACAAAGATGCTGGTTGCCGGTTTCATTGTGGAAGTCACGCATACTGAGTGGCTAGCCAATCCGGTGATGGTTGAAAAGAAGAAGGACGAGAACCTGGAGGCAAAGGCTCCGAAGGTGTGGCGCATGTGCATCGACTACACCAACCTCAACAAGGCTTGCCCAAGAGACCCTTTCCCTTTACCGCGGATCGATCAAGTGATCGATTCCACTGCTGGGTGTGAGTTGTTTTCTTTCCTGGATGCGTACTCCGGTTTCCACCAAATCCCCTTGAAAAAGGAAGATCAAATAAAAACTGCGTTCATTACCCCGCACGGGGCTTACTGCTATATCACTATGCCTTTTGGTTTGCGCAACGCTGGTGCAACGTACCAGCGCCGTATGCAAAAATGTTTGTTTGATCAAATCGGAAAGAATGTGCAGGTGTATGTGGATGACATCGTGATAAAAACTAAGGTAAAAGATACCCTAATAAATGATATCCGGCAAACATTCGATAACTTAAGAAGGTTCCGGATGAAACTCAATCCGGCAAAATGTACTTTCGGTGTCCCTGCCGGCAAGCTGCTGGGTTTCCTTGTCTCAAGCCGAGGCATTGAGGTCAATCCGGTAAAGATCCGGGCAATCGAGAGAATGACGGTACCACGAGGATCTGAAGGACATACAAAAGTTTACCGGAAGCTTAGCATCGCTAAGCCGGTTCATAAGCAGGTTAGGAGAAAAGGCCTTGCCGTTGTATGCCTTAATGAGAAAATCCGATAAGTTCGTCTGGACCCCTCAGGCAGACGCAGCATTCAAGGAGCTGAAAACGATGTTAGCTACCGCGCCAATATTGGCTTCGCCGTTGGAAAGAGAGCCGATGTTGTTATACATAGCAGCAACCAACCGGATCGTGAGTGTTGTTGTGGTAGTGGAAAGAGAAGAGGAAGGAAAAACCGTCCGAGGCCGGTATACTACCTGAGCGAGGTGCTCTCCCTCTCAAAGCAAAACTACCCGCACTTCCAGAAAATGACCTATGGCGTGTTTATGGCCGCCACAAAACTCAAGCATTACTTCGAGGAACATCCTATGAAGGTGGTGAGTGAAGCACCCATCTCCGATATCATGTGCAACAAGGACGCCAGGCGGCAGGATTGCTAAATGGGCAATACGAGATATCACCATATGTTCCGGTGTACGAAAGGAGAGACGCCATCAAATCGCAAGCTTTAGCTGATTTTTTGGTCGATTGGGCGGAAATGCAATACAAGCCCCTGGATCGAGAGCGGAATACTGGAAGATGCACTTTGATGGATCCAAGCTCAAGGAGGGTCTAGGTGCCGGTGTGGTGCTAACCTCACCAAGGGGAGATCACCTTCGGTATGTTTTACAAGTGCATTTCAGGGCATCAAACAATGTCGCTGAATATGAGGCCTTGATCCACGGGCTTAAAGTCGCAAAAGAAATCGGTGCACACCGGATCATTTGCTATGGAGATTCAGACCTTGTGGTGCAGCGGTGTTTGGGGACTGGGACGCAAAAGATGCCAACATGGCCTCGTACCGGTTTCACGTGCAAAAGATTGCCGGCTTCTTCGAAGGCTGTGAATTTCACCATGTACCGCGTGCAGAAAATGAAGCTGCGGATGCTTTGTCCAAGATAGGCTCATCCCGACAAGAAATTCCTCCCGGAATAGCCTTGGCACACCTGAGAGTACCATCAATCAAGCCAAGTCCAGAGTCGGAATCAATTTTCGTACCGGAGTCACATATTGTGCCAATGGATATCGATGAAGGGAACCCGGGGACTGCTCCGGCGAACCCGGGGACTGCTCCAGCAAGTTCGGGGACTGTTCCGGTAAGCTCGGGGACTGCCGTACCCATACCGGAAGAAATGATGCTGGTGGATAGCATGGAGATAGATGCACCGGTATTTTTGGTTCGAGAGATACCGTCATGGGCTAAACCTATTAAGGAATTCCTAATCAACGGCACCCTGCCGGCTGATGAAAATGAGTCAAGGAGAATACAAAGAAGGTCCAAAGCTTACACATTCATCAATGGTGAGGTGTACAAGAGAAGCGTTACCGGTGTCCTTCAAAGATGTGTCGAACCGGAGGAAGGGAAAGAAATGCTTGAGGAAATTCACCAAGGAGAATGTGGGCACCATGCTTCATCAAGGGCGCTAGTAGCAAAAGTATTCCGGCATGGGTTTTATTGGCCCACTGCTTTGGAGAACGCTGAGGATTTGGTAAGAAATGCAACGGCTGCCAGAGGTACGCCAAGCAAAATCATACCCCAGCATCCGGTTTAAAGAGAATACCATTAACATGGCCGTTCGCCGTTTGGTGCCTTGACATGGTTGGCCCATTCAAGACTGCAAGAAGCAGCATGACCCACATCTTGGTTATGGTGGATAAGTTCACCAAATGGGTAGAAGTGAAATCTGTCGAAAAATGTGATGGGCACACAGCAGTGAAGTTCTTAAAAGATGTCATTTTGCGCTATGGATACCCGTATAGCATTATTACCGACAATGGAACCAACTTTGCTCAAGGTGAGTTCAAAAGGTTTTGTGAGGATAAGAATATCCGGTTGGATTTGTGCTCGGTGGCACACCCACAAGGCAACGTCCAAGTGGAAAGAATGAATGCTTTGGTACTCTCCGGTATCAAACCCAGACTCATTGACGCGAGTGGAAAAATCACCGGGGTGTTGGCTTGATGAGATACCATCAGTGCTGTGGAGTATAAGAACAACCCCAAACCGGTCTACCGGATACACTCCGTTCTTCATGGTTTATGGAGCGGAAGCGGTCATACCAACCGACATCATCCATGATTCACCAAGAGTACAGCTCTATACTGAGCAAGAGGTCAAAGAGGCCAGAGAAAATGATGTGGACTTGCTAGAAGAAGCAAGAGAGCTGGCTTTGGCAAGAACAGCCATTTACCAGCAAAACCTCAGACGCTATCATGACCGGAAAGTTAATCCAAGAGTTTTCCGGGAAGGAGATCTTGTACTTCGCCTAGTGCAGCGCACTGAAGGCCGGCATAAGCTCTTGCCACCATGGGAAGGTCCCTTCATTGTAAGCAAGGTGCTTCACAATGATGCATACTACCTAATTGATGCACGGGAGTGGAAAGAAGGAAAGGCGGACAAGTCCGGAGAGGAGAGCAAGCGTCCATGGAACGTAGCTCTGTTGCGTCCTTTCTACTCTTGAAGTGGTGGTGTAAGAAGTTCCTTTTTGTACCTTATATGCTATGAATAAAAGATGCCGGAACATTGAATGAATCTCGGGGACTACCCCAATAAGGTTGCATGCAACTTGTCTATTTTTTCAGTTTACCGGTTGCTTATTGAACGTTTTTTCTTTCCGGTTTAGTAGTGTGCTAAACCCTACCGGAGTCTTCGACTCTGCTGCTGTCCGCAAACCGGCTTCATGGCAAGCAAGATAAACCGGTAGGGGATAAGCACATGAACTGCGGAGAGAGAGAGCAGGAAAGAACAATCCGGAAGATTTAACTAACCCCGGCTAAACCGGTTTTTTGCAAAATTTCAAAGTTATTTCTAAGTTCAAGAAGATGCTTGTTTGGTGAAAGAACCTTGTGCTCATACGCCAAAGAACGCCCAGAGAAGGCAGGCAGAGCCAAGGCAAAAGAACCAAGTATGCATCAAATTGGATGCGGAAACAATTGGGAAATCTTTGCGATGCGGGATAAAGCAGAACCAAAAGGCAAATGTGCTAAAGCAAACTTAGAAATACTTAGCTACCGGTATAACTTACCGGCAGAAAATGTCGTACGACAACCACAAGCAAACTTAAGGTTTTACATCACAAGCCCCGGCATACCGGGGCAGAATTTAACAAACATTGTTTTTGAGGCAAGCAGGGCCAACAGATAAATCACAGGCAAACATTTGATAAAAGGTCATCGAGCAGCGGGGCGTCGGGTGGAGCGGCACCGGCCTCGGCATCTTCGGGGGAGCGGCGCCGGCTCGGGAGCTTCCGGCGGCACGTCCTCGGCGGCCTCATCTTCATCTCCCTCGTCTTCTTCTTCCTCATCGCTGAGGTAGTCCTTGACGCCAGGAGGAGGAGGGATGAAGGTGCGGACTTCGGCATACTCGGCAAGCCGGTATGCCCGGTCCCTGCCGTTTCGCGGCGAGCGCCGGATCCGTGTCCGTAGGAGCATCCGCGCGTACGCCTTGGAGAGCATCCAGATCCGGAGCGGGGTACCATGAGCACGCGGAGCGCAGCGCCGTGTCGGCTCCAGGCACGAGCCGCGGAGCATTGCCACTCACGGATCCGGTGCCCGGCATCCTTGAGCCGGTTGGCAGTGAGCGTGATGTTCTCCGGCAGCTCCTCCTCAGGCCACAGCACCTTGAAGATTTGGATGGCGGCAGTTGGCAGGTCGGCAAGAAGCCGGTCGACGCAGCGCATGTGTTGGACCCGCGCTGAGAGGGCGACAAGATAGTCGTACCCATCCCAGTGCGCGTCCATATTGGGAAATTCCCGCGCAATCCGATCCTCCTTCACCTTCTTCACGGCATAGACCTGAGATTCCGGGAAATGCTCTGAGGAAGAAAGTATAAACATAAGCATGAGATACCGGAAGAAAGTATGTCGGAAAAAGCAAGGAACAAAGATGCATTTTCAAAAGAAGAAAGCTTATAAGCGAAAAAAGGGGCAAGGCAGGAACTTACGGAGAGCAAGCGCATCTATCTTCATAACCAACCGATCGTATTCCCGGTGATCAGTGGTCATGGTCTCAATGAGGCGCTCCGCTGCTTTCCGCGCCTTCCTCTCCTCATCTAGCTCTGCCGTCAAAACGGTGTTGGAGTTCGTAGAGTCCTCCACAACCTCCGCCAACCTGGCCTCAGCAGCAACTTCGGGCGTCCTTCAAGGCTTGCTCATGCCGGAGCGCGGCTTGTATAGCCTGTTCCTTAAGCTCCCCCAAGGCGGTCTTCTGGGCCTCCAGCGCCTCGTTGTGCTCCTTGAGGAGCTGCTCCTTCTCGCCTAAGTACCGGAAAGAAAAGTCTTAGCAAGCAACAATAGAAAGGATGGTTAGCAGAAAAAGAAAGGATGGTACCTTGAAGCTTGGTAACCTGGGCCTTCAGGGCCTCGAGGCTAGCTTCCGGAACAACTGTTAAACAAAAGAATGCGTAGATATCAAAGAAGGAAACATTCCGGTGAAAAGATGCCGGAGGAAAAAGAAACAAAACAAACCTTGGCAGTGGCTGTGGGCCTCAGCAAGGTCCCGATGCTCCCACAGAAGCTCCTCAAAGAGTTGCTTCCGGGCGTCAGCAGTGCTCTGTTCAAAGGAAGGTGGTTGTGAGAAAGAAAGAAACAAGGTTTCAACCCGAAACTCGGGGACTGGCAGTGCCGGTTTCATGCTAAGCTTTTAAGATGAGTTTTGCGCTAAGAACAAAGTTCTTAACCCGAAACTCGGGGACTGGCAGTGCCGGTTTCATGCTAAGCTTTTAAGATGAGTTTTGCGCTAAGAACAAAGTTCTTAACCCGAAACTCGGGGACTAGCAGTGCCGGTTTTACGCTAAGTTTTTAAGTTAAGTTTTGTGCTAAGAGCTGCGCTCTCACCACAAAACTCGGGGACTGGGAGAATAGACAAGATCCGGAAAGAAAAGAAACCGGCATCAACAGAAATTATAAAAGAGAGTTAGTAAAACTTACCACCACATTGTTGGTAGCATCGTACCAGGCACTGTCGAACTCTTTCACGGCACGTTTAAGCCGCGTGAAATGTTCTTCAGTGGACCGAGCCCCGGCAGGATCTGGTGCCGGAAGGCGATCCTTCCCCAGGCCGCGGGTTGAAGCGGAGATATCCGCCTCATTCCACTTCTGGGCATAGGGGAGAAGGTGCCCCGAGTCCTTGCCCGCGCGCTTCAGATCAACAATCCGGCCCAGGAGGCCGGTGGGCTTGTCCTGTGCAGCGAGGGTAGCAGGGCCGACGTGCAGCACCACGTCCCCTGAGCCGCCTGAGGCGGCGCCCTCCGCAGCCTTGCCACGGGAAGCCCCGGGCTTGAGGAACTTGGTGATCTTGGGGGTCCCGGTCGGCGCCGGTTGCTTGGCCGCGGAAGGTCCTTGGCTGGGCGGCGGTGTTGGCGTGGCCTCGGGAGGAGGAGAAAATACCGGCGCGGAAGTATCCGGCGCGGTGGGGGAAGAGCTTGGCTGTTTCTTCTTCTTCTTCGGGGGAGGAACCGGAGGTTCCGCCTGCCCGGCATCGATCCGGCCGGCGCCGATGTTGCTGGCGCCGGTATCTTGAGTCTCAGGAGGGGAGGTGAGGTCCTCCTCCGCGCGGTGATCTGGAGGTGTTGGGGCCGCGCGCCCCGAACTTGTAGTGCCTCCCGAAGGGGAGGCAGAGGTGTTGCCGGCACCAGATGGTACCGGACTTGAGTGAGGAGGAGGAGTTGAAGTCCTCGCGGAGCCGGCGGAGCCAAGCTCAAGCGCAGGGCTGAAAGAAAGGAAAAAGAGAACGAGTTGGAAAAGAGCAACCGGAGAAGAACTCGGTGGAAACAAAGAGAGTATAAAGAGAAATAAAAACTTACCCGGAAGACATCGGCATCCGCCTGCGCTTGTAGCGCTTGGTGCCAACCTGCTTCCCTCCTATGACTTCAGTCCGAGGACGTTTGCCAGAGGGAGCATGGCTGGGGCCGGCGTCAGCGGCTGGGGGATCACTCTTCTGGCCTTCGGCCATGAGGTTATCCAAGAACTCATCCCCAACCTCGGCTTGCAGAGGAGGCACATGCTCATGGACCTGTGGGTTGTTGCTGTCTGAGGGAATGTCTACAGAATGGAAATAACAAAAAGAGCATAAGAAAACGAACAGAAAAGCTACCTCAAGTATGGTCAAGTCATCAGACGAACCAGCTGGTTCCGGCGGAGACTTGCCAAGGCGGGAAGATGGAGTCCGGCCCATCCTCAGATCCAGCCAATGAATGACGGGATCTGGATCGTACTTGTCCAGAGGCCTCTTCCGGCAAGGGCCTCGTCGGTCTGAGTCGATCCGAGGGAAACGGGCCTTGGCACTGAAAACAAAGGAAGAAAGAAAGATTAGACACAAGTGCAAAAGTTACCGGTAATACGACCTGAGCCGCATATCTTCTTACATCTTTGGACGGAGGATTCCTGGCGCTGAGAGGGCAAAGGCCCCACTCCCAGTCATCCGGCATGTCCGTTTGGCAGATTTGGCTTGCCTTTAGGACCACGTCCTTTTTGCTCAAGGCCAGGCCGGTGATCTTAGTGGGATCACCGGGGCCGTACATCTCACTAATCTTGTGAGCGCGCTGCTGGAGGGGAAGCACCCGGCGGCTGATGAAGGTGCGGATGATATCGTCGGAACAGATGTTGGTGTCCTTCATCAACCTCAGCATGAAGCGCACCACCCGGTTCGTCTCGGCATGATCCGTACCGGGGTTGTACTGCCAATTGGTCTTGGCGGGCGGCGCCGGGTTGAACGCCGGCAAGTTGATGAGGTCGTCGTCGCCCGCGTTCTTCACATAAAAGAACGTCGTCTGCCACAACCGGCAGGACTCGAGGCCGTTGAACTTAAAAAAGGGGCTCCCTTGGCGGGAGCCGATGATGCAGGACCCGCATTGAACGGGGGGTTTGGGCTTAGGAATGTCCTTGCCCTGGACCGAGTTCATCCGGAGGGAGAAAAGCGGGCAAACGTCTCTCGAGCGGGACGGATGCCAATGTAGCCCTCCATGAAGGCCACAAAACAAGAAAGGTAAAAAACGGCGTTGCCGGGAAGGTGGTGAGGTTGGAGGCGATAGAAGTCGAGGAATTGACGAAAGAAATCAGAGGCAGGAAGGCCGAAGCCACGCTCAAAATGAGCAAGGAAAACAACAGCTTCACCGGGTTCGAGCACCGGTTGGATCTCGTCGCTCGGAGGCCGGCGAGATGACTCCTTCCGGAATCCTCCTAGACCGGTAGAGCCGGTCGATCTCATACTGGGTCACGTCGGAACCTCTCCAGGCTCCGCGTGTCTTGTCCTTTCCGGAGGCCCGGCTAGATGTGCCGGCCTCTTGTTTCCGGCTGGATGCCCGATCCATCCGGGCGAGGTCTTCGGTTAACCCGTCGGAAGTGCTACTACCTTGGTTGCTAGAGGTGGCAGCGGGGAGAGACCCTTCGCTAGACATAAGGATCTAGGAGATGCCGAAATCTACCGAGAAACGAGTTTTCCCCAAATGGACCCTCGCGCGAAGATCTACGAGTAAGAGGAAAAGCAAAACAAAGAACGGATAAATACTCTACCGCCCCCAAGATCCGAAGTGCAAGAAAGAAAGGGGTAAAGGCGCATCGGGCCTAACCTGAGGCGGCGGAGTCGCGGAGGAAGAGGTTCGCCGGAGGAACGGCAAGCCTGCGGCCAGCGAGGAAGTCCGTCAACGGCGAGGCGGAGATGTTCTCGAAGAAGTACGAATGCAGCGGACGCGGTGAGCGCGCTGCAGAGGGTTCCCGCACGAGGAGGTCCGGCGGAACGGCGGCGTGAGTTTGCCGGGCGACGGGCTTGAGCAAGCGGCGGCGGACGGAGAACGGTGAAGGCACGGAGTCGAAGAGCACTGTGCGCGAGGAAGTGGAGAATGCGAGAAGAGGAAGAAGGGGCGGAGGTTGCGCTTATAAAGAAGAAGGGGAGTGGGCTGAAAACCGCTGGGCCGTGGCGGTTCGCCTCGCGGCCCGCGGCGGTTCGCACCATGGGCCGCCACGTGTCGGAGATATACCCGCGAAAAGACAAGAGGCCGCACGGAGGCACACAGGAGATCCAGAACGGCTAGTGGGATCCGCAGCGGTGCATTAAATGGGCGCGCGGGAGTCGAAGCGAAATGACAACTGACACTGGCGCGTCAGTCACAGTGCGCATGTCTCTGTCAGGCGCGGGGCCCGAGATATTCTCGACTTCGCCGAGGAGGTGTTTAATGGTTAAGATACCGGAAGACAAGATACCGGGGAATGACTTACGAGGAAAAGATAAGGAAGATCCGGGCAAAGATGCCGGACCCGAGCCTAACGCCGGATGGATCAAACCGGTATCCAAAGACGTAAGAACTCGGCATGGTCGGTTGGATAGAATCCGCCAGACTATACCAGCTTCGGGGACTAATGTTGGGGGGATGACCCCCGGTATGCCAAAGGCATGCCAAACCGGATGGTTTGAGCCATCAGGATACCGGTTAGACGTTCATGCCGGAGTCTAAGATAGGCGTTTGGCTGAACAGGCTAAGCCGGTATCCTCATAAGAGGGATACCGGAACCGGATAGAAAAGGTACCGGGCCACCGGAAGGAAGGGCTTGTCGGCAAAGCTGGTCAAAGATTCTCTCCGGAGCTAGAAGACAAAGATGAGCTAAGCAAAGTAACTTTAGACGAAGGGCCGACGATAAAGAGAAGGATGACGGTCAAAGAAGCCGGAGGACGTCGGCGCCCACGATTAAAGAGGACTCCGGTGTCATCTATGATTAAAGTAGCTTTGTAAAGTAGTTTGTCTAGTCAAAGATGCCATTAGGGTTTCTTCCAGTGTAAGCCACCCTCTCCCCTATATAAGGAGAGGGGGTACCGCCTCCTACGAGGCGCGAGACCACGAAATAGAGAAAAACACTGTAACTTGTAACTTGTGTGAATCAATGAACATGGTGATCTAGAGCGAGTTCTTCCTTGTGTCTTTCTTCTTCAACCTCCGGCCCTAGCCAAGTTCTTGAGGAAACCATCCGGAAGTTCATCACACCTGATCACAAACCCTCCCCCGAATCCTCTTGCGTCCATTCGGCCCCAATCTAAGCCATCCTATGGCATCTGTCTGTTCACCACGACGACAGTTGCTATGCATGTCCGTCTTGTCTGAAGTAAGAGAGATCTACCACCTTTATGGTTGGAGCATGCATATTGTTAGAGAAGAACATTGGGCCGCTAACTAAAGCCATGAATCATGGTGGAAGTTTCAGTTTTGGACATATATCCTCAATCTCATATGAGAATAATAATTGTTGTCACATGCTTATGCATTAAAGAGGAGTCCATTATCTCGTTGTCCATGTTGTCCCGGTATGGATGTCTAAGTTGAGAATAATCAAAAGCGAGAAATCCAAAATGCGAGCTTTCTCCTTAGACCTTTGTACGGGCGGCATGGAGGTACCCCATTGTGACACTTGGTTAAAACATGTGCATTGCAAAGATCCGGTAGTCCAAGCTAATTAGGACAAGGTGCGGGCACTATTAGTATACTATGCATGAGTCTTGCAACTTGTAAGATATAATTTTCATAACTCATATGCTTTATTACTACCGTTGACAAAATTGTTTCATGTTTTCAAAATAAAATCTCTAGCACAAATATAGCAATCGATGCTTTCCTCTTTGAAGGACCATTCTTTTTACTTTTATGTTGAGTCGGTTCACCTATCTCTCTCCACCTCAAGAAGCAAACACTTGTGTGAACTGTGCATTGATTCCTACATACTTGCATATTGCACTTGTTATATTACTCTATGTTGACAATTATCCATGAGATATACATGTTACAAGTTGAAAGCAACCGCTGAAACTTAATCTTCCTTTGTGTTGCTTCAATGTCTTTACTTTGATTTATTGCTTTATGAGTTAACTCTTATGCAAGACTTATTGATGCTTGTCTTGAAGTACTATTCATGAAAAGTCTTTGCTTTATGATTCACTTGTTTACTCATGTCATTACCATTGTTTTGATCGCTGCATTCATTACATATGTTTACAAATAGTATGATCAAGGTTATGATGGCATGTCACTTCAGAAATTATCTTTGTTATCGTTTTACCTGCTCGGGACGAGCAGAACTAAGCTTGGGGATGCTGATACGTCTCCGACGTATCGATAATTTCTTATGTTCCATGCCATATTATTGATGATACCTACATGTTTTATGCACACTTTATGTTATATTCGTGCATTTTCTGGAACTAACCTATTAACAAGATGCCGAAGTGCCAATTCTTTGTTTTACTCGCTGTTTTTGGTTTCGAAATCCTAGTAACGAAATATTCTCGGAATTGGACGAAATCAAGTCCCAGGGTCCTATTTTGCCACGAACCTTCCAGAAGACCGAAGAGCATACGAAGTGGGGCCACGAGGGGCCACCACCACAAGGCGGCGCGGCCAAGGAGGGGCCCGCGCCGCCCTGTGGCGTGGGGCCCTCGTCAGCCCCCGACTCGCCCTTCCGCCTACTTAAAGCCTCCGTCGCGAAACCCCCGAGGCGAAAAACCACGATACGGAAAACCTTCCGGAGACGCCGCCGCCACCAATCCCATCTCGGGGATTCCGGAGATCTCCTCCGGCACCCTGCCGGAGAGGGGATTCATCTCCCGGATGACTCTACACCGCCATGGTTGCCTCCGGAGTGATGAGTGAGTAGTTCACCCCTGGACTATGGGTCCATAGCGGTAGCTAGATGGTTGTCTTCTCCTCATTGTGCTTCATTGTTGGATCTTGTGAGCTGCCTAACATGATCAAGATCATGTATCCGTAATGCTATATGTTGTGTTTGTCGGGATCCGATGGATAGAGAATACCATGTTATGTTAATTATCAAGTTATTACCTATGTGTTGTTTATGATCTTGCATGCTCTCCGTTATTAGTAGAGGCTCTGGCCAAGTTGAAGCTAGTAACTCCAAGAGGGAGTATTTATGCTCGATAGTGGGTTCATGCCTGCATTCACACCTGGGGGAGTGACAGAAACCCCTAAGGTTGTGTTGTGCTGTTGCCACTAGGGATAAAACATTGATGCTATGTTCGAGGATGTAGTTATTGATTACATTACGCAACATACATAATGCAATTGTCTGTTGCTTTGCAACTTAATACTGGAAGGGGTTCGGATGATAACCTGAAGGTGGACTTTTTAGGCATAGATGCAGTTGGATGGCGGTCTATGTACTTTGTCGTAATGCCCAATTAAATCTCACTATATTTATCATGACATGTATGTGCATTGTTATGCCCTCTCTATTTGTCAATTGCCCGACCGTAATTTGTTCACCCAACATGCTTTTATCTTATGGGAGAGACACCTCTAGTGAACTCGTGGACCCCGGTCCATTCTTTTATACTTGAAATACAAATCTGCTGCAATACTTGTTCTTCACTGTTTTCTTGCAAACAATCATCTTCCACACAATACGGTTAATCCTTTGTTACAGCAAGCCGGTGAGATTGACAACCTCATCTGTTTCGTTGGGGCAAAGTACTTTGGTTGTGTTGTGCGGGTTCCACGTTGGCGCCGGAATCTCCGGTGTTGCGCCGCACTACATCCCGCCGCCATCAACCTTCAACGTGCTTCTTGACTCCTACTGGTTCGATTAAACCTTGGTTTCTAACTGAGGGAAACTTGCCGCTGTGCGCATCACACCTTCCTCTTGGGGTTCCCAACGGACGTGTCAATTACACGCATCACTATGCAATCCAAACGATTGGATGAAGTAGCCAAATTACCTATTTACAACTTAACCCTGAATTACTCTTGCGGAGTTCCTCTTTCTTCAGGAACCTTCGAATCCTTTTCAAGCTTGTCGACAATTATATTGGCGGGCAACACCATCTTCGGGTACAGCGTCTCCAAGTCACCGACCGCGTTGGCGATACTCAGCAGATTTGCCGAAGGATAGCGTGCAAGGACGAGGGCAAGTGTAAATCTGGCCCCGGCAAAAACCTGAGCTCGCACCAAATCGCAAATTTTCTTGGTATTCCCAAATTCAGACATCAGAGTCAACATCGTAGGAGGGACCGCGTTGAAAGGAAACATCGTCCTCCAAATTACCCTTAGGGCTTTGTAGCACTTGTCGAAGAAATGATGGACATGCTGGACCCGATCCTGAAATTGTGCGACAGCCGAAGCTTTCGAATGCTCCCGCCAGAAAATTTCTTCGGCTGATGACAGCTGAGTCAATGCGTTCACACGCTCGTGAATCCGCTTGTTCTCTTCAGCACGGTTCAGGGCTATGACTGGTAAAGGAATCGATGGAAGATCAGGCAACGCACTTTTGACAAAGAATAATGAGCACAAGGACCAGGGAACTTACAGTTTAAGCTTTCAGTGGCTTTATGCAGTTCAGTAAGAGCATAGCGCTCTATGTCGGCTGCAATCTCGCCCTTCTTCTTGATAATGGCGGCCAAGGCATAGGTATTGCGCAGATCCTTCTCCATCTGCATGATCCGATCCTTCATACGCTGGATTCGATTAGCTTTAGAGAGAGCACCCGAAGAATCATCGACAAACGCAGGCATTGGGAAAACCTGCAAAAAACAGCGTCAAAGGCATGACAGATCGCATCGCTTCAGCATTAGAAGTAACTCCCATCGGGAGAATGCAAGAATAAATGTCATAAAAAAGGTGCACCAGCAGCATTGCTAGCACGGAATTCATTACAATTACAAGTTTTACGACAGAACATTGTTTCACATCAATTCAAAAAAAAGTTTGTTACAAGAATCAAGGGGCTTGAGTCTGGGTCGATAAACTTGGGACAGCCGACGTTTTCTTTGATGAAACCAGCTCAAGGAGCTGCCGTGCACACACAAGGGCTGACGTCTTGAAGGTGCTTAAATCAATGAACTGCCCATCTTGATCTTTCGGCAGTTCCCTAGACATCTCCTCAATATCGGCCTTGAAGCCATGACCCATCATAAGTTGGAAGGCAAGGAGGGCACCATAGGTACGCGAAGTACGTTTGAATACCTCGATAACCCCCTTGGTGTCGACTGCAAAGGCGTCGATCAGTTGCCCCAGAGTCTTGTCTTGACTGATCTTGGGGAAGATCATCGAGTGCATTCGCACCATGGCACCTTTGCCTTTATCAAGGAGTTCCCGTGTAAGCTGGTGTGCGGCAAGCGTCATTGACACATTGTTTGCCGGAGAATTATTTGGAACTTTATCCAAAGCATCGGCAGGGATGCCAGCGGCCTCTGCAAAGGAATGAAATGGGAAAGGTTACTATCAAAGGATCAAATTTGCAAAGTGATAATCGACAGGGAAGCATAAAAAAATTACCAAGCAAAGCCAAGGACGATTGGCGAAGAAGTTCATCCTTTTCAGTCGCCCGAGCTTCGGCGACCAGCCTAGATGCTTCCTCCTCCTTCAGCTTCTCCTTCAGCCTGCTGAGTTCCTCCTTCAGGGAGTCGACTTCTTGGCGAGCTGTGGCGCCTTTTTTGATTGCGCCTTCCAACTTCGAAGAAGAAGACTTAACTTCCTCCTGCAGCCGAACCTTGTCTGCTTCCAGGGAAGTAAATTGGGAGGCGAAGGCCTCCAAAGAAGATATAACGCCCCGCAAATCCTTAAGGAAAAGAGAAAAACAGGTGTTTAATGAAAAATCGTTAATCAAGGTACATCCAGGGGAATTCGCATTACGATCGTGAAAGACTTACAGGTTTTTCTGAAGGAGGGGTCGTGGCGGCAGCAACTGAAGGAATATCCTTCCCCCTAGAAAGGGAGGAAGCAGTCGATACCTGGGCCGCGGGGGCTGCAGTAGGAGCCGAAGCTTCGGAAGCTGCGACGTCCAGCAGAACGGCGCCAGATTTGGCCTTCTTGGACGGAGGCTCGATGAGACCTTCGTCACTACGAAAGGGAATGGTTGGCAGGAATTATGAAAGAAATGCGAATGATAAAGGAAATATACGGATCCTAGGAAAAAGGCGCTTACAGATCAAAAAGATCATCCTCGTCGGCAAAGCCGCCGGTAGATCTCTTCGCAGGTGAAGCTCTGGCCTCCTCCGCAGCTACATTAATAAAGGCATCATGATCAGCGTCGTCATCACGCACTGATCCCGTTGTGTCGCAAATGTCATTGGCTGGGGAGGAAGATCGGTGTAGATAGCCTCAGAATCTATCGGGTCATCGTGTTCGTTCTTCGAGCTCGTGTACTCGGCAGTGGGGAAATCAACAGGCGCTGAGGAACCTCTTCCTTTGGAAGTATCGTTTGGCGAATCATGCAAGTTTTCGGAAAATATGGGGATCTGCCGAAGAAAAGAACAAATAAGAACAATAGTAGTTGTGTCGACAAAGTGAAACAGGGCAATAAGAGTATGAGAAGTAAAATTTACCTCTTCCAGCGGATGATCAGCATCGAGAGGAGAATAAGAAGATATCTACGGGATCGAGTCTTCCTGACTAAAGAGGGTGAGACGACGAACTTCATCAAGCAGCTCCTTTTCCGATAGTTTGGCGATGTTTATCCTGGTTTCATCCTTTGGACCGGAATACAACCACATCAGACGAACCCTGGCCATGATTGGGTGGACTCGAAGTTTTAAGAACACCGCGGCCACCTCTGTGCCGATCATGGTTTGACCATCGGCTTCTTTGATCCGAAGGAATTTGGCAAATAACTCATCGGCTGTTGTTCTTTCATCGGGAGAGAGGATGTTTTTCCAAGAATGCTTAGGCTTGGCTTCAAGGACGTCGATAAAGCAAGGAAGTTGGGACTCGGTTGTTGAGGAATCCTTAGCATAAATCCATTTCAGTCTCCATCCTTGCACGGATTCTCTCATTGGGAAATTGAAATAGTTGACTTCTGAACGGACAACAAACCCCACTCCCCCAATGACAAAGGGTCCATTGCTACTACTGTATCTCTTTACAAAGAAAATTTTCTTCCACAATCCAAAGTGAGGCTCGATGCCCAAGAACGCCTCGCAAAAGGTGATGAACACAGAAACGTGAAGGATTGAGTTGGGGGTAAGTTGCCACAATTGGATTTCGTAAGTCCATAGAAGACGATGAAGGAACTCATGAGCAGGAAGCGAGAGACCCCGATACAAGAACGACAAGAACATCACAGTAAAACCAGCGGGAGGATTGGGCCGAGAGATCGCACCTGGTAGAATCACATCCCCCTCGTCGGAGGAGACTAGACCAAGGCCTCGGGCCCTCTTTTCATCACGCTTCGTGATGGAGGACGCCAGCCAATCCCCGGGTTTGGATGCGGTTACCAAGCTTGGTGGTGCTGGCGGCGCCGGAGGTGGGGGAGGTGCATCTGGAGCGCTCCTCTTTGCAAGATTCGAGGAGGCCTTGGCGGCGGTGCCACCACTCGCAGAACTGGCGGCGGTGGTGAGGTTCTTCTTCTTCACCATCGTGAGATCTGGAGGAAACCTGAAAACGGTGGTGGCAGCGCAACAGTTGTGGAAGAGAAAGGTAGAAGAAGAACAGGAGGATGCTGTGATGAATATGAGGGAATGCTAAGGATTTTACCCTGAGAGATTTTAAGTAGGGGAGAACTTGAGGATTACGTGGGCACGTGTCGTTGCTGCTAGTTCATTAAGAGGACCCTTTCTTCCAATGTTGATCGCGGAAATCGAGGAGGCGCCTTGGTAACCGTACATGAAAAGCGGATATTACTTAAAAACAGAGTCAAGCAGAGCTAGGATGGGCCCAGCGGGTCGCGTCTTGTCAGTCAAAATCAAAGTGTCAATAACGTCATCCATGACGTCGTAAGGAACGCTTGAAGTATTCGAAGAAATGTAAAAAGGTATTGGATGGTGAACTTGAGTCTATGTACGGATTGCGAGCATCCGTACCTAGACTCGGAGGCTACTCCCATCGGGAGCGCTAGACGCGCACCCGATAAAATGAGGACTCGAAGATATTCATATGAAGAAACGACTGAAAAAAAGGATGGAATGTTCAGCTCGAGTCTGCACCCGGTTGCAAGCACCCGCGTCCAGACTCGGGGGCTACTCCCATCGGGAGCGCTGGACGCGCACCCGATAGAACTTTTTTGCACTCCAGGATCATGCCCGGGGACTTGATTCTGTGTAGGGTAACGTTGTTTTGCCATCGGTAGTTAACCAGCAAAAGTTGGGCACATTACTCATTATCCCTTACGCGCGGAAAACTTATCAAAGAAGACAAGCTTTAGTGCAAATATATCGGATGACCCATGAAGATCTACAGAAAAACTTCGGCAGAGCAAAACATTCGAGTGGTACAACTTGAGTCTACGCACGGATTGCAAGCATCCGTACCTAGACTCGGGGGCTACTCCCATCGGGAGCGCTGGACGCGCACCCGATAGAAGAAGATGACGTTGATACAAGATGGACAAGAGCAATCAAGGAGAAGAGCATTAGGTGGAGGCATTCTTTAGTCTCTACCCGAACTATCTTCGGCTAGACCCTCGGGGGCTACTGACGTGGGCTTTACCCTTCGGGTAACCGACATTGCCCTACCTATACGATCTAACTGGAGGATGATGACCCACAAGTATAGGGGATCGCGGCAGTCTTCGAGGGAAGTAAAACCCAAATTTATTGATTCGACACAAGGGGAGGTAAAGAATACTTATAAGCCTTAACAACTGAGTTGTCAATTCTACCGGCACAGCCCCTAGCCCTCGATGGAGAACTACTCCTCCCTCATGGGAGACAAAGTCGGCGCATGAAGATGGCGGTGGAGATGGCAGCGGTGTCGACGGTAGCCTTCCTGGGCATTCTCTCCCCCGCTCCCGCAGTGGTGCCGGAACAGACGCCCGTCCCCCGCATCTTGGCTTCGCGATGGCGGCTCGGGCAGGTTTCGGGGTTTCGTCAATTGCATCGTTTTCAGTGATCCGTGTGGGCTTTTGACAGGGCGCAGGCGGCGCAGGAAGCGTCGAAGGCCCACACCCTAGGGGGCGCGCCCCTTCTTGGCCGCGGCCGGGGTAGGGTTTGGTGGCCCCGTGGCCCCTCCGGCGTCTTGCCTGATGCCTCCTAAAATAGAACCTCCGGGCGTTGATTTCCGTCCGATTCCGAGAATATTTCGTTACTAGGATTTCTCCTCAAACCAAAAACAGCGTAAAACAGAACCCACTTTCGGCATCTTGTTAATAGGTTAGTTCCGTAAAAATGCACGAATATGAGATAAAGTGTGCATATAACACGGGCAGATAACACTTTCCACATGTATGGAACACAAGAAATTATCGATACGTCGAGACG
>NC_061514.1:224017244-224032741 GCF_022539505.1 Lolium rigidum
GGAGTCACCCGGAGGCTGCCGTTTGGTCGTGGAGGTGCGCATCGTCGAGGAGAGCATCTGGGAGGAGCCCAGCATCAAGGGGAGGTCCCTATCGCCGGAATCAAGCCGTTCCCTTTCACTCGGGTTCGCCGGAACATGGTCAATCGTCGTCGTCCCCGGCGGTCATCGACGCCATCGACCACACCAGCATGTTCATGGTGAGTTTGCGCGTCTGTTGGACCAACTCCCGCTTCCTAGCTCGCATCCTAGCTTCATTTTGCGTTTTGGCCGGAGCTCGCCGCCGCAGACTTCGTTGCCGGAGCTAGCTCCGGTGACCATTTCGAGGGGGCGCTGCCACCAGTAGATTCGCTACTGTCTTCTCGTTCGAATGCAACAAGCCGCTCTTCCGGGAAGCCCTAGATCGCCGTAAACGCTCGTCGCCGTCGATCACCGGAGGTTCTCCGGCGAGGTGACGTGGCCAGTGGGGTCTGGTCCTCTTGTTGACTTGGTCCAAGCCCAGCTGGCAGCCTACGTGTCCATTGGCCCCACGAGTCAGTCTCTGTAGCTGCGGTGCGAAACAGTAGCTTAGTAATTTTAGATTTATTTAAAAACCAGTAAATTGCTGAAACTTTGTAAAACCATATAAAATTCATTTCAACTCAGAAAAATATGAATAATATATCAAAATGCTCACAAAAATAAACTCTATTCAAATAAAATATAAAACAAAAATGTGTGCCAAAATAAAATTTCACTTATTTTTATCTTTATTAATTATGTCTTTCTAATTGTTTAAAATGCAAATTGAATTCAATAATTAGTGAAGTTTCAAATTTAAATTTTAACTATTCAGTAACTAATTAAAATGTTAAGATTAATTTTCTTTATCATATTTGCATTAACTTAAATATTAGTGGTAATTCATAAACCCTAACTAGTAATTATTTTAATTCTTAAACCCTCTAAAAATTAATAGCATGTTAAAATTATTAATAACTTTATTTCAAGTACTTAATCACATTAATTCTAGTACCAAGTATTACTTTAAGAATTGGATCATAATTTAGAAACCCTAGTTTTATTATAAGTTAGAATCTGGATCCCATTATTTTATGTGATCATTTGAAAATGCTTTAACCCTAAAACCCTAGTTGCTTATCACATGTGATCATGTGAATTCCACCTTACATAGAGAGCCTTATTATGTGATCAACAAATACAAGTCATGATCTACCAACATAGAACCAATTCACATGAGATTATCATTTCATGTTCCTATTCTTAATTAAAACCTATATGATCCACTAATGTCACCTAGGTAGAAACCCTAACTTGTTAATTGAATTAGTACCATTGATCACCACTCCTATATACCATACCATTAAGAACCAACCTTAATCATTAAACCCTAGTAGAACCATAATGATAAACCCTAGTATCAACTTTGTGTAGCAAATCACATCACATGTTCCTATCCAACTAAACCTTACTTAGGAAATGATAAACCACTTAGCTTAGAAACTATTAGAGATTATTTGGTAAAGCAAATATGAAGTCATAGTAAACCCTAACTCATAGCAACACCTTGATAACCATCCTTTGATATGATGCTTAGGAGAAACCATAGTAATAAACCTACTAATACTTGCTACATGTAGATCACTTCTACTTAAGCACCAACCAGTCCTATTAGTAAACCCTAATAGCACTTAGCTCCTATTTAAAGTAGTTCATATTCTTATTTTAATCTGTCTTCAAAAGTTATTCTTTTGAAGTACAAATGTCAATCAAACCATAGAAGCCATAGTTCTTATTTGAAATACTTCTTATTTCTTAAACAACATGTTCTTCAAAAGTTATTCTTTTGAAGTATAATATCAGTAATCATCAACCATGTCCTGTAGAACTTAAAATTGACAACTGTTCTTCACATATTATTCCACTACTATTCTTTATGTGTATGATTGTTATGATGTCTTATATCACTTGATTTTGATGCTAATATAACCAAACCCTAATAAGAACCTTGTTTGAGAACCATTCTAAAAGTGCAACCAACCTAAAGAAATCTTTACAACTCATACATCCTAAATCATTGAGGTTAGGTTACGCTCGGGACGATTGCATCTCATACTATGCATTATAGCATCTTTGCCAGCTTCTTTAAACATTGTCCTTACCGGACGATGATGGTATTTCAGCATTTGGAGTTCTCACGTATCGAAGCTTTTGCCTGCATAATCTTGCGATCAAGAAAGGCAAGTTCATCGCTTGCTCATGTCATTTGATTATTTGTATCAAACTATATGCAAAGTACTATACTTATCACTCATGCATTGAAAAGCAAAGTATTATTTTACAATTATGAATATGACTATGTGGTGGGCAATGGAACCATGGTATGTGTTGATATGGTGGAGGTTCCATTGCATGGGTACTACTCATCTAGGACTAAGTACCAATGCCGTCCAGTGATTCTAGCGCCGTACATATCGCGTTATCCATAAGATCTATAATGGCTCGCGGGAAGTCGGCTGTATCTTTTCCCTTACGCACGCCAACGGATCGGAGAGCCGGTGGGGTGCTGGAGGCACTGCCGCAATAGGTTGGGAAATCCTTTTAAATCCCCATCCATTAGTGATGATAAGCTCTACGATCTATGAGGGATTGTCCGGAGTACACCATGAGTAAAGCCGTATTATCGGGGAAGTCTACCGGAGGTGTACGGTTGGACAAAAGGGTGGGTTTGCGGGGTCGCGGAGAAGGCGGTGATTGGCTTGGATCTTATACTTGGGCCTCACACCAAAGGAAGTGTGGACGAGCTGAGGACATACTCTCGGCCGGCAACATGGTTAAGATCTCTTGTGGGGTAAAGTAACGCACCTCTGCGAGAGGGTATCAAGAATTGTGATCGTCACTCCCTGTTCGGGAAGGGAACTGCGAACGCGGCAGAAAGGAACTCCACGAAGTTCTAGTCAACTCTGTGAAGACTGACGGGCATAGTTTTCAGAATAAAATAAACCTTTTGAAGAAATGATTACAAAAACTTGCATTGGCCTATGACTTTCTGGTCTATGGCTGTAGCTAGTGCATGATACACATATTTCCTAATATGAACTTGCTGAGTACGCTCGTACTCATTCTATCCCATTTGAACCCCCTTCTTAGATCAAGGCACCGAAGGAGAAACTACCGTGGAACTCGAAGACAAAGGAGTCAACTGCAACAAGATGAAGAATCCAATCAAAGAAGTCAATGGAGTCAACTTCGGCATCAGCTATAATGGAAACCTAGACTAGTAATAGAAGGGAACCTTTCCCTAATCCTAGCACCTAAATAGCTAGATTTCTATAGCAAGCCAATTAGCTCTTAAGCTTGAGTTAGCAATAAGATAGACTACGAGTCGTTCTTCTGGAGCTTTATTTGAAGTCTTACCTCACTGTAAAGTAGGAGGCTGTGTTGATCTTCTGTAAACAGCTCGTGTGTACTTCTATAGACATACCTTGGACTCGCATATGTTTCTGTTGTACCACTCTGAGAGATGTAATATGAGTGGAACGATGTTTCACTTGTGTTATGTCAACGACTTGTGTACTACACCATGCAGTGGTACGCTGGGTCACCTCAGTAGATGAATATGTAACTCTGCAAACATATTTCAACATGCATGTATTGGCTCTAGGATATGACAAGATGAATATGATAGGATCATATGTCTTTTAGAGTGTCTCTGCTTCTGTGTGAAATTGGAGCTTTCTGTTTATAATCTATTATTTGGTTGTTTGATTTGGTGTATAAATCCTAAGAAAGGTATTATGTACTTCATAGTGTTTGTGAGGCTCTGACCCTTCTGTTGGACGTGATTTACAAAGCATCAAACAATGAGCTTGTGAGGCCTCAGACCCTTCTGAAGAATGCCACTATCCTGCAATAGTATTATTTTATTCTTACAATTGTGTGTAATTACCTTGTTTATCAAACTTCTTTGCTTATTGGATTTCATGTCATCAACAAATAAATTTCTCATATCCATCCTTCATAGGTTAACGTTTTAAGTTGTTTCGTTTGTTTATCTGCATTGATAGGTTTATATTTTACTGTTAATGTGTAGGTGCTCTCATTGTTCTACAGAAAAGAAAGTTGTTTAAATAGATCC
Organism: Lolium rigidum; assembly: GCF_022539505.1. NCBI lineage: Eukaryota > Viridiplantae > Streptophyta > Magnoliopsida > Poales > Poaceae > Lolium > Lolium rigidum. Next base: position 224,021,380 of record NC_061514.1, read on the forward strand.
ATTTTTTTCTTTGATTCAATCTAATATTTTATCCAGTGTTAACATGGTTTATCACTGTTAGTTATGCTTGATTTCGTGATATTCATATGCGCAGGGACAAGAGGGCGATGATGTTGTTAACACAGAGAAAATAAAGAGGAATATCAATCTCTGGAGGAAGTTTCATCGCCACCGTCCGTCGCTTCTTATCGTCTTCCACCACCAGTTCTCCAGTGTGATGTTCACCGGCCATGCTGCAACGACATCCGCGGGCTCACCATTCTCCTGCTCTAGCCCCTTGCTCACTATCCATGCCGGCATTCCATGGTAGAGTCATTATGGATGGGAAGGAGCGAAGGGCTGAGCATCCGCGTGGATGATGTGCATCATGACTCTCGGTGACTATCGTCTCTGTCCCTTGCTCTTCGTCCAACTTCCTTGATCCACAAGGGGTGTTGACTGTCGAGTGAGCAGCAACACCAAATAAAGCAGCCTGCATGTAATTGCTTTTCTTTGCTCATTGTTATTGCGGGATTTCACTTCCCTCTTGTTTTCCAAATTATGTAAATCCTACTAATTATAATCCCTTATGTAGATCTAATTTATCATGCCTTTGTTAATTATCTCTTCACATACAATTCACCCTTTTTGACACTGATCTGTATCTTGTGTTGTGTTCTCTTTAGGTATCTATGCAGATTGTTCTTTGCAGATTTGTCACTTGTGGTGGTGTTTAGACAATTCTCTGTTGTCAGGTTTCTTTTCTCAACGAGGTAACATTTATTGTTTCCTCTATGTATTTTAGCCAGGCAAATCAGGATAACAAGGGCACGTACATCTTATTTTTAGTTTGACCAGTCCTCACTGCTTGCTTTTTATTGTGATCTCTTTTCTCTTTTTGGTTTAGTGAAAATGTTTTCATGTGGCACATAACTTGTGCTGAATTCGAGGGATGATACATATATCTCTACAAATATTGTGCAGATGTTTTAGTGCCTATACAAGAGTCTTATATATTATTAACTGACTAATATTGGTATTATATTTATGAAGTAAATGCAATGCAGTATTTTGTCCTTGTGTACATTGAACACATCTTTCCTATAGAACGTGTGAATGACACATTATTTACATATTTTATCCAAGTATATGCTTGTGTTTATGAAATTTACCATAGTCACGGTGAGTATGAGTAGTGGGCCATACTGTAATCCATGGACATGTACATAGCAGCGTAAGACAGCATTGCGTAATTAACACCTCAATAGCCATAATGCGATCACATGGCTTGAGTAATGCCTTGCTTTTGTCATTTGCGTCGGGGCGCAACCGGTCATCTATGGCATGTATGTTCGGTTTTCTCAGCTGTATATTTAATTGTAGTTCTTTTTGTGTTTGTTTGATAGGCTTATTATCGGAGAAACCGGCGATAATGATGTATAGTGATCTTGGTATGCGAGTATGATCAGGACCACTTGGTCTCGGCTCTGCGCACATTTCTTCTTTACTTCTTAGTAAGGATCTGGTGTATTCTTACTCGAATGAAATGAGGTTACTTCAACTCGTACTTATTTTCAATTGTACTTATTGTATGTGTTGATGGAACCCAAAAAGTAACATGTTATACACATTTATTTCTCTTTGCTATGAACAAATGGTTGGATGCAACAAATGATGCTCCTGGTATGTACATGTGTAATCTTAGACAAGTTGCTTGGAAGTTTTCATTTTCTTTTAAAAGAATTGCTTATAGAAGCTTAAGGGCTCTCAAAAACATACTGAATTATTGGAAAACTAAACATACTTAAAACTTATGTTTTATTTTCTTTAAAACAGATTGCCTATATAGGCTTAAGGACTCTCAAAGACCTATTGAATTATTGGACAACTAAACAAACATCGGTAGCATAAAACATATGGTTACGGTAGTGTCTTGCATTTTCCCGTGCGTCGGGCGCACCGGGTTGCGTCGAGGCGCAACCGGTCATCTATGGCATGTATGTTTGGTTTTCTCAGCTGTATATTTAATTGTAGTTCTTTTTGTGTTTGTTTGATAGGCTTATTATCGGAGAAACCGGTGATAATGATGTATAGTGATCTTGGTATGCGAGTATGATCAGGACCACTTGGTCTGGCCTGCGCACATTTCTTCTTTACTTCTTAGTAAGGATCTGGTGTATTCTTACTCGAATGAAATGAGGTTACTTCAACTGTACTTATTTTCAATTGTACTTATTGTATGTGTTGATGGAACCCAAAAAGTAACATGTTATACACATTTATTTCTCTTTGCTATGAACAAATGGTTGGATGCAACAAATGATGCTCCTGGTATGTACATGTGTTATCTTAGACAGTTGCTTGGAAGTTTTCATTTTCTTTTAAAAGAATTGCTTATACAAGCTTAAGGGCTCTTAAAAACATACTGAATTATTGGAAAACTAAACAAACTTAAAACTTATGTTTTATTTTCTTTTAAACAGATTGCCTATATAGGCTTAAGGACTCTCGAAGACCTATTGAATTATTGGACAACTAAACAAACATCAGTAGCATAAAACATATGGTTACAGTAGTGTCTTGCATTTTCCTGTGCGCCGGGCGCACCGGGTCATCTAGTCATCACAAATATCAATAGAATTCCCACCCTCAACTCATCATATTTTTTCGAAATGGAGGTTGAACCCCTTCCTCTGCATCAAAATGATGCACACCACTTTTTCTAATTAAGATTATTCAACAGACTTACAACGAAAATACAAAGATCAACCCAAAGCTATCTCACTAGTGACAGCTATCGCAACAACTGCAAGCTTAATGAAGGGGGTGTCCATGCCTGGGTCGTGACCTCACAACTACGCATATCATCTTAAAAACGGAGGAATCACTAAACAGTCCAACACCAAGCTGGGAGCATAAACTGGTCCATCACACCCTCAACATGTACCGTTGCACACGCTCGAGAAGTCGCCGCTGCCACCTTCTGCCGACCAATCTTTATGACAGGGATAGGTTGTCGTTGACGCTGCCAGACGGTGCCAACACCCTGCATGCATCCATCAACAAGCGCCTACCACCGACACCCCGCTGCACCATGTCGCCGAGAAACGCCCCTCAAGGCATCACTTGTTCCAAAACAATGCTCTCAAGTGTCGCCATGCCCTACCACTAATTGTTCTCTTACCAAAATACTAGCCAATTGTTTAATACAATCGTCCAATTGCTCATCTTCTTTATCCATACACTCATCCTCGGATGACAGATCCTGGACATCACATCTAGATGATTACCCTCGACAATTTGTGTGTTGTCATTTCCTCCAAAATGAAACCTGCTATGTAATTCCAATTATCATGTACTTTTCTTATGATATTTTATGTTTCCGGATCCCAGTGAGCCTGTAACTTGACACTAGGCGGGTTGCCTACATCTATAAAATATTATCTCACATTTATCTTACTTCATAGATACTTTTATACTAGTATACAGATACATCAAAGCTTACAAATCTAAGGCATCAGACGAATGGACCACGGGAAAGCCGGACGTTGCCGTGCTCCACTTTGCACGGCAAAGAGCCCTATACGCACGGCAACGGCTTTGCCGTGCGTGCCCTCACGGCAAAGATTGCACGGCAAAGCCATCGACGGCAAAGCCACCTTTGCCGTGCGCATGCAACGACCGCACGGTAAAGTCCTTTGCCGTGCGCTGCCTTCTCTGCCGTGCGCTGCAAACGCTGCCGTGCTCCCACTCTTTACCGTGCGGCAGGTGGGCTGCCGTGCGCGAGGCCTTTGCCGTGCGCGAGGCCTTTGCCGTGCGCCACATGACTTTGCCGTGCGACTGTCGTGCGCGCCTTTGCCGTGCGGGCTAGCTCTACCATGCACGGCAAAGCCCCCTACAGGCACGCCTCCAGGAGCTCCCAGGTCTACAGGCTGCCGCCATGTGGCTCCTTTGCCGTGCGTATGCGCACGGCAAAGTGACCAAAAGTCCTTTGCCGTGTGCACACGCACGGCAAAGGGTCCTGTTTTTTTTCATTTTTTTGCTGTTTTTTGCTTATTCCCTGCATTTCAAATATAGCAATTGACAATAAAGCATATACACGTATAATCTTCAACATAACATCACCAAACACTACGGGAGCACCACAAATACATCAAACACACATATTCATGCATACAATGCATTACATAGAGTCCATAGTCCATCCACACAAGTTACATAGAGTCCATAGTGCAATGTCCAATATTACAATCCATTACAAGCATACAATCCGACAAAGTGCACGAAGACCATGCCATCAACCTTGTCCTCCGCTTCCGCCGGCCTCATCGTCAATTCCTTGTGACATATAATCTATAAGGTTGATGGAATGAACATTTGCATTTGCATTTGCATATTGAATACTTGAACAAGTACAAGTAGCGGGTTGGGCACAAGAGGACTCACCGCGGTTCATGCTCCGGATGATGTTCAAGTTGTTCACGGTGAGAGGTATCCCCGGGCTCTGAGTGGACGGTGGCGGCATCCACGGCATGGAGTAAGGTGGAGGAGCAGGAATACTCCCCGGTGGAGAAGACAGAGCCATCTGGCTCATCAGCCAGCTCATCTGTGCCTGCTGCTGCTGCTGCATCATCTGCTGCTGTTGTTGCATCTGCAGCATCATCTGTGTCTGCTGCTGCTGATACTCCAGAATCTGCCGCTCCATGTTCCGTGCGTGCTCCTGGGCCGCCTGCTCCTTTTCTGCCATCTCCGCCTACGATGTGTTGCCGCGATGTCATTAACATTTCAATGGAAAGCATGTGCATGTAAAGGAAAGGTAGAGGCCGGAGGAAGAACATACCCGTAACCGCTCGACAGCTAGATTCGAAGCCCGTGGCCGGGGCTCTACCTCAGGCTGGCCGCTCTTACGACCACGACGGATCTGGCGGAGAGAGGGAACCGTCGCTAGGTCGACAACCCCGTCACCAAACCATAGACGGCTATGCTTCAAGCCTTCTCCCGCAAGCACCGCAACCTCAGGGTCAAAGTCCTCGGCCTCTGGGTTGGTGTCCTCGACGTACTTCTGCTTGAACTTGGAGACATACGACGTGCACTGGGTCTCGGATTGCGGGTTAATCCACACGGACCCCGTCTCAGGATGCGGCGTCTTCCTTTGCTTCATCTTCTTCAGCACGGCAAAGACGTTAGGCTTCGCTCCTGTCCTCACTTCCTGCAAAAGAGAACATGTAATAAAGTGAAGTGGCACACCCTTGCGAGTTAGCAAATATATAACATGAATTCAAATAATGAAGGAACCATTAATTTTCTCACCTCGTTACGCAGGTGAAGAGAGATGGGGAGGCTGCCTTGGATATGCGATCCACCTCGCATCTCTGCCCGCTTCTTCTTGCCCTCCTCGTGCTTCTTGAGGTACGGGGGCATGTCCACCACATGACCATCGCAAGGAAGCACTCGTCATCTGCGCCGACGTACCGAGGAGGGTTCTACATGCACAAGATAAACCCATTATGGTAAAATAAACTACATGACGATAAAGAAATCAATAACACACAAATGCAAATACCTGCATGTACTGCCACGGCTGCATGAGCGTGTCGCAAGCGTCCTCCTTAGTCATGTGGACGAAGCGGTCGGCGTGCCAGTCGCGGACGCACTGAACACGTGCCTCGTAGTGCATGCCAGTCACCCTCTTCCTTGCAAGCTGGTGAAGGACATCATCGCACGCATTTTCCTTGCCCTCGGCATTCTTGAAGTATTTCTGCAACCATGCTCATAGGTAAAACAAGGGGCATTAGTGCAATTATTGTCAACCAAGGAGAGTGTATGAATGGTAAGAAGTCAAAAGTCACGTACCCAAAATTTGCCAACAACGCAGTCCGCCAAGGTGCCGCGGCCAAGAGCATCTTCCGCGAGGCTGTAGTGCCACCACCTCCAAGCTACGTCGCAGCCACCACTAGGGAGATTGACTATCCCAGGGAAATACCTTCTAAGTAGGCCCCCAAGGATGTTCGAGTACCCACGTGGCGGCTTCTGCGACGGGTCTTCATACGTGAACGAGCTGCACCATGAAACGGCAACATCAATATGTATGTGATAATAATTTTGATAATGACAAAATTGCGATAACGAAATGCCAAAAATTAACATGTACCTCCTTCCATAGGGCGCTAGAACAACATGGCTGTAGCGCCAATTCTTCAGCGTGGGGAGCTGTGTTATCCCACGCCGATATGGCCTCCTATCACGTGGCCTCAGCCTCTCCAAAGCTGGAACGTACTCGTAATCCGGCGGCGCATTCGAAACTAGGTTTGGATCAGGATCGAACGGTAAGTTCCCCAACCCCTCATCCTCCGAGAGGTCCTCCTCGTCCCCCTCCTCCTCCAGGTCCTCCCCACCCCCCTCCTCCTCCTGGTCCTCCCCAACGCCCTCCTCCTCCTCCTGGTCCTCCCCACCCCCGTGGTGCTCCTGGTCCTCCACCTCATCTTCATCATCGGCTGCGGGAGGGGGGCTAGGACTAGGAGTGAGTACCCGCGTCGCATTCTTCCTACACGGTCGCACGTGCACTGCGGGAGCGACGGGAGGGGGGCTAGGAGGGGGGTAGTAGCTCGGCCCCGCCTCGAAGTCCCTACCAAGTCCTTGAGCTTCTTTGTAAGACCGCCACCCTTTTTTTTTGGCGGCATGCTTCAATCACCTGCAAACACAAATGAAGAGAGTGGTTTATTAGTACGCAATATTGTAAAGAGATAAATATTAGTGAAAGCAACAGAAATATAAGTAGATGAACATTAATGAAAGCAACAATAATGCAAATAGATGAACATTAATTAGTGGAAGCAACAAATAGCTAGCATAGAGTTCTCTCAAACATAGCACGGAGTTCTTACAAATAACCTAGCTAGACAATCACGGTTACACGAGTTATTACAAATAGGCTAGCCTCACAATTACTACTACATAGATCGGTAGCCTGTGTCGCCATCCGTGGTCGGACCGCGTGTCTCCTCATCGTCATCGGGCTCGGCGAACCAATAATCATCAATGAAACCTGGAGGTGGTCCATCCGCATCGAGGTCAATCCCCGCTTTGAACGCCTCGAGCAAACTCGGGTCTTCCGGGGCACAAACATCCTCGGCTTCATCTTCTGCATTGTCTCCATCCATGCCCGCGTCTTCTTGTTCATCGTCTACGACCATGTCATCGATAGTCGGCAAGCCGATTGTGAAATGGCCGGGGAGCCCTTCTTCCTGATAAAACTCGACACTCCTTGCTGATCATAGTGCTTTGTGGGAATATTGGGATCATAGTGCTTAGTGGTGAAGTTTGCCACCTCCACGTTCAGGACTGCCTCGGCTATGGATGCTTCGATCTTGCATTTATTGCCAGTCATTTGACGAAGCTTTTGTGTTTCTCTCTCGGGACCAAACTGCCAACGGCCCCAATTCGGCCCCCTTTAAGCATTCATCCGCGAGGTGCAGGATCATATGTTGCATCGGATTAAAGAACCCTGGAGGAAAGATCTTCTCTAGATCGCAAAGCAACACGGGTGCCTCTTCATCGAGCTTCTCAATCACTTTAGTGTCTAACTCCCTAGCACAAATCTGGCGGAAGAAAAAACTCAACCTCGCTAGCACTCGCCAAGTATTCTCAGGGACATAGCCTCGAATCATCACCGGCATTATCCGCTCAAGCCATATGTGGTAGTCATGACTCTTCAGTCCTTGTACTCGCAACGTTTCAATGTTCAGACCCCTCATCCAGTTGGCTGCGAACCCATCAGGGAAAAACAAGGAGTCCTTCATCCATTGGAAGACCTCCCTTTTTTGGTCCTTTGTGAGGCAGAACGGAGCGTGTGGCTTTGTCCAAGTTTTTTTGGCACCATGAGGTGGCTGCATGTTCAACTCCGGCCTATCGCACCACATTTCTTGATCAATTCGAGCCTTTATGTTATCCTTCGTCTTCTCGGTGTCCACAATCGTGCTCCAAATGGCTTCACTAATATTCTTCTCGGTGTGCATTACATCAATGTTATGCGGGAGCTCGAGAAACTCAAAGTAAGGGAGCTTCCATAAGCACGGCTTGTGAGTCCATTGGTGTGTCTCCCCATATCCCAAGAAACCATTCCCATCAGGGCTAGGCTGAAGAGCATCTAACTCTGCCTTGATTTCCGTTCCGGTCTTCAGAATTGGCTTCGGGCCACGGATAACACAGCCTTTCTTGAAACTCTTTACATCACTCCTGTATGCATGCCTCCGCTCAAGGAACTGTCGAGCTTCATCAAAGCATGAATACTTGCCTCCCTTGTTTAGCCAGAAGAAAGTCACGGCCTGCCTGCACTGTGGGCAAGGCCACTTCCCATGTGTACACCACCCGCAGAACAAAACACGTGATGGCAGGTCATGCAGGGACGCGTGTGGTACCACACATACATATCGAAGTACTCCTTCTTTGATGCGTCATATGTTCGGATCCCGCGACCTTCCCAGCCACGAACCAAGTCATCCACCGGCGGTTCCGGTACACATTCATGTTCTTACCCGGGTATTTGGGCCCTGGGATTATCATCGACACAAACATGTTCTCTGATCTCATGCAGACGCCAAGGGGGAGGTTCATGGGAATAACAAACATTGGCCAACAACTGTATACTGCAGCCGACATACCATATGGATTGAACCCATCGGTTGATATCGCAAGTCGCTACGCTCCTCGGGTCACACTTGCTTTCGGTGGAAATTTCTTGACAAAGTTCTTCCATGCGGTACCATCCGACGGATGTATCATCTTGTCGGTGTATCTGTTTCCTTCCACGGCCCACCTCATCTGCTGGGCGGTATCCTCGGTCATGAAGAGCCGCTGGATCCTCGGTAGAAGCTGGAAGATAGCGGAGGATATTCTTGGCAATCGTGGTCTGCCTCTTCGACCATCACCATTGCGGTCTACCTCAAAGTACCTAGAGGAATTGCATTTGATGCAATAATTTGTGTCGGCGTGCTCCTCTGCGAATAGCATGCATCCCTTTGGACAAGCGTGTATCTGCTGAGATGACATCTTAAGGTCACCGAGCAATTTGGTCGAATAGTAGAAGTTTTGCGGCAAGAGGTGCCCTTTCGGCGAGAAGGCTGCCTACGATGACCGGAAGTTCATCGAACCCATCTCTGCACAAGTTCCTATGGCACTTCAAGGCCATAAGGCGAGCGATGGCATCTAGTTGGGTAACCTCTGTATTTTCATGTAGGGGTTTCTGCGAAGCAAACAGAGCCTCATAATACTCCTTTGTGTTTTCCTCCGGGTCCTCACTTGTCTCCGCATCCTGAGGTGTCTCCACCTCTACATGAGGGCTTTCTTTAACATTACCATTAGCCAAGTTTTCTAAGCACCTATCAAAACCAGTGTCATATTCCCCCCTAGGTTGAATCTGCCGCACCTCCTTCCTAGCACGTTTCTTTGCCTTTTCTCCATGGTAAGTCCAAATCCTGTAGGACGGTGTGAACCCAAACTTGATCAGGTGCATACTCATAGTTTCCTTGTCCTATGCCTTTCGGTTAGCGCACTTAGTACAAGGGCACCAAACACTTATAGGTCTGCTAGGGATGGCAAACGCCCTATCCACAAATTGCTCGGTCTTTTCTCCCCATTCATCAGTATAGTTCCACTGACTGATTCTGCCATCGTACATCCAGCCACGATTATCCATCCTCTAATCAGCAACAAAACAGACGAACATAGCATTTATATATCAAATAGGAAATAAATGCATCATATATATTTTTTTACGCGTGCATCAACCAGAAACTCTACTAGGTGGGCTCCTAGCAGCCGCCGGATCCGTAGATTGAGTACGTTCTCCCAGCTCTACCCCGATCCGAGACAGAATTTCGGCAGCACCTCCCCGCTGCTCTCCCGATACACGTCTCGGCAAAAAGCCGAGAGGGGTGTGCATCCGGAGAACAACGGGGAGGCGCTACCGAAATCATGTCTCGGATCGGGGTAGAGCAGGGAGAACGTACCCAACTACGCATCCGCCGGCTGTCCCGATAAATGCCGTAAGAGTTACGGTTCATAATATGCGAGACCACTAATGCATATTTATCCGCGTAACCCTTACGGTCGGGAAGAGACGCCTAGGTATCGCGACAGACTTGGTGATCTAGACACACAAAACACCTAGGTACATGTAAAGGTGGGAGGGAGATTTATACCCTAGACGCGTGAGAGAATCGCCAAAGAAGATCCGGGACGCCGCCCCCCCGTCAAACACCCCCACGACGCTGCCCCCCGTGTCCACCTCGAAGCATCACCTGCATAGCGAGAAAAATCTATTAGGGGCCCTTGTCTTTTCTAAAGAGGTCTATTTTATGAAACAATCCAAATCCTATATCTAAAATAATGTCTGCCCTAAATTGCATTTTTTTGCTCTAAATCCCACTATTATAAATACACTATTTCAAATAAATTGTGCCCTAAATCCCATTTCTAAAATAATTTCTATACTAAACTACCCTATTTTTCATGCAAATTTATTTTAACTACTAATTAGCATGCATATTATTTTATAACTACCCTAAATTTCTATACTAAACTACCCTACTTTACCAAAAAAAAAAGATGCAACTAGGCACATACCGGCCGGGTGGTGGCCGGAGCTTCTGCGGCAGTGGAGGCCGCAGCTCCCGCGGAGCTTCTGCGGCACGGGCGGCGGCGGACGGGCGAGCAGCACGGGTGGCGGCGGGGGAGGGCGAGCAGCACGGGCACGCGGCGGGGGAGGGCGAGCAGCGGCAGCTAGGAGGCGCTCCGGCGGTGGTGGGCGAGCAGCGGCGGCGAGGGAGGCGGCGGGGAGTAGCAGCAGCACGGGCGGCGGCGGCGGACGGGCGAGCAGCACGGGCGGCGGCGGGGGAGGGCGAGCAGCACGGGCACGCGGCGGGGGAGGGCGAGCAGCGGCAGCTAGGAGGCGCTCCGGCGGTGGAGGGCGAGCAGCGGCGGCGAGGGAGGCGGCGGGGAGCAGCAGCAGCGGCGCGCAGCGAGGGAGGCGGCGGCGTTTCTGCGAGGAGATCGAGCGAGGGAGGAGAAGGCGTGTCTGTGGCTGGGCGTGGCCCGACCAGGTGCCTTATCCTGTTCTTTGCCGTGCGCGCCCGTCTTTGCCGTGCGCAAGAAGCCTTTGCCGTGCGCAAACGGTCCTTTGTCGTGCGGCCAGGCCTTTGCCGTGCGCAAAGGGACCTTTGTCGTGCGGCAGCCTTCTTTGCCGTGCGCCTACGCACGGCAAAGATGTTTTTTTTTTAATTTTTACCATTTAATTGCAACAACATTCATTTCTATTTCTACATTATATTAAACCTATTTTTTCAACATGTGTATTATTTAATAATGTATGTATCATGCTTTCAAT
>NC_061514.1:224032841-224051183 GCF_022539505.1 Lolium rigidum
ATCTAGGGGTAGACCCGCGGGGTACACGTTCCGCTTGTTTTGGGGGGAGGAGGGGGAGAACGACCGCGGAGCACCGGAACCCCACCAAATCTTGCATGTGGGCCTATGCTATGTGTCAAAGTGTGGTGCAAGGTGTAATGGTGCAAAAGTAGCTCCCCTAAACCCTATACCCTAGCCCTAACCCTACGCCGAACCCTAACTAGTAGATCAGGCACACCGTCGATCGTGTGATAATGGCTCGAGTCTGCGGGTGTATGTGCCAAAGGGTCCCAATCTTGGTTCTCCATGTTTATATGTCCTAAACAAACCTAAAAGAATGAAAAAGTACATTGGTGCACCCTCGCGCGGAGAAATCTAGGGGGTAGACCCGCCGGGGTACACGTTCCACTCGTTTTGGGGGAGGAGGGGAGAACGACCGCCGGAGCACCAGAACCCCACCAAATCTTGCATGTGGGCCTATGCTATGTGTCGAAGTGTGGTGCAAGGTGTAATGGTGCAAAAGTAGCTCCCCTAAACCCTAGACCCTAGCCCTAACCCTACGCCGAACCGTAACTAGTAGATCAGGCACACCGTCGATCGTGTGATAATGGCTCGAGCTGCGGGTGTATGTGCCAAAGGGTCCCAATCTTGGTTCTCCATGTGTATATGTCCTAAACAAACCTAAAAGAATGAACAAGTACATTGGTGCACCCTCGCGCGGAGAAATCTAGGGGGGTAGACCCGCCGGGGCACACGTTCCGCTTGTTTTGGGGGGAGGAGGGGGAGAACGACCGCCGGAGCACCAGAACCCCACCAAATCTTGCATGTGGGCCTATGATATGTGTAGAAGTGTGGTGCAAGGTCTAATGGTGCAAAAGTAGCTCCCCTAAACCCTAAACCCTAAACTGGGGAGGCTTCGTGCCCTAAACCCCTCTAAACCCCTAAACCACAACACCGGTCTCTGCAGAACCATGCATCATAAACCCTAACCCTAACCCTAAATCCTAAACCTATACCTAACCATAAATACTTACCTTTAAACTAAACCCTAGCCCTACCCCCTAAACCCTAGCCCTAACCCTACACCTAACCCTAACCGATGAGATCCGGCTCACCGTCGATCGTGTGGTAATGGCTCGAGCTGCGTGTGTATGTGACAAAGGGTCCCAATATTGGTTCTCCATGTGTATATGTCCTAAACAAACCTAAAAGAATGAAAAAGTACATTGGTGCACCTCGCGCGGAGAAATCTAGGGGGGTAGACCCGCCGGGGCACACGTTCCGCTTGTTTTGGGGTAGGAGGGGAGGAACGACCGCCGGAGCACCGGAACCCCACCAAATCTTGCATGTGGGCCTATGATATGTGTCAAAGTGTGGTGCAAGGTCTAATGGTGCAAAAGTAGCTCCCCTAAACCCTAAACCCTAAGCGGGGAGGCTTCGTGCCCTAAACCCCTCTAAACCCTAAACCACAACACCGGAGCCGAGAACCATGCATCATAAACCCTAACCCTAACCCTAAACCCTAAACCTATACCTAACCATAAATACTTACCTTTAAACTAAACCCTAGCCCTCACCCCTAAACCCTAGCCCTAACCCTACACCTAACCCTAACCAGGTAGATCCGGCTCACGCGTCGATCGTGTGATAATGGCTCGAGCTGCGTGTGTATGTGACAAAGGGTCCCAATATTGGTTCTCCATGTGTATATGTCCTAAACAAACCTAAAAGAATGAAAAAGTACATTGGTGCACCCTCGCGCGGAGAAATCTAGGGGGGTAGACCCGCCGGGGTACACGTTCAGCTGTTTTGGGGGGAGGAGGGGGAGAACGACCGCCGGAGCACCGGAACCCCACCAAATCTTGCATGTGGGCCTATGCTATGTGTCAAAGTGTGGTGCAAGGTGTAATGGTGCAAAAGTAGCTCCCCTAAACCCTAGACCCTAGCCCTAACCCTACGCCGAACCCTAACTAGTAGATCAGGCACACCGTCGATCGTGCGATAATGGCTCGAGCTGCGGGTGTATGTGCCAAAGGGTCCCAATATTGGTTCTCCATGTGTATATGTCCTAAACAAACCTAAAAGAATGAAAAAGTACATTGGTGCACCCTCGCGCGGAGAAATCTAGGGGGGTAGACCCGCCGGGGCACACGTTCCGTTGTTTTGGGGGGAGGGGGAGAACGAACGCCGGGCACCGGAACCCCACCAAATCTTGCATGTGGGCCTATGATATGTGTCAAAGTGTGGTGCAAGGTCTAATGGTGCAAAAAGTAGCTCCCCTAAACCCTAAACCCTAAACTGGGGAGGCTTCGTGCCCTAAACCCCTCTAAACCCCTAAACCACAACACCGGAGCTCGAGAACCATGCATCATAAACCCTAACCCTAACCCTAAACCCTAAACATATACCTAACCATAAATACTTACCTTTAAACTAAACCCTAGCCCTACCCCCTAAACCCTAGCCCTAACCCTACACCTAACCCTAACCGAGAGATCCGGCTCACCGTCGATCGTGTGATAATGGCTCGAGCTGCGTGTGTATGTGACAAAGGGTCCCAATATTGGTTCTCCATGTGTATATGTCCTAAAAAAACCTAAAAGAATGAAAAAGTACATTGGTGCATCCTCGCGCGGAGAAATCTAGGGGGGTAGACCCGCCGGGGTACACGTTCCGCTGTTTTGGGGGGAGGAGGGGGAGAACGACCGCGTGAGCACCGAACCCCACCAAATCTTGCATGTGGGCCTATGCTATGTGTCAAAGTGTGGTGCAAGGTGTAATGGTGCAAAAGTAGCTCCCCTAAACCCTATACCCTAGCCCTAACCCTACGCCGAACCCTAACTAGTAGATCAGGCACACCGTCGATCGTGTGATAATGGCTCGAGCTGCGGGTGTATGTGCCAAAGGGTCCCAATCTTGGTTCTCCATGTTTATATGTCCTAAACAAACCTAAAAGAATGAAAAAGTACATTGGTGCACCCTCGCGCGGAGAAATCTAGGGGGGTAGACCCGCCGGGGTACACGTTCCACTGTTTTGGGGGGAGGAGGGGGAGAACGACCGCCGGAGCACCAGAACCCCACCAAATCTTGCATGTGGGCCTATGCTATGTGTCGAAGTGTGGTGCAAGGTGTAATGGTGCAAAAGTAGCTCCCCTAAACCCTAGACCCTAGCCCTAACCCTACGCCGAACCGTAACTAGTAGATCAGGCACACCGTCGATCGTGTGATAATGGCTCGAGCTGCGGGTGTATGTGCCAAAGGGTCCCAATCTTGGTTCTCCATGTGTATATGTCCTAAACAAACCTAAAAGAATGAACAAGTACATTGGTGCACCCTCGCGCGGAGAAATCTAGGGGGGTAGACCCGCCGGGGCACACGTTCCGCTGTTTTGGGGGGAGGAGGGGGAGAACGACCGCGGAGCACCGTGAACCCCACCAAATCTTGCATGTGGGCCTATGATATGTGTAGAAGTGTGGTGCAAGGTCTAATGGTGCAAAAGTAGCTCCCCTAAACCCTAAACCCTAAACTGGGGAGGCTTCGTGCCCTAAACCCCTCTAAACCCCTAAACCACAACACCTAGGTCTGTCAGAACCATGCATCATAAACCCTAACCCTAACCCTAAATCCTAAACCTATACCTAACCATAAATACTTACCTTTAAACTAAACCCTAGCCCTACCCCTAAACCCTAGCCCTAACCCTACACCTAACCCTAACCAGGTAGATCCGGCTCACCGTCGATCGTGTGGTAATGGCTCGAGTCTGCGTGTGTATGTGACAAAGGGTCCCAATATTGGTTCTCCATGTGTATATGTCCTAAACAAACCTAAAAGAATGAAAAAGTACATTGGTGCACCCTCGCGCGAGAAATCTAGGGGGTAGACCCGCCGGGGCACACGTTCCGCTGTTTTGGGGTAGGAGGGGAGAACGACCGCCGGAGCACCGGAACCCCACCAAATCTTGCATGTGGGCCTATGATATGTGTCAAAGTGTGGTGCAAGGTCTAATGGTGCAAAAGTAGCTCCCCTAAACCCTAAACCCTAAACCGGGGAGGCTTCGTGCCCTAAACCCCTCTAAACCCCTAAACCACAACACCTGAGTCAGCAGTAACCATGCATCATAAACCCTAACCCTAACCCTAAACCCTAAACCTATACCTAACCATAAATACTTACCTTTAAACTAAACCCTAGCCCTACCCCCTAAACCCTAGCCCTAACCCTACACCTAACCCTAACCAAGAGATCCGGCTCACCGTCGATCGTGTGATAATGGCTCGAGCTGCGTGTGTATGTGACAAAGGGTCCCAATATTGGTTCTCCATGTGTATATGTCCTAAACAAACCTAAAAGAATGAAAAAGTACATTGGTGCACCCTGCGCGGAGAAATCTAGGGGGTAGACCCGCCGGGTACACGTTCCGCCGTTTTGGGGGGAGGAGGGGAGAACGACCGCCGGAGCACCGGAACCCCACCAAATCTTGCATGTGGGCCTATGCTATGTGTCAAAGTGTGGTGCAAGGTGTAATGGTGCAAAAGTAGCTCCCCTAAACCCTAGACCCTAGCCCTAACCCTACGCCGAACCCTAACTAGTAGATCAGGCACACCGTCGATCGTGCGATAATGGCTCGAGCTGCGGGTGTATGTGCCAAAGGGTCCCAATATTGGTTCTCCATGTGTATATGTCCTAAACAAACCTAAAAGAATGAAAAAGTACATTGGTGCACCCTCGCGCGGAGAAATCTAGGGGGGTAGACCCGCCGGGCACACGTTCCGTTGTTTTGGGGGAGGGGGAGAACGAACGCCGGAGCACCGAACCCCACCAAATCTTGCATGTGGGCCTATGATATGTGTCAAAGTGTGGTGCAAGGTCTAATGGTGCAAAAGTAGCTCCCCTAAACCCTAAACCCTAAACTGGGGAGGCTTCGTGCCCTAAACCCCTCTAAACCCCTAAACCACAACACCGGAGCTGCAGAACCATGCATCATAAACCCTAACCCTAACCCTAAACCCTAAACATATACCTAACCATAAATACTTACCTTTAAACTAAACCCTAGCCCTACCCCCTAAACCCTAGCCCTAACCCTACACCTAACCCTAACCAAGAGATCCGGCTCACCGTCGATCGTGTGATAATGGCTCGAGCTGCGTGTGTATGTGACAAAGGGTCCCAATATTGGTTCTCCATGTGTATATGTCCTAAAAAAACCTAAAAGAATGAAAAAGTACATTGGTGCACCCTCGCGCGAGAAATCTAGGGGGTAGACCCGCCGGGGTACACGTTCCGCTGTTTTGGGGGGAGGAGGGGGAGAACGACCGCCGAGCACCGGAACCCCACCAAATCTTGCATGTGGGCCTATGCTATGTGTCAAAGTGTGGTGCAAGGTGTAATGGTGCAAAAGTAGCTCCCCTAAACCCTATACCCTAGCCCTAACCCTACGCCGAACCGTAACTAGTAGATCAGGCACACCGTCGATCGTGTGATAATGGCTCGAGCTGCGGGTGTATGTGCCAAAGGGTCCCAATCTTGGTTCTCCATGTGTATATGTCCTAAACAAACATAAAAGAATGAAAAAGTACATTGGTGAACCCTCGCGGAGAAATCTAGGGGGGTAGACCCGCGGGTACACGTTCCATCGTTTTGGGGGGAGGAGGGGGAGAACGACCGCCGAACCCCGTAACCCCACCAAATCTTGCATGTGGGCCTATGCTATGTGTCGAAGTGTGGTGCAAGGTGTAATGGTGCAAAAGTAGCTCCCCTAAACCCTAGACCCTAGCCCTAACCCTACGCCGAACCGTAACTAGTAGATCAGGCACACCGTCGATCGTGTGATAATGGCTCGAGCTGCGGGTGTATGTGCCAAAGGGTCCCAATCTTGGTTCTCCATGTGTATATGTCCTAACCAAACCTAAAAGAATGAACAAGTACATTGGTGCACCCTCGCGCGGAGAAATCTAGGGGGGTAGACCCGCCGGGGCACACGTTCCGCTGTTTTGGGGGGAGGAGGGGGAGAACGACCGCCGGAGCACCAGAACCCCACCAAATCTTGCATGTGGGCCTATGATATGTGTAGAAGTGTGGTGCAAGGTCTAATGGTGCAAAAGTAGCTCCCCTAAACCCTAAACCCTAAACTGGGGAGGCTTCGTGCCCTAAACCCCTCTAAACCCCTAAACCACAACACCGGTGCTGCAGAACCATGCATCATAAACCCTAACCCTAACCCTAAATCCTAAACCTATACCTAACCATAAATACTTACCTTTAAACTAAACCCTAGCCCTACCCCCTAAACCCTAGCCCTAACCCTACACCTAACCCTAACCAAGAGATCCGGCTCACCGTCGATCGTGTGATAATGGCTCGAGCTGCGTGTGTATGTGAAAAAGGGTCCCAATATTGGTTCTCCATGTGTATATGTCCTAAACAAACCTAAAAGAATGAAAAAGTACATTGGTGCACCGCGCGGAGAAATCTAGGGGGTAGACCCGCCGGGGCACACGTTCCGCCGTTTTGGGGGAGGAGGGGGAGAACGACCGCCGGAGCACCGGAACCCCACCAAATATTGCATGTGGGACTATGATATGTGTCAAAGTGTGGTGCAAGGTCTAATGGTGCAAAAGTAGCTCCCCTAAACCCTAAACCCTAAACTGGGGAGGCTTCGTGCCCTAAACCCCTCTAAACCCCTAAACCACAACACCGGGAGGCCGTGAACCATGCATCATAAACCCTAACCCTAACCCTAAACCCTAAACCTATACCTAACCATAAATACTTACCTTTAAACTAAACCCTAGCCCTACCCCCTAAACCCTAGCCCTAACCCTACACCTAACCCTAACCAAGAGATCCGGCTCACCGTCGATCGTGTGATAATGGCTCGAGCTGCGTGTGTATGTGACAAAGGGTCCCAATATTGGTTCTCCATGTGTATATGTCCTAAACAAACCTAAAAGAATGAAAAAGTACATTGGTGCACCCTCGCGCGGAGAAATCTAGGGGGGTAGACCCGCCGGGGTACACGTTCCGCTGTTTTGGGGGAGGAGGGGGAGAACGACCGCCGGAGCACCGGAAACCCACCAAATCTTGCATGTGGGCCTATGTTATGTGTCAAAGTGTGGTGCAAGGTGTAATGGTGCAAAAGTAGCTCCCCTAAACCCTAGACCCTAGCCCTAACCCTACGCCGAACCCTAACTAGTAGATCAGGCACACCGTCGATCGTGCGATAATGGCTCGAGCTGCGGGTGTATGTGCCAAAGGGTCCCAATATTGGTTCTCCATGTGTATATGTCCTAAAAAAACCTAAAAGAATTAAAAAGTACATTGGTGCACCCTCGCGCGGAGAAATCTAGGGGGGTAGACCCGCCGGGGCACACGTTCCGTTGTTTTGGGGGGAGGGGGAGAACGAACGCCGGAGCACCGGAACCCCACCAAATCTTGCATGTGGGCCTATGATATGTGTAAAAGTGTGGTGCAAGGTCTAATGGTGCAAAAGTAGCTCCCCTAAACCCTAAACCCTAAACTGGGGAGGCTTCGTGCCCTAAACCCCTCTAAACCCCTAAACCACAACACCGGAGCTGCAGAACCATGCATCATAAACCCTAACCCTAACCCTAAACCCTAAAAATATACCTAACCATAAATATTTACCTTTAAACTAAACCCTAGACCTACCCCCTAAACCCTAGCCCTAACCCTACACCTAACCCTAACCAGTAGATCCGGCTCACCGTCGATCGTGTGATAATGGCTCGAGCTGCGTGTGTATGTGACAAAGGGTCCCAATATTGGTTCTCCATGTGTATATGTCCTAAAAAACCTAAAAGAATGAAAAAGTACATTGGTGCACCCTCGCGCGGAGAAATCTAGGGGGTAGACCCGCCGGGGTACACGTTCCGCTGTTTTGGGGGGAGGAGGGGGAAAACGACCGCCGGAGCACCGGAACCCCACCAAATCTTGCATGTGGGCCTATGCTATGTGTCAAAGTGTGGTGCAAGGTGTAATGGTGCAAAAGTATCTCCCCTAAACCATATACCCTAGCCCTAACCCTACGCCGAACCCTAACTAGTAGATCAGGCACACCGTCGATCGTGTGATAATGGCTCGAGCTGCGGGTGTATGTTCCAAAGGGTCCCAATCTTGGTTGTATATGTCCTAAACAAACCTAAAAGAATGAAAAAGTACATTGGTGCACCCTCGCACGGAGAAATCTAGGGGGGTAGACCCGCCGGGGCACACGTTCCGCTATTTTGGGGGGAGGAGGGGGAGAACGACCGCCGGAGCACCGGAACCCCACAAAATCTTGCATGTGGGCCTATTATATGTGTCAAAGTGTGGTGCAAGGTCTAATGGTGCAAAAGTAGCTCCCCTAAACCCTAAACCCTAAACTGGGGAGGCTTCGTGCCCTAAACCCCTCTAAACCCCTAAACCACAACACCGGAGCCGCGTAACCATGCATCATAAACCCTAACCCTAACCCTAAACCCTAAACCTATACCTAACCATAAATACTTACCTTTAAACTAAACCCTAGCCCTACCCCTAAACCCTAGCCCTAACCCTACACCTAACCCTAACCAAGGAGATCCGGCTCACCGTCGATCGTGTGATAATGGCTCGAGCTGCGTGTGTATGTGACAAAGGGTCCCCATATTGGTTCTCCATGTGTATATGTCCTAAACAAACCTAAAAGAATGAAAAAGTACATTGGTGCACCCTCGCGCGGAGAAATCTAGGGGGTAGACCCGCCGGGTACACGTTCCGCCGTTTTGGGGGGAGGAGGGGAGAACGACCGCCGGAGCACCGGAACCCCACCAAATCTTGCATGTGGGCCTATGCTATGTGTCAAAGTGTGGTGCAAGGTGTAATGGTGCAAAAGTAGCTCCCCTAAACCCTAGACCCTAGCCCTAACCCTATGCCGAACCCTAACTAGTAGATCAGGCACACCGTCGATCGTGTGATTATGGCTCGAGCTGCGAGTGTATGTGCCAAAGGGTCCCAATCTTGGTTCTCCATGTGTATATGTCCTAAACAAACCTAAAAGAATGAAAAAGTACATTGGTGCACCCTCGCGCGGAGAAATCTAGGGGGGTAGACCTGCCGGGGCACACGTTCCCGTTGTTTTGGGGGGAGGAGGGGAGAACGACCGCCGGAGCACCGGAACCCCACCAAATCTTGCATGTGGGCCTATGATATGTGTCAAAGTGTGGTGCAAGGTCTAATGGTGCAAAAGTAGCTCCCCTAAACCCTAAACTGGGGAGGCTTCGTGCCCTAAACCCCTCTAAACCCCTAAACCACAACACCGGAGCTCGCAGAACCATGCATCATAAACCCTAACCCTAACCCTAAACCCTAAACCTATACCTAACCATAAATACTTACCTTTAAACTAAACCCTAGCCCTACCCCCTAAACCCTAGTCCTAACCCTACACCTAACCCTAACCAGTAGATCCGGCTCACCGTCGATCGTGTGATAATGGCTCGAGCTGCGTGTGTATGTGACAAAGGGTCCCAATATTGGTTCTCCATGTGTATATGTCCTAAACAAACCTAAAAGAATGAAAAAGTACATTGGTGCACCCTCGCGCGGAGAAATCTAGGGGGTAGACCCGCCGGGGTACACGTTCCGCCGTTTTGGGGGAGGAGGGGGAGAACGACCACCGGAGCACCGGAACCCCACCAAATCTTGCATGTGGGACTATGCTATGTGTCAAAGTGTGGTGCAAGGTGTAATGGTGCAAAAGTAGCTCCCCTAAACCCTAGACCCTAGCCCTAACCCTACACCGAACCCTAACTAGTAGATCAGGCACACCGTCGATCGTGTGATAATGGCTCGAGCTGCGGGTGTATGTGCCAAAGGTCCCAATCTTGGTTCTCCATGTGTATATGTCCTAAACAAACCTAAAAGAATGAAAAAGTACATTGGTGCACCCTCGCGCGGAGAAATCTAGGGGGGTAGACCCGCCGGGGCACACGTTCCGCTGTTTTGGGGGGAGGAGGGGGAGAACGACCGCCGGAGCACCGGAACCCCACCAAATCTTGCATGTGGGCCTATGATATGTGTCAAAGTGTGGTGCAAGGTCTAATGGTGCAAAAGTAGCTCCCCGGTGTGACCTTCCTCACCGTTGGGCGATAACACTTAGGAGATTTTCCGAACCGCGGGTTGCTCCGAAACCGTGATATATGTGGGGGATGAACATATATGGAGAGTAATTTTGTAATGCACATTGTCTAATAAATAGTCATCAAAAAGAAAAACTAATTAACAAATAAATATAAGTATTAGATGAAATAAAATAGGAAGAAAAACAAAAAAAATTATATTGGCGCACGGCAAAGAAGGGAACGCACGGCAAAGGTGCCTTTGCCGTGCAACTAACCTGTCCGCACGGCAAAGGCGCGAGCCACGACAATGCCCAGGGCCTTTGCCGTGCGTGGTTTCTTTGCCGTGCGGCACGTAGGGACTTTGCCGTCTTCCTTTCTTTGCCGTGAGGTTTCCTTGTACTTTGCCGTCATTTGATTCTTTGCCGTGCGCCGCTTCTGTCTTTGCCGTGCTTGCCTTCATTGCCGTGCGCTGCTCTCAGATGTTGCCGTGCGGATTGTCGTTGCCGTGCGTGCTGCTTGCTGCGCACGGCAATGATTTCTTTGCCGTGCGGCGGCTCACGGCATTGAAACGCTGCCCGGCAGCGCCTGTTTTTCCCGTAGTGTAGGGATTTAATTGCTTATGTATGTGGGTGCACCTATTTATGATTTCTCCCTGCAAATTTTCTATGCAATTCTATGGAACTAAATTCGTTTAGTAGAAAACTTGCAGAGTATGACCTGTGTTAGGTGGAGTGGTACCATAGTGTTGGTAGGTAAGTGAGAGAAACATCAAACACATCATTTGGTACATGGACATTTAGGGGTAAAGAGAGAACGAAGTACTTTCTTCTGGCGTCCACAAAGTGATGCATATACGCGTATCGTGTTCTCAACTTCATGTAACTGAGAATTTATTCATTGCTCTAATTTATAACGTATCTAAGCATATGAACGAGATACTTGTTTAGGTACTATTAGCAATATACATGCTTAGGACTAGTGTTTTTTCAGGACATGTTGCCCATTTAAATATTTTACTTTATAACACGATACTTGAATTATCGTTTATAATTGTGTTTTTTATACCACCATATTTATTTATGGAAGAGATCATGTAAATCCATGAACCCCAATCCATTTTCGTACATAAGAAACAAAATTTACTTTACTTTTGCTGCCTCTCTAAACTACGCGTTACCTTTCCTGTTACTTCACTTTACCAATTGTAAATTGTCATTTTAACAATGTTTTGTTAATTAAAGTGCATAAAGGTTATATAAGTGGCATATAACTAGAGACAATAAAGGTTTTACTTGATGCCCCTGTGGTTCAATACTATATATTTTCATATTGAGAGGTGCTACGACCGTCCCTTCCATATGGGGGTATTGCACTTCACAGAGACACGGTGGCAAGCCAAGCATATGTTGGCGATTCTCCCCCACTACTTAGGTGTCCACTCACCGGTGCCAAAGAACCTCATGCTAAGAAACTCGTTATGGATGCCCAACTAGGGTATAGGTAGAAGTAGGGGAAAGAGACACAACGAAGTGGAATGGATGGGCAAAAGTGCCCCAGCGCCACCGTCACCCTACCAGATGGCCTCCGTCACCCGTGGTGAGCTGGATCAACAATAGCCAGGGGAAGTTTTCTGGTGGCGTCGGGCACTCCGAAGTTTCCCGAGGAGCAACACTGGAGGCAAGGTTTTGATCAATAGCTTATGTCTACTTAACTTTCAGATTATATTAGGGTGACTTCAAAGATTTGTTCTTGATCTTGAAAGGTAGGATAATTGGTTACATATTGCATGGGAGATAAGGAGCGGGAAGATGGAACTAATACTTTATTAGGAGTTAAAAGGTTAATAAGAGTCTCGCAAAGAGTCTTGGTTAACACACATTTGTAACATGTCTATTTAGTAACTCCTTGCATATACTCGGTCTAAAGACAAACCCCACTGCTCAAACTATGTTTTATAGGCTCTGAATAGTTGAAGAGTCAACAAGTGGCTCTAACTATTTGGGTGATCTAACTATCCGGTTTAGAAGGTCACATATTTTCTTGATTGGTACTATTGTATCTGTTTTCTGAAAATCCTACAACTTTTCCAATGGTGTAGGCAATGAAACAAACATGAGAAATAGACTTTTTATAAATCTGAAAGTTACATAAATATCCATTGAATACACCATTCTAAGACATGCAATTATTTTATTGCCTCCACCGTACCCGATGGGTGAGTTGAGAGAGTGAAGATGCCGATGAGAGAGAGGTTCACCGATCCAACACCGCTCTCCTCCATCTTGAACACCGTGTGAACACTCTTCCGTAGATGTGATGGAAGTCAATGAAGATGGGCATGTCATTGTGTCACCAAACACTCGTTTCATGGCCCATCCATGGTCATCTGGGGGGATTTCTCGCCATTTGATACCGAGAGTACATGGAATCATTCCAGTCGTGATTAGAAAGTATTTACCCTTATTCATATTAAGAAATAGAAGCGAGATGATATTGATAAGATTTAGCAATTGAGATGCCAAACTCAACCACACCTACCTATAACATATTTAATAGATTTTTTTATAAGTAGTGATAACTGAAATAAGTGTAACAACATAAAAGTAAATGAAGTGGCAACATAAATTCTGGTTGTTTACTAGAAGTAACTAATAGTGATTTAAAATGTACACATGAGGTGAACAGAGGAATGTTGCATGGGTGAACCGATTCATATGATGATGACGATGATATGAACAAGGCATCCTGCGAAAGCTGCGCCTCAAACACGGGTGGATGGGCTCACGGGCGTGTCCTCAAAAGACAACCCAATAAATCTTCCTCACTCATTTTAGTGATGCTACAAAGGAACTTTTGGTTCGACCATTTTCACACGCCATCTATTTACGCTGTTAATTTATTTGCTTAAATACATTGGTTGGCTTGGCCCACAAATGCATACCGTTTGAATAAATTATTGGCCAACACAAGTTTGATACAGCCCACTCCCCAATGGAAACAAAGCGCTACCAGACGCGGACGGAAGGCTTCAGGGATTGATCGAATTCTCCTTACCCGGTTTCCCTTCACTTGATCTTCCTACCACTGGCACACGTGGTCGATTCCCATGGAAGCCATAGATCTCTCCGGTTACCTCCTTCAACGGTGAGAAAGGAGACACGGAAGGAGCAGCTGCGACGTCACTGGAAGAGCTGCAACCTCGATGAAAGAATGGTGACGGTCGCCGATCCCCTTCACTAACTAGTGGCGGTGGAGGCCCATGATCTCCTCTCAACTTCTTTGACGGGGGCAAAGCATTGGCACAGAGAGGAGAAGCAACCTCACTCTAAGATCAGCAATGCCGATGTAATCAAATTACATTGCTGAGAGGAGCCAAACAAAATAAGGGAAAAACCCATTACACCTAAATACCACCGTAACTTCATTTTGTTACCATTTATGGTAACGCTCCTGCAAACGAACACGTCCTAAGATCGAGCATCTCCAACAGCCGATGAACAACGTCTGTTACGTTGTATGATACCACGGCACAAAACACCTTTTTCCACAAAAGTGCATCAAACTAAGATCAAACTATCCATATAGAAATAAAACATATATTGCATAGTTCAAAATTCATACAACAGACGGAAAAATAGACTAAAACTCTCGGCAGAGGTAGATGAGAAGAGGTCGAACCAACGATCGCCGTTGTCGCTGATCGTCGATGGACCGGCTTCCTGCGCGAGGATGAACTGCCGGCGCACTGCCTTGTTGGCCCTCTTTGTCACCCGAGCTGCTCCTCTCCGCCTTCCTTGATGGGTAGAAGGCGCCCAAAGCGTCGACGTCCTCCGGGAAGTTGGTCGCCCACACTGCCCTGGCGCGCTCGTCTTCCTCGGTGTGGTAGAGGCGCCGCAATCGCGTGCGTGGGCGCCACTTCTCTTCATCCGTGACGAGGCACTCCGGCGCCATCAACTCCGCATGTTTGCGTGTGTTGACATTGTGGAAGTTCAAGTCCCAGCACGGGTGGGGCCTCGTGCGCCGTGCCGAAGGTGCCGAGGCCGATGCGCTCGCCAACGGCCCCAATGTTCGCATTAAAGAAGCCAGAGGAGCCAAAGTTGCGCTGCAGAGGCATCTCGACGGCGACACGCCGGTGCTGGGGCAGACGGTGGAACGGCGGTGGGAGAGAGAGGGGAAGAGGAAGTTTCATCGTTTTGTCTGCGCGCGCAACCACGTTTTTATTGCGTGTGCGGGAACCGGTGCGTAAAATGTAGCGCACGATGCCGCGTTTCGCCACGCACGAAGAACATTTTAGCGCGCATGTTACCTTACCACGTGTGATGGAGCGTCACTTTCGCGCGCTCGTGCCATAAATTAGCGCGTTTTTTGTCCAGATGCTTTTTACAGCCCCTACATGCTCTAAGGGTGATTAACTTTTTCTTTTTTCCATACAACGGGTGCAGGAATTAATAATTTTTAAACACGTATAATCCTCAAATTACACCAGCTCCACTTTCATACCACTAGTAGAAAAAGAGGCTTCTGTCCACCCCCATTAGTCCCGGAAATATTCGAACCGCGACTAAAGGGGGCTTTAGTCGCGGTTCGGGAGGCGACCCGCGACTAATGCTCCATCCGAGACGAAAGGGTACCCCTTTGAGTCGCGGTTAGTAACACCAACCGGGACTAAAGGGCTATGGAGGGATGCGGCCGGGGAAAACCTTTAGTCCCGGTTGGGGACACCAACCGCGACTAAAGGGCCCCTTTAGTGGCGGTTGGTGTCCCCAACCGGGACTAAAGGTTTTTCCGAGTTTTTTTACTCCCACGCACCCTGCACCCCCCTTCCCCCCGTGGATCGCCTTTTTTTGGTTTGTAAAATAAAAGAAAATGATAGAAAATTCAAAAAAAAATTGTTTTCATATTCTTGTATGTTATGCAACCTACTATTCGGAGAAATTAAGAAATTCGAATTTTCACTTTTTTTGCAAAAAAAAGTTTAAAAAATGGTAAAACCAGCAATAAACTTTTGCATACGACGTCGCAAAAAACATATAATATATCAAAAAAATCCTGGGAAAAAGTTACATCCAAATTCACAAGGGTTTACCCGGTTAGCCAATTTTTAGATTCTCAAAATTCCAAATGAAAATATGAAAGCGAGGAAGATTTTAGTTTTTCTATAAATTATGGATTTTATATTTTTTAAATTTTTCAAAAAAAAATTAATAATTGCATCCAGCATAAAGATACTATTACTTTTACCCAATTTTTAGGTTTTAGGTTTGGCAAAAAAAAATATTTAAAAAAGTAAAAAAAATAAAAATTTAGTTAATGTTTATTTATTTATTCACGATTATTATTACATCATTATTTTTGTTTATGAAAAAAAATTATTTGAAATTCAAACAATAAAAAAATGTGACATCGACCAACATGTTAATAGGATTGATATGATACTACTATCACATACATGTGCGCGTCGCACTTGGATGCGGGACGGAATGAACTCTAAGTTAAGCGTTGCTAGAGGTGGAGTAGTGGGAGGATGGGTGACCGAGCGCGAAGTTTGACCACGTAGTAGTAATTTGACTAGAGATAAGCGTAGTTAGAGATAGAGGCACAGCTTTGCAAATAACTGAAATAATAGAAATTCTGAAAAAAAAAATAGAAAAAAAAAACGGAGTGAAAAAAAATTAGAAACCCAAATGAATTAAAGAAATATTAACGAAATAGCCTTTAGTCGCGCTAAAGGTCCTTCGCCCGAGCGCACGCTAGCCGCCCTCGTGGACGGACCTTTAGTCGCGGTTCGTAAGCAACCGCGACTAAAGGGGGCCTTTAGTCGCGCTTAATTAGTTCCGGTTGCAGCAACCGCGACTAACGGCAGTTGTGAACCGGACTAAAGCCCTTTTTTCTACCAGTGTACTCTTCTTCCCGCCTCCGAAACACATTTTTGGAAGAAAACAAGAAAAAATTTATCTGGAGGACGGCACACAACTCAACTGAAACTGACCGAACAAAGTACTCCATTGAATGAAGGAATTATCCGCAGAGACGATACAAACTTGCTTGAGGTTAGCTACCTCAAACGCATACGAGCTAGTGATAACAATCCAAAAACAAAAAGTACTCTCGCACGCCCCAGCACATCGGCCATCGATCCAGGACACGCACGTGCCGATCAATCGACGATCGTATCTCAAGTTTCCCCAAGAACTAACGCTCAGAACATGAGCGCGGCTGCGGCTACGGCGCCGGCGGCTGCCATCGCCTGTGAAGCCGCTCCGCTGACGAACGAGGCCGAAGAGGCTGGCGGGGCAGCCGGGGCCTGCGCGGAGGAGTCGGCGGTGACGACGAGGAACTTCATTCCCTGGGCGCAGTGGTTGCCCACGCCGCAGACGAACCACCTCCTTCCGGCCTTGGCGAGCGGCACGGTGTCACTGCCGGAGTTCCAGGTGCTGAGCGCGTTCCCCGTCACGTTGCAGGCCTTGAAGTCCGCGCCCGTCACTTCCATCACGTTGTGCTTGTCGGAGGGGTACATGAACACTGCGAACAAACGCAAAGATGTTAGCAAATTCTGGTACGAGTTCTAACTAAGAGTGGTGTGGATCGAAGGTGCATGCTCGCGAAACATACTTAGGCTGTCACCGACGACGAAGGCTTTGCCGTTGGTCCAGATGGCAGGGTATTTGAGGGTCCAGCCGGCGGCATCCCCGACAGTGAAGACCTCGGCGGAGGCCGGCGCCAGGAGGATGGCGGCGGCGATGGCCGCGGTAGCCAAAAGCAGCACTTGCCGGTACGCCATTAGGTATATGGCGATCGTTGCAGATTGAGTTCTGTGCTGTACCTATATGGCTTGCAGGATAAGTGTCATTTGGAATGTATTTATATGGGCAGAGATAGCGACCTGGTCAATCAATCTTGTTGTGATTTCAAAGCCGAAGAAGTTGCAGGCTCATGGCGGCATTAGCTTGAATGACAGGGATGCTTATACATGAGAAAAGACTACGTTTGGCACATTGTTGTTTCCCCTGCCGGCGAAAGTATTCTCGGCTTCAGGGTTGACATTTTCTCCGGTTACTACTTGGTTCTAGAGTAGAAAATGTGTACTGACCTGTAGCTTGAGCCTTTTTGGATGAATGGTAATATAGAAACATCATGATACCAATTATAACTAGGCTCTTTAACAATGCAGTGTTAAGAGCAAGAAAAAAATAAAGAATTCACACACCTGAATTATTGAGAAAAAGTAGTCCTCGCAAAGACATCAAAGAACCACAACAACTAGAAACAATCACCACCACTGGCAACACCTAGTCTGTGAAAAGTTTCACCATGGACAACGACAATCTCTGGGAAGAGAACATTGCAAGCGTCATCATCGCTCAATAAAACCACCAAAATGAGATCGTGGGTATTCATCAAAAGAAAGTTGGAGCAACATTCCGACAATGGTTTTAAGAAGAAAACAACAATACGTTTGTCACTGTCAAGTTCTTTTTTCTTCGAAAAGGAGGTTGAATCTCTCGGCCTCTCCATCAAAGTGATGCACACAATCTTCTTTATTAAAGTTGATGCAGTTGGCAAAAGCATTAGAAAATATGTTACATAACGTATACAACCACAACCGAACCATTATAAGATAGGAATTTAACACTTGTGCTCTTCCTTTTAAATACCTAAGTATTCCTATACATTATATGAAGATCCTTAATAAAGAATGGAAATCAGTGAAAGACCTCTTTGAAAGGAAGCTTGCAAGCTAGATAGACAAGATGCTCTCATATGGAGATCGTCTAGTCCTTATTAACCCACCCTAACGAGCTTACCCATGTTCCTACACTTTTTCTTTGAGATTTCGAAACGTGTTAGGAAAAGATTGGAGTTCTTTAGGTCTTTTTTTGGCAAAGTGACAACCTGAAAAGAGTACTCCTTCCGATTCATATTAATTGACTTCAATATGGATGTATCTAGAACTAAAATATGTCTAGATACATTCATTTTAGAGTCAATTAATATGAACCGGAGGGAGTATCTTCTTTTGAAGTGGAACATTATCTATCGGCCTAAAGATCAGGAAGGTTTAGGCATTGGAGTACTGGAGATAAAGAATATGTGTTTACTAAGCAAGTATCTATTTAAACCATTGAATGAATAAGGGGTGTAGCAGAAGTTGCTGCATAACAAATTCCATAGTCAAAAAACTCTTTCCTAGGTACAAGTCAAACCAACTGATTCAGCCTTTTTGAGAGGGATTATGGGGGTCATGGATGAGTTCTTT
>NC_061514.1:224051283-224065145 GCF_022539505.1 Lolium rigidum
TCATCAATAATGTGGCATGGAACATAAGAAATTATCGATACGCTCTGAGACGTATCAACATCCCCAAGTTTAGTTCCCGCTTGTCCCGAAGAGTGTAAACGATAACAAAGATAATTTCGGAGTGACATGCCATCATAACCTTGATCATACTATTGTAAACATATGTAATGAATGCAGTGATCAAAACAATGGTAATGACATGAGTAAACAACTCGAATCATAAAGCAAAGACTTTTCATGAATAGTACTTCAAGACAAGCATCAATAAGTCTTACATAAGAGTTAACTCATAAAGCAATAAATCAAAGTAAAGGTATTGAAGCAACACAAAGGAAGATTAAGTTTCAGCGGTTGCTTTCAACTTATAACATGTATATCTCATGGATAATTGTCAACATAGAGTAATATAACAAGTGCAATATGCAAGTATGTAGGAATCAATGCACAGCTCACACAAGTGTTTGCTTCTTGAGGTGGAGAGAAATAGGTGAACTGACTCAACATAAAAGTAAAAGAAAGGTCCTTCGCAGAGGAAAGCATCGATTGCTATATTTGTGCTAGAGCTTTTATTTTAAAAACAAGAAACAATTTTGTCAACGGTAGTAATAAAGCATATGTTTTTTTCGATAAAGGATGTTTTATTACTTTGATAAGCAATTACATCCAGCCTCTGCATAACCAGGATGCACACAGCTGTTTCAACAGTCCATAACGAGCATTAAAAGAAAAAAGGCGAAATACAAATTGAGACGATAAACTATATAACGCCTAAGGCAAGTGTGGAGCTTCAATCCGTAGACTATGCTGCCACCCATGTCGGGAAAAAGTATCCCTCGCCGTAGCCTCCAACCGTGTACGTACCTCCGTAAATAGGACTTGGTTCTCCGCCCGCCGAAGAGGTAACCATGAACGGAGAATACCCGTACATCCGTCAGATGACCTCGCAACAAAGAACAGCTTTTATCGTTAAAAATCTTGTCATTTCTACATAGCCATAGCGCCCGCATAACCGCAAGTGCCCCCACCCTAAGAAGCAACTTAAACCTTGCATCAACACCATGAAGCCAATTGCCAAAGACATTTGCCACACTAGTCTGGGGATACCGGGTAGACGCTACTTGGATGACTCGACCATATAGATTTCGCAAAACTACACTGGAAGAAAAGGTGCTTGATGGTTTCGTCGTGATGACAGAAAACACACCGTGTATTTCCGTGCCAATTCCGCTTAACAAGATTATCTTTAGTAAGAATAACTCCTCGACGAAGGTACCATCCAAAAATCTTGATTTTTAATGGTATCTTCATCTTCCAAATTTTCTTATTGGTATCAACTCGGTAAATCAGAATGGAGGATTGCATTGTATAAAGATTTAACCGAGAAAGAACCATCTACATGAAGATTCCATCTAAATTCATCCGGTTCATGGGATAATTGAATATCACCCAACCGTTGAACTAGAGTATTCCATGCTGTTAGCCTTTGTCCTAGTAAAACCCGTCTGAACGTCACATTCGGAGGTGAGGTAGCCATGACGGTAGCAATGGTATCACCTTTGCGACGAACAATACTATACAAAGCAGGATATTGTTCACTCAGGGAAGCATTGTCCAACCAAACATCTTCCCAGAATCGTATCTGTGCTCCATTCTTAATAGAAAAAGTACCATGACGAAAGAAAATGTTTTTCGTTGCCATGAGACCATCCCAGAAGTGAGAGTCCCCGGGTTTCCAAACCACTTGGGAGAGCGTCTTCGAGCCAATATACTTTCTCCGAGAATAGTTTGCCAAGTCCCGTTCTCGGTAAGAAGCTTAAAAAGCCATTTACCTAGCAAGCAGCAGAATTCTTAACCTCCGTGTCATGAATTCCAAGTCCGCCCGATCTTTGGGACTACACACTATACTCCATTTAACCAATCGATACTTCTTTTCTCGCTCGTCCCCTTGCCAAAAGAATCGGATCGATAATAATCGAGTTTATGCAGAATTCCTTTGGGCGTGAAGGAAGAATGATAACATATACAGCACCATATTTGTTAGTACCGAGTTAATGAGTACCAGCTCTTCCTCCTATGGACAGCAATTTGCCTTTCCAACTACTAAGGCGTTTCGTAATCTTTCTTCCAAAATCTTCCATTCAGTAAGGGTAAGTCTCCGATAGTGAATCGGGATACCCAAATACCGAATAGGGAAATGGCCTTGCCCGCAACCAAACAACTCGTATACCGAGTCATATCGTTTTGGGCATCGCCGAAACGTAACAATTCACTCTTATGGAAGTTAATTTTCAATCCCGACAATTGCTCGAATGCTCGCTAAAATTAATTTGAGATTACGAGCTTTTTCGAGATTATGATCCATAAAAAGAATTGTGTCGTTCGGCATATTGAAGGATAGATAAACCCCCATCAACCAAATGTGGGATCACACCTTCAATTTGACCATCGACTTGGCACGCTCTATGAGTATTGCCAAGATATCCGCTACAATGTTGAATAACATTGGTGATAGCGGATCGCCTTGGCGTAACCCTTTCGTGTCCGGAAATAGTGGCCGGTGTCGCCACCGACCCTAATTGCCACGCTACCTCCATACACAAAATCGTAAATTAGAGCACGCCACTCAGAGAAAAACCTTTCATCCTCGTAGTCCGTTGTAGGAAAGACCATTTGACCTTATCATAAGCCTTTTCGAAATCCAATTTTAAAATGACCCCATTAAGTTTCTTGGAATGCATCTCATGTACCGTCTCATGCAGTAACCGCCACTCCATCAAGGATATTCCTTCCTTGCATGAAAGCAATCCGAGAAGGTTGTACAACATGATCCGCGACCGTATTCTGTCTAATGGTGGCCACTTTCGTGAAAATTTTGAAACTGACGTTTAAGAGGCAAATAGGTCTATATTGTTGAATCCTTTCTGCCTCATTAACCTTCGGTAAAAAAATTACTTCACCAAAATTTAGACGAAATAGTTCTAGTTGTCCCGTGTGAAGGTCATCGAACAAATCTAGAAGATCCAATTTGATAGTATCCCGTAACGTTTGATAAAACTCCGCCGGGAAACCATCTCGGACCCAGTGCTTTATTGCACTCCATTTGGAAAATTGCTTTCTTAACCTCATCCTCGAATAAGGCGAGCTTAAGAGGCCATTTTCCTCTCGGAGAAACTTGGGGTATATCGTCCGTGCGGTCCTCATTAAGGGAGAAAGAACTTTTCTCCGAGGCCCAAACAGATCCTTATAGTAATTAGTAATGTAAGATTTGAGCTGATCGTGCCCTTCAATAACCCCTTCATCTTGGATGAGAGAATGAATACGTTTTTTCCGATGCCTTCCATTGGCTAAGCCATGAAAATATCGTGTATTCGAATCCCCTTCCAAAATTAATTTGGCCTTTGATCGTTGATACCATTTGAGTTCCTCTTCGCGAAGAAGGCTCGCTATCTGCGCATTGGATTGATTTTTAAGGTCAATCTCTTGCGTGGATAACGGTCTCACTTCCGCTAGGGCCTCTAGGTCATCGATCACTTGTGAAAGGCGAATCTTTTCTTTCTTAAGAATACCAGCCGTATGGGCAGCCCAACCCGTGAGATGTTTACACATAGCGCGCATTTTATTATTCCATCTCGTCATCGGATTGTTGCCCCTAACCGGTCTTTCTCCACACCCTCTTAACCATCTCGTGAAATCCATCACGTTGTAGCCAACCTAGTTCAAATTTGAACGGCCGTTTACAAACCCGACGTGGATTCCCAGTGGTTAAGAGAATGGGAGCGTGGTCGACAGCTTTTTCAATACGCTCTAGGGCGCGGACAGACACCATGGGATATTGATTCTCCCATTCGGTGTCCATCAACACATGATCTAGTTTCTCGTATGTTGGCTCAGGCAAGCTGTTGGCCCAAGTAAACTGTCATGTAAATTATATCTTACAAGTTGCAAGCCTCATGCATAGTATACTAATAGTGCCCGCACCTTGTCCTAATTAGCTTGGACTACCGGGATCATCGCAATACACATGTTTTAACCAAGTGTCACAAAGGGGTACCTCCATGCCGCCTGTACAAAGGTCTAAGGAGAAAGCTCGCATTTTGGATTTCTCGCTTTTGATTATTCTCAACTTAGACATCCATACCGGGACAACATAGACAACAGATAATGGACTCCTCTTTAATGCATAAGCATGTAGCAACAATTAATATTCTCATATGAGATTGAGGATATATGTCCAAAACTGAAACTTCCACCATGATTCATGGCTTTAGTTAGCGGCCCAATGTTCTTCTCTAACAATATGCATGCTCTAACCATTAAAGTGGTAGATCGCCCTTACTTCGTACAAGACGGACATGCATAGCAACTCACATGATATTCAACAAAGAGTAGTTGATGGCGTCCCCGTAAAACATGGTTATCGCACAACAAGCAACTTAATAAGAGATAAAGTGCATAAGTACATATTCAATACCACAATAGTTTTTAAGCTATTTGTCCCATGAGCTATATATTGTAAAGGCGAATGATGGAAATTTAAAGGTAGCACTCAAGCAATTTACTTTGGAATGGCGGAGAAATACCATGTAGTAGGTAGGTATGGTGGACACAAATGGCATAGTGGTTGGCTCAAGGATTTTGGATGCATGAGAAGTATTCCCTCTTGATACAAGGTTTAGGCTAGCAAGGTTATTTGAAACAAACACAAGGATGAACCGGTGCAAAGCAAAACTCACATAAAAGACATATTGTAAACATTATAAGACTCTACACCGTCTTCCTTGTTGTTCAAAAACTCAATACTAGAAATTATCTAGACTTTAGAGAGACCAAATATGCAAACCAAATTTAGCAAGCTCTAGGTGTTTCTTCATTAATAGGTGCAAAGTATATGATGCAAGAGCTTAAACATGAGCACAACAATTGCCAAGTATCAAATTATTCAAGACATTTTAAAATTACTACATGTAGCATTTCCCGATTCCAACCATATAACAATTTAACGAAGAAGATTCAACATTCGCCATGAATGCTATGAGTAAAGCCTAAGGACATATTTGTCCATATGCAACAGCGGAGCGTGTCTCTCTCCCACACAATGAATGCTAGGATCCATTTTATTCAAACAAAAACAAAAACAAAAACAAACCGACGCTCCAAGCAAAGTACATAAGATGTGATGGAATAAAAATATAGTTTCAGGGAGGAACTCGATAATGTTGTCGATGAAGAAGGGGATGCCTTGGGCATCCCCAAGCTTAGACGCTTGAGTCTTCTTAAAATATGCAGGGGTGAACCACCGGGGCATCCCCAAGCTTAGAGCTTTCACTCTCCTTGATCATATCGTATCATCCTCCTCTCTTGATCCTTGAAAACTTCCTCCACACCAAACTCGAAACAACTCATTAGAGGGTTAGTGCACAATAAAAATTAACATGTTCAGAGGTGACATAATCATTCTTAACACTTCTGGACATTGCATAAAGCTACTGGACATTAATGGAACAAAGAAATTCATCCACCATAGCAAAAGAGGCAATGCGAAATAAAAGGCAGAATCGTCAAAACAGAACAGTCCGTAAAGATGGATTTTATTGAGGCACCGAGACTTGCTCAAATGAAAATGCCCAAATTGAATGAAAGTTGCGTACATATCCGAGGATCACGCACGTAAATTGGTATATTTTTCTGAGCTACCTACAGAGAGGCAGGTCGAAATTCGTGACAAGCAAAGAAATCTGTTATCGCGCAGCAATCCAAATCTAGTATGAACCTTACTATCAAAGACTTTACTTGGCACAATAATGCACAAAACTAAGATAAGGAGAGGTTGCTACAGTAGTAAACAACTTCCAAGACTCAAATATAAAACAAAAGTGTCTGTAGTAAAAACATGGGTTGTCTCCCATAAGCGCTTTCTTAACGCCTTTCAGCTAGGCGCAGAAAGTGTGTATCAAGTGTTATCAAGAGACGAAGCATCAACATCGGGGTTTGGAGTTTTCTCAACTATGCATTGTATCTTATCTATGTAAGTTTCAGAGGCTCCCTTTTCATTACCCTTAGGCTTGCTACTCTCATCAAACAAATCTTCAGGAACAATCCAATCAAAATTCTTTTCTAGTGCCTCGCACAGATTCCAAGAGCTTGCAAGGTATCGATGTTTTAATATCCCCCTCATAATTAACTTTATTAGTATACTTCGTCTATCTTTTTCCATCTTCTCAAGGGTGCTAGCAAAGTTTGTATAAGAGCCAAGATATTATATTTAGTAAAGACCTTTCTAGCTTCTCTTGCTACATCACCAAATTCTTTAAGAAGGGTTTCTAGGACAAAATCTTTCTTTTCTCCTTCTTCCATATCACTTAGTGTAAGGAACATATGCTGCATTACGGGGTTGAGGTTAACAAATCTAGCTTCTAACATGTGTACTAAAGAAGCAACAGCAATTTCATAAGTAGGAGCAAGTTCTAACAGGTGTCTATCTTCAAAATCTTCAACCGTACTAATATGAGTGAAAAAATCTTCTATATTATCTTTCCCGAGGATAGACCCTCGCCCTACCGGTACATCTTTAAGAATAAACTTAGTAGGAAACATGATGAAGCAGGTAAAGTAAATGCAAGTAACTAATTTTTTTGTGTTTTTGATATAGAGTGCAAGACAGTAAATAAAGTAAAGCTAGCAACTAATTTTTTTGTATTTTGATAAAATGCAGCAAACAAAGTAGTAAATAAAATAAAGCAAGACAAAAACAATGTAAAGAGATTGGATTGTGGAGACTCCCCTTGCAGCGTGTCTTGATCTCCCCGGCAACAGCGCCAGAAAAAGAGCTTGATACGCGTACAGCACGCGTCCGTTGGGAACCCCAAGAGGAAGGTGTGATGCGTACGGCGGCAAGTTTTCCCTCGAAAAGAAACCAAGGTTTATCGAACCAGGAGGAGCCAAGAAGCACGTTGAAGGTTGATGGCGGCGAGATGTAGTGCGGCGCAACACCAGGATTCCGGCGCCAACGTGGAACCTCGCACAACACAACCAAAGTACTTTGCCCCAACGAAACAATGAGGTTGTCAATCTCACCGGCTTGCCGTAACAAAGGATTAGATGTATAGTGTGGATGATGATTGTTTGCGTAAAACAAGTAAGGAACAAGTATTGCAAGAGATTGTATTCGATGTAAAAGAATGGACCGGGGTCCACAGCTCACTAGAGGTGTCTCTCCCATAAGATAAACAAGCATGTTGGGTGAACAAATTACAGTCGGGCAATTGACAAATAAAGAGGGCATGACAATGCACATACATGATATGATGAATATTGTGAGATTTAATTGGGCATTACGACAAAGTACATAGACCGCTATCCAAGCATGCATCTATGCCTAAAAAGTCCACCTTCAGGTTATCATCCGAACCCCTTCCAAAGCATTAAGTTGCAAAACAACAGACAATTGCATTAAGTATGGTGCGTAATGTAATCAATAACTACATCCTCGGACATAGCATCAATGTTTTATCCCTAGTGGCAACAAGCACATCCACAACCTTAGAACTTCCCGTCACCGTCCTGCATTTAATGGAGGCATGAACCCACTATCGAGCATAAATACTCCCTCTTGGAGTTAAGAGTAAAAACTTGGCCGCAGCCTCTACTAATAACAGAGAGCATGCAAGATCATGAACAACACATAGGTAATAGATTGATAATCAACATAACATAGTATTCTCTATCCATCGGATCCCGACAAACACAACATATAGAATTACGTATAGATGATCTTGATCATGTTAGGCAGCTCACAAGATCCGACAATGAAGCACATGAGGAGAAAACAACCATCTAGCTACCGCTATGGACCCATAGTCCAGGGGTGAACTACTCACTCATCACTCCGAAGGCGACCATGGCGGTGAAGAGTCCTCCCGGGAGATGATTCCCCCTCCGGCAGGGTGCCGGAGGTGATCTCCGTAATCCCCCGAGATGGGATTGGCGGCGGCGGCGTCTCGCGAAGGTTTTCCGTATCGTGGCTCTCGGTACTGGGGGTTTCGCGACGAAGGATTTAAGTAGGCGGAAGGGCAACGCGGGGGGCCACACGAGGGCCCCACACGCCAGGGCCGCGGGGCCAAGGGCTGGGTCGCGCCGCCCTGTTGTGTCGGTGCCTCGTGGCCCCACTTCCTTTCCCCCTCGGTCTTCTCGAAGCTTCGTGCAAAAATAGGACCCTGGGCGTTGATTTCGTCCAATTCCGAGAATATTTCCTTTGTAGGATTTCTGAAACCAAAAACAGCAGAAAACAAAGAATCGGCTCTTCGGCATCTCGTTAATAGGTTAGTGCCGGAAAATGCATAAATACGACATATAATGTGTATAAAACATGTAGATATCATCAATAATGTGGCATGGAACATAAGAAATTATCGATACGTCGGAGACGTATCAAGGACGCAGAGCGGTAC
This sequence comes from Lolium rigidum, assembly GCF_022539505.1. Lineage (NCBI taxonomy): Eukaryota > Viridiplantae > Streptophyta > Magnoliopsida > Poales > Poaceae > Lolium > Lolium rigidum. The sequence continues at coordinate 224,059,731 of NC_061514.1, forward strand.
TACCGCACGAGGTACCGCTTGAGGTACCGCAATAGGGTCCAAACCTTACTGGATCCAAAGCGGTACCAGAGCGGTACCAGGGCGGTACGATCGTAACCTCGCTACGGTACCTAAGCGTGTGACCGTGAGCGGTACTTACCGCTCGTGAGCGGTATTACCGCCCCGTGTACCGCAGGGGTACCGCAACGTGTTCCGGGAGACGAAATCGCGTGCAGACTCGCAGCGGTACCGAGGGCGGTACCTATAGGGGTAGCGGTACTACCGCTACATGTACCGGTAGTACCGGCCTGGCTAAATCTGGTTTTCTTCCCTTTTTCTCTCCAACCATGTTACCTCGCCAAACACACACAAAACCAGAAAACCTATCAACTACGCTTCAGTCTTCCGATCTTGACGCGTCCGGCGAGGTCACCGTGCTCTTGCAAATCTAACAATGATACTCAAGGCACACGGTGAGATATCTCAAGTGTTGTCATCAAACACACAAAACTTGGGGTTTAAAGTTTGCTCTTACAATCTCCCCCTTTTTGGTGTTTGATGACAACACAAGAGTTGGCAATAACATATGATATTATGGTGAGATACTTTAGATTTGCAAAAACTCGACGGAGCTCCCCCTACACATGTGCATATCATGAATATGTATTTGAATACAAATACACATGTTGTAGAGACATTACTCTCCCTCATTTTTACAAATCGAGCACATGTGCAACATAGATATACGACATGTTCAAATAGCACATGCACAACATGGAGGCAACATAAGATGATACACGGAGATTTGGGTGAAGTTATCATACCATAGCCTTGAGAATACCCAAACTCACAATAAGATGCCTCCATAGGGTTGTTGATGTAGCCATAAGACAAGATAAGCAACTAGAACCAAACGGCTACACAAACAACAAAGGTCCCCATCCACCTAGGAACTTCTCCCCCTTTGGCATCGGAACACCAAAAAGGAGGGTGACGAAACTAGAAGGATGGAGAAAAAGAACATACAACCAAGCTTGCAAAAATCACGAGAAAACAAGCTTGAAGGAGGTTCTCAAAAACAAGAAGAAGAAAGCAAAGAAGAAAGACAAAACAAGGTTACGAAGAACCGAAAAACCCTCAAAGAGGGGGTGTTGGTGGCCGAAGCCACCGTGTAAGAGTATAGTAGTTGTGAGGTCGCGTAGATGTATCTAGGACTCACGGACTACAACTCAACATGAAGCTCATAAGTCACTTAATTGACAAATAGCAAATGTTTTGGATTTCTTTATGCATTATGGGGGAGTGATAGCTCAATGGATTTAAACCGCACTCCCCTATGTCCATGCGTGCCTTTCATCTAGATATAAAGGTTAGGAGTGGTATGTGCGCACGACAGTCAAGCAAAGTTCGATGGATCGATGATATTTAGCTCATGCCTCAACTCAATGAAACGCTTCTCATCCAAGGGCTTCGTGAAGATGTCCGCTTGCTCCTTGGTGCTAATGTAGGATAGTACAATATCTCCGCGAGCAATGTGATCCCGGATGAAGTGGTTCCTTATCTCAATGTGCTTCGTCTTGCCATGAAGAACCGGATTGTAGGCGATCTTGATTGCGCTCTCATTGTCACACAAGAGAGGCACCTTGCTATACTCGAGTCCATAGTCCCGCAAGGTTTGCCTCATCCACAAGATTTGAGCACAACTACTTGCCGCGGCAATATACTCGGCTTCCGCGGTGGAGACGGAGACACAATTTTGCTTCTTCGAGGACCAACACACCAAAGATCTTCCAAGAAAGTGACATGCTCCGGAGGTAGACTTCCTATCAATCTTGTCGCCCGCCCAATCGGAGTCGGTGAAGCCAATCAAAGCAAAGTCCGAGTCCCTTGGGTACCATAATCCGAATTGTGGGGTATGAACTAAATATCGAAAGATCCTTTTGACCGCCACAAGGTGGCTTTGCTTCGGACTTGCTTGAAACCGTGCACACATACCAATGCTTAACATTATATCCGGGCGAGAGGCACAAAGGTAGAGAAGCGAACCTATCATCGAACGGTAGAGCTTGGTATCCACCGCCTTGCCGGCCTCGTCAAGAGTGAGTTGACACTTGAGTTGCATTGGAGTTCCAATTCCCTTGGCCCCCTTCATATCAAAGCGCTTGAGCATGTCTTGGAGGTACTTCACTTGATTGATGAAGGTGCCTTGTTGCATTTGTTTGATCTCGAACCCAAGAAAGTACTTGAGTTCACCCATCATTGACATCTCAAACCTATTTGTTATCAACATAGCAAACTCATCATTGAATTTTGTGTTAGTAGAGCCAAAAATTATGTCATCTACATAGAGTTGGCATACGAAAAGCTCCCCATTGACCTTCTTAGTAAAAAGAGTGGGATCGATTTTCCCCACTTCGAAACCACGGTCTTCAAGTGTCGTCGTGGTGAACAGACAGATGCCATAGGATGGCTTAAGTTGGGGCCGAATGGACGCAAGAGGATTCGGGGGAGGGTTTGTGATTAGATGGGATGAACTTCCGGATGGTTTCCTCAAGAACTTAGCCAAGGCTAGAGGTTGAAGAAGAAAGACATAAGGAAGAACTCGCTCTAGATCATCTTCTTTATTGATCTCAACAAAGTTACAAGTTTCTCAAGACATGTGTTCGTCTAAAACCTAGCTCTCTTCGTGCGTGCCCGTGAAGAGGGCTGCCCCCTCTCCTTATATAGGGGAGAGGGTGGCTTACGTGGCAAGAAACCCTAATGGCATCTTTGACTAGACAAACTACTTTACAAAGCTACTTTAATCATAGATGACACCGGGGTCTTCTTTAATCAGGGATGCTGACGTCATCCGGCTTCTTTGACCGTCATCCTCCTCTTTATCGTCAGCCCTTCGTTTAAAGCTACTTTGCTTAGTGATGCGCGTGGTTGACGTATTGTCTTTTCGTTCGACACGCGTCCGTTGGGAACCCCAAGAGGAAGGTGTGATGCGCACAGCGGCAAGTTTCCCTCAATAAGAAACCAAGGTTTAATCGGACCAGTAGGAGTCAAGAAGCACGTTGAAGGTTGATGGCGGCGAGATGTAGTGCGGCGCAACACCAGTGGATTCCGCGCCAACGTGAACCCGCACAACACAACCAAAGTACTTTGCCCCAACGAAACAAAGGAGGTTGTCAATCTCACCGGCTTGCCGTAACAAAGGATTAACCGTATTGTGTGGAAGATGATTGTTTGCAGAGAAAACAGAAAAACAAGTATTGCAAGAGATTGTATTTCAAGAAAGAGAATTGGACCGGGGTCCACAGCTCACTAGAGGTGTCTCTCCCATAAGACGAACAAGCATGTTGGGTGAACAAATTACAATTGGGCAATTGACAAATAAAGAGAGCATGACAATGCACATACATATCATGATGAGTATAGTGAGATTTAATTGGGCATTACGACAAAGTACATAGACCGCCATCCAACCGCATCTATGCCTAAAAAGTCCACCTTCAAAGTTATCATCCGAACCCCTCCAAAGTATTAAGTTGCAAGCAACGAGACAATTGCATTAAGTATGGTGCGTAATGTAATCAACAACTACATCCTTAGACATAGCATCAATGTTTTATCCCTAGTGGCAACAAAGACAACACAACCTTAGAACTTTCTCACATCGTCCTGTGTGTCAATGCAGCATGAACCCACTATCGAGCATAAGTACTCCTCTTGGAGTTACAAGCATCTACTTGGCCAGAGCATCTACTAGTAACTGAGAGCATGCAAGATCATAAACAACACATAAGCATAACTTTGATAATCAACATAACAAGTATTCTCTATTCATCGGATCCCAACAAACGCAACATATAGAATTACATATAGATGATCTTGATCATGTTAGGCAGCTCACAAGATCCGACAATGATAGCACAATGGGGAGAAGACAACCATCTAGCTACCGCTATGGACCCATAGTCCAGTGGGTAGACTACTCACACATCACACCGGAGGCGACCATGGCGGCGTAGAGTCCTCCGGGGGATGATTCCCCTCCGGCAGTGGTGCCGGAGGCGATCTCCCGGATCCCCCGAGATGGGATCGGCGGCGACGGCGCCTCTCGGGAAGGTTTTCCGTGATCGTGGCTCTCGCACCGGGGGTTTCGTCACGGAGGCTTTAAGTAGGCGGAAGGGCAAGTCAAGAGGCGGCACGGGGGCCCACACCATAGGCCGGCGCGGCCAGGGGTGGGGCCGCGCCGCCCTAGGGTTTGGCCACCCCGTGGCCCTCTTCGTCTCGTCTTCTGACTTCTGGAAGCTTCGTGGAAAAATAGGCCCCCGGGCTTTGATTTCGTCCAATTCCGAGAATATTTCCTTACTAGGATTTCTGAAACCAAAAACAGCTGTAAAACAAAGAATCGGCACTTCGGCATCTTGTTAATAGGTTAGTTCCAGAAAATGCACGAATATGACATAAAGTGTGCATAAAACATGTAGATAACATCAATAATGTGGCATGGAACATAAGAAATTATCGATACGTCGGAGACGTATCACTTAGCTCATCTTTGTCTTCTAGCTCTGGAGAGAATCTTTGACCAGTCCTGCCGACATGCTCTTCTTTCCGGTAGCCCGGTATCTTCTTTACCCTGCTCCGAGATACCCTCTTGGGGATACCCGCTTAGCCTCACTTAGCTAATTTCTTATCTCTCGTGTTCCTGCCGAACATTAAACCGGTATCTTGATGGCTCAAACCATCCGGTTTGGCATGCCTTTGGCATATCGGGGGTCATCCCCCCAACATTAGTCCCCGAAGCCGGTATAGTCTCGGCGGATTCTATCCAACGTACCATGCCAAGTTCTTTCTAACTTAGGATACCGGTTTAATCTATCCGGCGCTGGGCTTGGATCCGGCATCTTTGCCCGGATTTTCGTTATCTCTCTTTGCAAGACACTTTCCGGTATCTTATCCTCCGGCATCTTAATCATTAAAAACTTCCTCGGCGAAGTCAAGAATATCTTGGGCCCCGCGCCCGTCAGTGACATGCGCACTGTGACTGACGCGTCAGTGTCAGGGGTCACTTCCCTTCGGCTTCTGCGCGCACATTAACTGCCTTATAGCGAATCCTGGCCTCCGTTCTGGATCCGTGTGCACTTCCCTGTGGCCTTCTATTTTTACGCGTGTATCGCCACGCCACGTGGTGGCCCGTGGAGCGAACCGTCGCGGCCCACGATCCGAACCACCGAGGCCCAGCGGTTTTCGGCCCACCTCTCCCTCTTCCCTTATAAGGCGAAACCGCTCCTTCTTCTTCCTCTTCTCGCATTCTCCACTCCCTCGCGCATAGTGCTTTTGCCCTCTGCGCCTCCGCCGCTCCGTTCGCCGTTCGAGCTCCGCCGCCCGACAAACTTCCGCTGCTGCTCCGCCGGACGCCGCTGAACTTCACCGCGTGAAGAA
>NC_061514.1:224065245-224084110 GCF_022539505.1 Lolium rigidum
CAACATTCATAGTGAAGTTAGGGCGATATTTTTTTGCGGGCACTCGTGCTCGGCTATAGGTGATGGGAAACGGCGGTGGGGATGGGAAAGCGGGATGTGCATGGTACAAAATAGGGGAGAGAAGGAGCGGGATGGGGCAAGCATAAAGGAAAATGAGTGCAGAACATGTCGGATGCGATCATACCAGCACTAAAGCACCGGATCCCATCAGAACTCCGAAGTTAAGCGTGTTTGGGCGAGAGTAGTACTAGGATGGGTGACCTCCTGGGAAGTCCTCGTGTTGCATCCCTCCTTTTTGCGTCACGTGGCAACATTCATGGTGAAGTTAGGGCGATATTTTTTTGCGGGCACTCGTGCTCGGCTATAGGTGATGGGAAACGGCGGTGGGGATGGGAAAGCGGGATGTGCATGGTACAAAATAGGGGAGAGAAGGAGCGGGAGGGGCAAGCATAAGGGAAAATGAGTGCGAGAACATGTTGGATGCGATCATACCGAGCACTAAAGCACCGGATCCCATCAGAACTCCGAAGTTAAGCGTGCTTGGGCGAGAGTAGTACTAGGATGGGTGACCTCCTGGGAAGTCCTCGTGTTGCATCCCTCCTTTTTGCTTCACGTGGCAACATTCGTGGTGAAGTTAGGGCGATATTTTTTTGCGGGCACTCGTGCTCGGCTATAGGTGATGGGAAACGGCGGTGGGGATGGGAAAGCGGGATGTGCATGGTACAAAATAGGGGAGAGAAGGAGCGGGATGGGGCAAGCATAAGGGAAAATGAGTGCAGAACATGTCGGATGCGATCATACCAGCACTAAAGCACCGGATCCCATCAGAACTCCGAAGTTAAGCGTGCTTGGGCGAGAGTAGTACTAGGATGGGTGACCTCCTGGGAAGTCCTCGTGTTGCATCCCTCCTTGTTGCGTCACGCGGCAACATTCATGGTGAAGTTAGGGCGATATTTTTTTGCGGGCACTCGTGCTCGGCTATAGGTGATGGGAAACGGCGGTGGGGATGGGAAAGCGGGATGTGCATGGTACAAAATAGGGGATAGAAGGAGCGGGATGGGGCAAGCATAAAGGAAAATGAGTGCAGAACATGTCGGATGCGATCATACCAGCACTAAAGCACCGGATCCCATAAGAACTCCGAAGTTAAGCGTGCTTGGGCGAGAGTAGTACTAGGATGGGTGACCTCCTGGGAAGTCCTCGTGTTGCATCCCTCCTTTTGCGTCACGCGGCAACATTCATGGTGAAGTTAGGGCGATATTTTTTGCGGGCACTCGTGCTCGGCTATAGGTGATGGGAAACGGCGGTGGGGATGGGAAAGCGGGATGTGCATGGTACAAAATAGGGGAGAGAAGGAGCGGGAGGGGCAAGCATAAGGGAAAATGAGTGCAGAACATGTTGGATGCGATCATACCAGCACTAAAGCACCGGATCCCATCAGAACTCCGAAGTTAAGCGTGCTTGGGCGAGAGTAGTACTAGGATGGGTGACCTCCTGGGAAGTCCTCGTGTTGCATCCCTCCTTTTTGCGTCACGTGGCAACATTCATGGTGAAGTTAGGGCGATATTTTTTTGCGGGCACTCGTGCTCGGCTATAGGTGATGGGAAACGGCGGTGGGGATGGGAAAGCGGGATGTGCATGGTACAAAATAGGGGAGAGAAGGAGCGGGAGGGGCAAGCATAAGGGAAAATGAGTGTAGAACATGTCGGATGCGATCATACCAGCACTAAAGCACCGGATCCCATCAGAACTCCGAAGTTAAGCGTGCTTGGGCGAGAGTAGTACTAGGATGGGTGACCTCCTGGGAAGTCCTCGTGTTGCATCCCTCCTTTTTGCGTCACGTGGCAACATTCATGGTGAAGTTAGGGCGATATTTTTTTGCGGGCACTCGTGCTCGGCTATAGGTGATGGGAAACGGCGGTGGGGATGGGAAAGCGGGATGTGCATGGTACAAAATAGGGGAGAGAAGGAGCGGGAGGGGCAAGTGTAAGGGAAAGGGATTTCTATTTTCGTGCCCTCGGTTCCTTAGTTGTGCTCAGTTTTCCCCAGCTCCTTAGTTTTTCCTCAGTTTTCCCCTAGACCTTGTCTGAAACCATCACGGATGCTATAACGGCCGGTTGCCCGACGGTTGACCGTTATCTTCGACTAGTGGGGCCACGTAGAGCCCGCAAAGACACGTCGGACCATCCATCTTTGTTTGACCGTAAGCATCGCTGTATCCCCGACCAAAACACGCACGAGTGGGGCTTCGGTATATCGAATGACAAGTGGGCCATGGCGCTGATACAAGGGGCAATACACGGGTAGGAATAGATTTTTAAACGGAGCTCTACAGCGATGGCACGGAGGAGGTGGCCTGCGGGGTGCCGAGATGAGATCGACGTCCACAAAGAACCGCATGAGGCGAGACCGGACGCATTAGATAGATATGAACAAGACGCGTTTAACCATGCAAAGAAGAGAAGAAATGGTCGACGACATCGACGACTACCTCAAAACTTTGACTGACCGTGTCCGACACGAACGCGAGGAATGTAGAGAAAACTAGTGTCTCTCCTTTCTGGCGTGTATAGATGGGTGCTAGAAGAGTGTGGTGGCGAAGGGAAAGACCTCGCGGTGGTCTGTGGCGTCCAGCATAGCGGGGCGGCGTGGTCGTGCCCACGTCGGCGTGGATGCATGTTCGGCATTGGCATCAGCATGTACGTTCGGCATTGACCTCGGCGGTATCTCTGGTGTGTCAGTGATCGAATGAGGGGACGGGATTGAGGGTGCATCCCGACGGTGACCTAGCAGTGGCGTCGAGCGTAGCCGTTCGACCATGCCGATATCGGCATCGGCAAAGTTTGGAGGCTGTGGTGCTCGAATCAAAGAGGGATTTGTTTCTTGTACGCCAAAAGTGATTTGAAACAAGTTTCGTGTTGAAGGTTAGGTAACGAAAGTTTGTAACTAAGCATCATGTTGGGCAAACTTTTTTGACACTTTTTAGATAGGGTTCCTTGTTGTTACACGTACGGCATCATGTATGGCAAATTTGGGATCATTTGGAGATGTTCGAAAAAATCACTTTGCTAAACGCATGCCGTTTCGTCTCACTGAAACCAGCTTTTCTAACAAGGTGATTTATTCTACCTCCTCTAAATGACCTCAAATTTCATACAGCTGATCTTCTATACATAGATAGATAGATTGTTTCGTTTTTATATTTTTCGAACTTTTTATTTCCCTTTATAATATCCAATTGATTTTCAGGTCAAAACGTCGAAAAACAGCATCATGTATGGCATCATTTTCGCCATAAATTTCAAATTTTGTGAAACTTTCCCTTTTAGATATTCCTTGTTGTTATAGATATGGCATAATGTATGCCAAATTTGGTTAGGTCTCACTGAAACCAGCTTTTGTAACAAGTTAGGTTTTTTCGACCTTCTCAAAAGGGATTTTTTTCTACCTTCTCTAAATGACCTCAAAAATCATACAGACGATCTTCTATACAAAGATAGGTAGATTGTTTCGTTTTTACAATTTTTTGGACTTTTATTTCCCTTTATAATACCCATTTGTTTTCAGGTCAAAACCTCAAATACAGAGATAGATAGATTGGTTCGTTTATCATTTTTATCGTGAATAGTAATGGCTACAAGAAATCGGTAATGGTCTATCAATTTTTGCGTGAAAAGTAATGGATACAACAAATCGGTGATGGTTTATCATTTTTTGCGTGAAAATTAATGGCTACAACAAATCGGTGATGGTTTATCATTTGGGATTTTCGTGAAAATTAATGGCTACAACAAATCGGTGACGGTTTATCATTTTTTGCGTGAAAATTTATGGCTACAACAAATCGGTGATGGTTTATCATTTTTTGCGTGAAAAGTAATGCCTAAAAGAGTTTATAATTTTTAGCGCGTGAAAATAAATACGAAAACCGCCCTTTAGCATACTTAGAGAGTGGAAGGTAACCGCCGACAGAGAGAGAGAAGGGTTATCCTGCCCGTTAGATCATACGATCAACGGTCGGCGGGCACGATCCGCGTGACATGGGCTAGACCAATCAGGGCAATGTTGCACGTGTGAGAAAATTTGTGGAGGGAGAGGGCAAAACTGAGTAGTATCAAGAAACCAAGGGCACCTATGTAAAAAACAGACTAAGGGATTGATACGTCTCCGACGTATCGATAATTTCTTATGTTCCATGCCATATTATTGATGATACCTACATGTTTTATGCACACTTTATGTCATATTCGTGCATTTTCTGGAACTAACCTATTAACAAGATGCCGAAGTGCCAGTTCCTGTTTTCTGCTGTTTTTGGTTTCAGAAATCCTAGTAACAAAATATTCTCGGAATCGGACGAAATCAAGACCCAGGTTCCTATTTTCACCGGAAGCATCCAAAACACCCGGGAAGGACCATAGGGGGGGCACTGGGCCCCCAGACCATAGGCCGGCGCGGCCCAGGCCCTAGCCGCGCCGCCATATGGTGTGGCCACCCCTTCGACCCTCCTGCGCCGCCTCTTCGCCTATATAAAGCCTCCGTCGCGAAAACCCTGAGACGAAAAACCACGATACGGAAAACCTTCCAGAGCCGCCGCCATCGCGAAGCCAAGATCCGGGGGACAGGAGTCTCCGTTCCGGCACCCTGCCGGAGCGGGGAAGTGCCCCGGAAGGCTTCTCCATCGACACCGCTGCCATCTCCACCGCCATCTTCATCACCGCTGCTTGCTCCCATGAGGAGGGAGTAGTTCTCCATCGAGGCTCGGGGCTGTACCGGTAGCTATGTGGTTCATCTCTCTCCTATGTACTTCAATACAATAATCTCATGAGCTGCCTTACATGATTGAGATTCATATGATGATGCTTGTAATCTAGATGTCGTTATGCTAGTCAAGTGAGTTTTACTTATGTGATCTCCGGAGACTCCTTGTCCCACGTGTGTAAAGGTGACGAGTGTGTGCACCGTGTGGGTCTCTTAGGCTATATTTCACAGAATACTTACTCACTGTTATGAATGGCGTAGTGAAGTGCTTATTTATATCTCTTTATGATTGCAATGTGTTTTGTATCACAATTTATCTATGTGCTACTCTAGTGATGTGTTATTAAATTAGTTTTATTCCTCCTGCACGGTGTAATGGTGACAGTGTGTGCATCCGTGTTAGTATTTGGCGTATGCTATGATCATGATCTCTTGTAGATTGTGAAGTTAACTATTGCTATGATTGTATTGATATGATCTATTCCTCCTACGTGGCGTGAAGGTGACGAGTGTGCATGCTATGTTAGTACTTGGTTTAGTCGTGTTGATCTTTCTTGCACTCTAAGGTTATTTAAATATGAACATTGAATTGTGGAGCTTGTTAACTCCGGCATTGAGGGTTCGTGTAATCCTACGCAATGTGTTCATCATCCAACAAAAGTGTAGAGTGTGCATTTATCTATTCTGTTATGTGATCAATGTTGAGAGTGTCCACTAGTGAAAGTCTAATCCCTAGGCCTTGTTCCTAAATATCGCTATCGCTGCTTGTTTCTTGTTTTACTGCGTTACTACTGCTCGCGTTACTACTGCTTGTTTATCGTCCCGGGCAAAGCACTTTTCCGGTGTCGTTGCTACTACTTATTCATACCACTTGTATTTCACTATCTCTTCGCCGAACTAGTGCACCTATTAGGTGTGTTGGGGACACAAGAGACTTCTTGCTTTGTGGTTGCGGGGTTGCATGAGAGGGATATCTTTGACCTCTTCCTCCCTGAGTTCGATAAACCTTGGGTGATCCACTTAAGGGAAACTTGCTGCTGTTCTACAAACCTCTGCTCTTGGAGGCCCAACACTGTCTACAAGAATAGAAGCACCCGTAGACATCAAGCTATTTTCTGGCGCCGTTGCCGGGGAGGAAAGGTAAAAGGCTCTCATACTCCGGTCCCAGGTAAAGTATTTTTCTGGCGCCGTTGTGTGTGTGCTCGAAGCTATTTCCTTTAGATCCTGCAATTGCATCTTTTTGTTTCTTGTTTACACTAGTTTGGCATAATGGACAACAATGAGCTTCTTATTCTATTTCCTAATTTAAAACATGGATTGTTTGATGCGAGAATTAAAAAACCTATGGAATCTTATTTGCATGCTGGTAGTAATATTAGTATGAACGCTTTGAACACCATTGTTGATAATAATGTAGAAAGTTCTAAGCTTGGGGAAGCTGGTTTTCATGATCTTTTTAGTCCCCCAAGCATTGAGGAGAAAATTTGGTTTGATGATACTTTGCCTCCTATTTATGATGATTATAATGATAGTGGTCTTTCGGTGCCACCTACTATGGAGAGTGAATTTTATTGTGATTATACTATGCCTCCTATATTTGATGATGAGAATAATAATGATAGCTACTTTGTTGAATTTACTCCTACTACAATTAATAAGAATAACTATGCTTATGTTGGGAGTAGTACTAATTTTATGCATGAGACTCATGATAAGAATGCTTTATGTGATAGTTATATTGTTGAGTTTGCTCATGTTGCTACTGAAAGTTATTATGAGAGAGGAAAATATGGTTGTGGAAATTTTCATGTTACTAAAACACCTCTCTATGTGCTGAAATTTTTGAAGCTACACTTGTTTTATCTTCCTATGCTTGTTACTTTGCTCCTCATGAACTTGTTTATTTACAAGATTCCTATGCATAGGAAGCATGTTAGGCTTAAATGTGTTTTGAATTTGCCTCTTGATGCTCTCTTTTGCTTCAAATACTATTTCTTGCGAGTGCATCATAAAAACTGCTGAGCCCATCTTAATGGCTATAAAGAAAAGAACTTCTTGGGAGATAACCCATGTGTTATTTTTCTACAGTACTTTGTTTTATATTTGTGTCTTGGAAGTTGTTTACTACTGTAGCAACCTCTCCTTATCTTAGTTTTGAGTTTTGTTGTGCCAAGTAAAGTCTTTGATAGTAAAGTGAGTACTAGATTTGGATTACTGCGCAGTTCCAGATTTCTTTGCTGTCACGAATCTGGGTCTACCTCCCTGTAGGTAGCTCAGAAAATTAAGCCAATTTACGTGCATGATCCTCAGATATGTACGCAACTTTCATTCAATTTGAGCATTTTCATTTGAGAAAGTCTGGTGCCCTTTTAAAATTCGTCTTTACGGACTGTTCTGTTTTGACAGATTCTGCCTTTTATTTCGCATTGCTTCTTTCGCTGTGTTGGGTGGATTTCTTTGTTCCATTACCTTCCAGTTAGCTTTGAGCAATGTCCAGAAGTGTTAAGAATGATTGTGTCACCTCTGAACATGTGAGTTTTTGATTATGCACTAACCCTCTAATGAGTTTGTTTTGAGTTTGGTGTGGAGGAAGTTTTCAAGGGTCAAGAGAGGAGGATGATATACTATGATCAAGGAGAGTGAAAGCTCTAAGCTTGGGGATGCCCCGGTGGTTCACCCCTGCATATTTTAAGAAGACTCAAGCGTCTAAGCTTGGGGATGCCCAAGGCATCCCCTTCTTCATCGACAAATTATCGGGTTCCTTCTCTTGAAACTATATTTTTATTCGGCCACATCTTATGTACTTTACTTGGAGCGTCCGTGTGCTTTTATTTTCGTTTTGTTATTTTCATTCTCTGAATAAATTCATGCTTGTGTGGGAGAGAGACACGCTCCGCTGGTTCATATGAACACATGTGTTCTTCGCTTTATCTTTTAGTGTTCATGGCGAAGGTTAAAACTGCTTCGTTCATTTTTATATGGTTCGATACGGAAAATGCTACATGTAGTAATTGGTATGATGTCTTGGATAATGTGATACTTGGCAATTGTTGTGCTCATGTTTAAGCTCTTGCATCATATACTTTGTACCTATTAATGAAGAAATACATAGAGCATGCTAAAATTTGGTTTGCATAATTGGTCTCTCTAAAGTCTAGATAATTTCTAGTATTGAGTTTGAACAACAAGGAAGACGGTGTAGAGTCTTATAATGTTTACAATATGTCTTTTATGTGAGTTTTGCTGCACCGGTTCATCCTTGTGTTTGTTTCAAATAACCTTGCTAGCCTAAACCTTGTATCGAGAAGGAATACTTCTCATGCATCCAAAATCCTTGAGCCAATAACTATGCCATTTGTGTCCACCATACCTACCTACTACATGGTATTTCTCCGCCATTCCAAAGTAAATTGCTTGAGTGCTACCTTTAAATAATTCAAAATTTATCACCTCTGATTTGTGTCAATGTTTTATAGCTCATGAGGAAGTATGTGGTGTTTTATCTTTCGATCTTGTCATTTACTTCGACGAGACTTTCACAATGGACTAGTGGCTTCATCCGCTTATCCAATAATTTTGCAAAAAGAGCCGGCAATGGGGTTCCCGACCCGATTAATTAACTTGCATTAATAATTCTCTTCACATGTTTTGCTCGATTCATCGGTAAGCAACTTAATTTTGCAAATAGATACTCCTTCATGGTATGTGATTGTTGGAAGGCACCCGAGGATTCGGTTAGCCATGGCTTGTGTAAGCAAAAGGTTGGGAGGAGTGTCATCCATAAACAAAGAAAAACTAAACTAAAGTACATGTGTAAACAAAAGAGAAGAGGGATGATCTACCTTGCTGGTAGAGATAACGTCCTTCATGGGAGCCGCTCTTGAAAGTCTGGTTGATAAGGTAGTTAGAGTGCCCACTACCATTCGTTGACAACAACAAACACCTCTCAAAATTTTACTTTTATTGCTCTCTTTATGTTTTCAAAACCAAAGCTCTAGCACAAATATAGCAATCGATGCTTTCCTCTTTGAAGGACCATTCTTTTACTTTTATGTTGAGTCAGTTCACCTATCTCTCTCCACCTCAAGAAGAAAACACTTGTGTGAACTGTGCATTGATTCCTACATACTTGCATATTGTATTTGTTATATTACTCTATGTTGACAATTATCCATGAGATATACATGTTATAAGTTGAAAGCAACCGCTGAAACTTGATCTTCCTTTGTGTTGCTTCAATACCTTTACTTTGATTTATTGCTTTATGAGTTAACTCTTATGCAAGACTTATTGATGCTTGTCTTGAAGTACTATTCATGAAAAGTCTTTGCTTTATGATTCACTTGTTTACTCATGTCATTACCATTGTTTTGATCGCTGCATCCACTACATATGTTTACAAATAGTATGATCAAGGTTATGATGGCATGTCACTTCAGAAATTATCTTTGTTATCGTTTTACCTGCTCGGGACGAGCAGAACTAAGCTTGGGGATGCTTGATACGTGTCCGACGTATCGATAATTTCTTATGTTCCATGCCATATTATTGATGATACCTACATGTTTTATGCACACTTTATGTCATATTCGTGCATTTTCTGGAACTAACCTATTAACAAGATGCCGAAGTGCCGGTTCTCGTTTTCTGCTGTTTTTGGTTTCGAAATCCTAGTAACAAAATATTCTCGGAATCGGACGAAATCAAGACCCAGGTCCCTATTTTCACCGAAAGCATCCAGAACACCCGGGAAGAACCAGAGGGGGGGCACTGGGCCCCCAGACCATAGGCCGGCGCGGCCCAGGCCCTGGCCGCACCGCCATATGGTGTGGCCACCCCTTCGACCCTCCTGCGCCGCCTCTTCGCCTATATAAAGCCTCCGTCGCGAAAACCCTGAGACGAAAAACCACGATACGGAAAACCTTCCAGAGCCGCCGCCATCGCGAAGCCAAGATCTGGGGGACAGGAGTCTCTGTTCCGGCACCCTACCGGAGCGGGGAAGTGCCCCGGAAGGCTTCTCCATCGACACCGCTGCCATCTCCACCGCCATCTTCATCACCGCTGCTGCTCCCATGAGGAGGGAGTAGTTCTCCATCGAGGCTCGGGGCTGTACCGGTAGCTATGTGGTTCATCTCTCTCCTATGTACTTCAATACAATAATCTCATGAGCTGCCTTACATGATTGAGATTCATATGATGATGCTTGTAATCTAGATGTCGTTATGCTAGTCAAGTGAGTTTTACTTATGTGATCTCCGGAGACTCCTTGTCCCACGTGTGTAAAGGTGACAGTGTGTGCACCGTGTGGGTCTCTTAGGCTATATTTCACGGAATACTTACTCACTGTTATGAATGGCGTAGTGAAGTGCTTATTTATATCTCTTTATGATTGCAATGTGTTTTGTATCACAATTTATCTATGTGCTACTCTAGTGATGTGTTATTAAAGTAGTTTTATTCCTCCTGCACGGTGTAATGGTGACAGTGTGTGCATCCGTGTTAGTACTTGGCGTATGCTATGATCATGATCTCTTGTAGATTGTGAAGTTAACTATTGCTATGATTGTATTGATATGATCTATTCCTCCTACGTGGCGTGAAGGTGACGAGTGTGCATGCTATGTTAGTACTTGGTTTAGTCGTGTTGATCTTTCTTGCACTCTAAGGTTATTTAAATATGAACATTGAATTGTGGAGCTTGTTAACTCCGGCATTGAGGGTTCGTGTAATCCTACGCAATGTGTTCATCATCCAACAAGAGTGTAGAGTATGCATTTATCTATTCTCGTTATGTGATCAATGTTGAGAGTGTCCACTAGTGAAAGTCTAATCCCTAGGCCTTGTTCCTAAATATCGCTATCGCTGCTTGTTTACTTGTTTTACTTGCGTTACTACTGCTGCGTTACTACTGCTTATTTACTCGTCCTGGGCAAAGCACTTTTCCGGTGCTGTTGCTACTACTTATTCATACCACCTGTATTTCACTATCTCTTCGCCGAACTAGTGCACCTATTAGGTGTGTTGGGGACACAAGAGACTTCTTTCTTTGTGGTTGCGGGGTTGCATGAGAGGGATATCTTTGACCTCTTCCTCCCCGAGTTCGATAAACCTTGGGTGATCCACTTAAGGGAAACTTGCTGCTGTTCTACAAACCTCTCGCTCTTGGAGGCCCAACACTGTCTACAAGAATAGAAGCACCCGTAGACATCGGGGATTCAAATATGAGATTTAAAAAATGGAAAATGCGTGTTTTGTACAATAAAACCCATCTTGGCCTATCTCAAACTATTTGCAATACAAATATACATGAGTGTGAGAATTGTGGCCTCATTTAGACAAAGTATGTTTTGGGGAAAGCTGTTTTGGGAAGGGCTTATTGTGGAAAACCATGCACCTTCATAGCTACTAGGTGATTTGAGAAGGCCTTTGAGAAGTGGCAATTTGTGGTAAAACTTGATTTATCTATGACTTATCTATGTTTTGAGAACTGGCAATTTGTGGTAAAGACTCCATGAGTATGTGCCACTATTTTTCGGAATTTTTTGCACATTAAATGACTCATTTAACTAGTTAATCCTATTTGTTGACTGTCTGTTGACCAACTACTTGAGGGTAAAACTGAGCATATTGCACTAGCCAGTATTAGCACTCAAGGGGAAAACCGAGCACACAAAAAATGCTAGTATAATGCTCGAGGTTATACCCGAGTATATCTAAATTTCCAGGGTTAGACTCGAGGACGCGTGTTGCGGTGCAGAAATGAAAGACGTGCAATTGTTGACGCGTAGACGCCGGTCGCGGTGCGAAGTCGAAGACGTGCAATCGTGGATGCGTGGCGCATTGCGAAGTCCAAGACGTGCGGACGTGCGGCGGTGGACGCGTAGGACGCGGGTCGCATTAACCACCCCTTGCCTTTATAGACGCCTCCTCCCACTATCTCTTTCACTCTCACTCGCCTACGCAACGCCGCCTCTCTCACGTCCCATCATCTTCTCCAAAGCAAAAAACCTCTCCCTCTCCCTCTCCTCTACCGGCGAGATGGACAAGGAGAATGCCAATCCCATCGTCCACGGCGCCGTCGGCTCCAAGCGTGACGCCTCCCTCTTCGACGCCGTCCCCTCAACGGACATCGCCGCCGTCCCCTCAACGGACGTCGCCGCCGCCTCCGCCGTCCCCTCAACGGACGTCGCCGCCGCCTCCGCCGGTGCATCGGAGGCTGCTGCCGCCGGTCGCGGCCAGATCCCGCCGGGATGGGACCCCTACGAGCCGGTGCCGTACGTCCCGCCCCCGAACCGCTACGACACCTCCATAGAGGACCCATGGAACGAGGTAACTATGGTTTGCTTCCTTTTTTTGTTCCCCATTCCTTTTTGAACCCTATTTGTGCTGGTGTAGATGGATCTGTGGATGGATGAGTATTGGGCTAATATTTGCGCCGATTTTATTCCATTTTGCTTTGATCCCTCCTTGATTTCGTTTAAGATTTGGGGTTCGGCCGTTCGGTTAATTTATGCAAGTAATAATGGGATCTCAATCGGTTAATTTATGCAAGTAATCATAGGATCTCAATCAGTTATTTTATGCACGAATCAAAAGATATCAACCGTTTAATTTGCAAATAATCTGGAATGTGTTCAAGTTCGGATCCGAAATCTGTTTCTTTGCCTATGATGAATCGGTGGGCACAGATTTTTACAGGGAGGGTTCAGCGAACCATTTACGTGTACAAATCTGTTGTGCATGAGCTTTGGTTCGCTTACACCGTCCCCGTAGACATATAATCGTGTCCACTCTAACCGAGGCTGCCTCTGTTTTTCCTAACTTTGTTATCATGCACGTTTGCAACTCATTCACTAATAAATTCCCGTTTGATATGGATCAGCTGTCTGGCAGCGACGTCGGCAGCGACGACGAGCACCATGACGTCAAGACTCGCCAGGTGTTGCGGAGGCTGCAGGTCGGCCAGTACGTCTCCTACCTCGACGTCGCCAAGGGTGTCTACAGGTGCCCCTTCTGCACTAGGAGGCTCGGCGGCACTGACTTCAAGCTGCGTCCTCATGCATGCCGAGAACATCGGCCACACCAACCCCAAGGTCGGCGCGTCGGTGAACCCCAACTCCTTCCGCGCCAAGCACTTGGCGCTCGGCATGCACCTCCGCAACATCCAGCGGGTGGAGATCTTCGGCGGGCGCATGCCTCCGCTCAAGCCCAAGGCTCCCAAGGGGAGCAACAAGTGGAGGTAGAGGCAGATGGGGTAGGCGGAGTCCTGGACGTGTGCTTGCTGCTGCCTCCTCCATTTTGTTGTTGGGATCCCTTTGTTGTTAGCTAGGGATCCCTCGTTGTTATGTTGTTAGTATGATGGTACTGTATCTGCTGTGAAGAACCTCGAACCCTACTATGTTTGGCTGCTCGAATGCAGCTTATTATCTATATTATCTATCCCTATTCTACTATATGACCTTGTGAATTTATCGTACATTCCCTCGTAGATTTGCTTCTAGATTTAACTACATACATATGGACTAGATGGAGTACTAGATTGGGCTCCCTACTAGATTTGCTGCCATATTGGGCAAACAACGAGGGCCAAAAGGCACAAATAATAATTGAAGAAAGACAGAAACGCAAGCTTCTCTAGATTTGATACTAATTAGGTGAAAAAAGGCGAGAGAGAAGGAGGCAGAAAAGGTACTCTCAAAAGGGAAATGCCAATGGCCGAGAGAGACAAAACCCAGCTCCTGCTCACGTGCAACCAAACGCTATCTCGTCTTGTCCCACGCGGTCCCTTTCTACCAGCCCCACGCGACGCGGGCCCACACGACGCGGCCCCACACGTCAGCACGGAGCGGTCAACTTAACGGGAATCCTGCCGTCTGAGCTGCCTTCTGCGGGTTTCAAACAAGCACTTGGGGAAAACTGAGGAAAAACTAAGGAGCTGGGGAAAACTGAGCACAACTAAGGAACTGAGGGCACGAAAATAGAAATCCCTAAGGGAAAATGAGTGCAGAACATGTCGGATGCGATCATACCAGCACTAAAGCACCGGATCCCATCAGAACTCCGAAGTTAAGTGTGCTTGGGCGAGAGTAGTACTAGGATGGGTGACCTCCTGGGAAGCACTCGTGTTGCATCCCTCCTTTTTGCGTCACGCGACAACATTCATGGTGAAGTTAGGGCGATATTTTTTTGCGGGCACTCGTGCTCGGCTATAGGTGATGGGAAACGGCGGTGGGGATGGGAAAGCGGGATGTGCATCGTACAAAATAGGGGAGAGAAGGAGCGGGAGGGGCAAGCATAAGGGAAAATGAGTGCAGAACATGTCGGATGTGATCATACCAGCACTAAAGCACCGGATCCCATCAGAACTCCGAAGTTAAGCGTGCTTGGGCGAGAGTAGTACTAGGATGGGTGACCTCCTGGGAAGTCCTCGTGTTGCATCCCTCCTTTTTGCGTCACGTGGCAACATTCATGGTGAAGTTAGGGCGATATTTTTTTGCGGGCACTCGTGCTCGGCTATAGGTGATGGGAAACGGCGGTGGGGATGGGAAATCGGGATGTGCATGGTACAAAATAGGGGAGAGAAGGAGCGGGAGGGGCAAGCATAAGGGAAAATGAGTGCAGAACATGTCGGATGCGATCATACCAGCACTAAAGCACCGGATCCCATCAGAACTCCGAAGTTAAGCGTGCTTGGGCGAGAGTAGTACTAGGATGGGTGACCTCCTGGGAAGTCCTCGTGTTGCATCACGTGGCAACATTCATGGTGAAGTTAGGGCGATATTTTTTTGCGGGCACTCGTGCTCGGCTATAGGTGATGGGAAACGGCGGTGGGGATGGGAAAGCGGGATGTGCATGGTACAAAATAGGGGAGAGAAGGAGCGGGAGGGGCAAGCATAAGGGAAAATGAGTGCGAGAACATGTCGGATGATTATACCGAGCACTAAAGCACCGGATCCCATCGAACTCCGAAGTTAAGCGTGCTTGGGCGAGAGTAGTACTAGGATGGGTGACCTCTGGGAAGTCCTCGTGTTGCATCCCTCCTTTTTGCGTCACGTGGCAACATTCATGGTGAAGTTAGGGCGATATTTTTTGCGGGCACTCGTGCTCGGCTATAGGTGATGGGAAACGGCGGTGGGGATGGGAAAGCGGGATGTGCATGGTACAAAATAGGGGAGAGAAGGAGCGGGAGGGGCAAGCATAAGGGAAAATGAGTGCAGAACATGTCGGATGCGATCATACCAGCACTAAAGCACCGGATCCCATCGAACTCCGAAGTTAAGCGTGCTTGGGCGAGAGTAGTACTAGGATGGGTGACCTCCTGGGAAGTCCTCGTGTTGCATCCCTCCTTTTTGCGTCACGCGGCAACATTCATGGTGAAGTTAGGGCGATATTTTTTTGCGGGCACTCGTGCTCGGCTATAGGTGATGGGAAACGGCGGTGGGGATGGGAAAGCGGGATGTGCATGGTACAAAATAGGGGAGAGAAGGAGCGGGAGAACAAGCATAAGGGAAAATGAGTGCAGAACATGTCGGATGCGATCATACCAGCACTAAAGCACCGGATCCCATCAGAACTCCGAAGTTAAGCATGCTTGGGCGAGAGTAGTACTAGGATGGGTGACCTCCTGGGAAGTCCTCGTGTTGCATCCCTCCTTTTTGCGTCACGGGGCAACATTCATGGTGAAGTTAGGGCGATATTTTTTGCGGGCACTCGTGCTCGGCTATAGGTGATGGGAAACGGCGGTGGGGATGGGAAAGCGGGATGTGCATGGTACAAAATAGGGGAGAGAAGGAGCGGGAGGGGCAAGCATAAGGGAAAATGAGTGCAGAACTTGTCGGATGCGATCATACCAGCACTAAAGCACCGGATCCCATCAGAACTCCGAAGTTAAGCGTGCTTGGGCGAGAGTAGTACTAGGATGGGTGACCTCCTGGGAAGTCCTCGTGTTGCATCCCTCCTTTTTGCGTCACGCGGCAACATTCATGGTGAAGTTAGGGTGATATTTTTTTGCGGGCACTCGTGCTCGGCTATAGGTGATGGGAAACGGCGGTGGGGATGGGAAAGCGGGATGTGCATGGTACAAAATAGGGGAGAGAAGGAGCGAGAGGGGCAAGCATAAGGGAAAATGAGTGCAGAACATGTCGGATGCGATCATACCAACACTAAAGCACCGGATCCCATCAGAACTCCGAAGTTAAGCGTGCTTGGGCGAGAGTAGTACTAGGATGGGTGACCTCCTGGGAAGTCCTCGTGTTGCATCCCTCCTTTTTGCGTCACGCGGCAACATTCATGGTGAAGTTAGGGCGATATTTTTTTCGGGCACTCGTGCTCGGCTATAGGTGATGGAAACGGCCGTGGGGATGGGAAAGCGGGATGTGCATGGTACAAAATAGGGGAGAGAAGGAGCGGGAGGGGCAAGCATAAGGGAAAATGAGTGCAGAACATGTCGGATGCGATCATACCAGCACTAAAGCACCGGATCCCATCGAACTCCGAAGTTAAGCGTGCTTGGGCGAGAGTAGTACTAGGATGGGTGACCTCCTGGGAAGTCACTCGTGTTGCATCCCTCCTTTTTGCGTCACGCGGCAACATTCATGGTGAAGTTAGAGCGATATTTTTTGCGGGCACTCGTGCTCGGCTATAGGTGATGGGAAACGGCCGTGGGGATGGGAAAGCGGGATGTGCATGGTACAAAATAGGGGAGAGAAGGAGCGGGAGGGGCAAGCATAAGGGAAAATGAGTGCAGAACATGTTCGATGCGATCATACCAGCACTAAAGCACCGGATCCCATCAGAACTCCGAAGTTAAGCGTGCTTGGGCGAGAGTAGTACTAGGATGGGTGACCTCCTGGGAAGTCCTCGTGTTGCATCCCTCCTTTTTGCGTCACGTGGCAACATTCATCGTGAAGTTAGGGCGATATTTTTTTGCGGGCACTCGTGCTCGGCTATAGGTGATGGGAAACGGCGGTGGGGATGGGAAATCGGGATGTGCATGGTACAAAATAGGGGAGAGAAGGAGCGGGAGGGGCAAGCATAAGGGAAAATGAGTGCAGAACATGTCGGATGTGATCATACCAGCACTAAAGCACCGGATCCCATCAGAACTCCGAAGTTAAGCGTGCTTGGGCGAGAGTAGTACTAGGATGGGTGACCTCCTGGGAAGTCCTCGTGTTGCATCCCTCCTTTTTGCGTCACGTGGCAACATTCATGGTGAAGTTAGGGCGATATTTTTGCGGGCACTCGTGCTCGGCTATAGGTGATGGGAAACGGCGGTGGGGATGGGAAAGCGGGATGTGCATGGTACAAAATAGGGGAGAGAAGGAGCGGGAGAACAAGCATAAGGGAAAATGAGTGCAGAACATGTCGGATGCGATCATACCAGCACTAAAGCACCGGATCCCATCAGAACTCCGAAGTTAAGCATGCTTGGGCGAGAGTAGTACTAGGATGGGTGACCTCCTGGGAAGTCCTCGTGTTGCATCCCTCCTTTTTCGTCACGTGGCAACATTCATGGTGAAGTTAGGGCGATATTTTTTGCGGGCACTCGTGCTCGGCTATAGGTGATGGGAAACGGCGGTGGGGATGGGAAAGCGGGATGTGCATGGTACAAAATAGGGGAGAGAAGGAGCGGGAGGGGCAAGCATAAGGGAAAATGAGTGCGAGAACATGTCGGATGCGATCATACCAGCACTAAAGCACCGGATCCCATCGGAACTCCGAAGTTAAGCGTGCTTGGGCGAGAGTAGTACTAGGATGGGTGACCTCCTGGGAAGTCCTCGTGTTGCATCCCTACTTTTTGCGTCACGCGGCAACATTCATGGTGAAGTTAGGGTGATATTTTTTTGCGGGCACTCGTGCTCGGCTATAGGTGATGGGAAACGGCGGTGGGGATGGGAAAGCGGGATGTGCATGGTACAAAATAGGGGAGAGAAGGAGCGAGAGGGGCAAGCATAAGGGAAAATGAGTGCGAGAACATGTCGGATGCGATCATACCAGCACTAAAGCACCGGATCCCATCGGAACTCCGAAGTTAAGCGTGCTTGGGCGAGAGTAGTACTAGGATGGGTGACCTCCGCGGAAGTCCGCGTGTTGCATCCCTCCTTTTTGCGTCACGCGGCAACATTCATGGTGAAGTTAGGGCGATATTTTTTTCGGGCACTCGTGCTCGGCTATAGGTGATGGAAACGGCGGTGGGGATGGGAAAGCGGGATGTGCATGGTACAAAATAGGGGAGAGAAGGAGCGGGAGGGGCAAGCATAAGGGAAAATGAGTGCAGAACATGTCGGATGCGATCATACCGGCACTAAAGCACCGGATCCCATCAGAACTCCGAAGTTAAGCGTGCTTGGGCGAGAGTAGTACTAGGATGGGTGACCTCCTAGGAAGTCCTCGTGTTGCATCCCTCCTTTTTGCGTCACGCGGCAACATTCATGGTGAAGTTAGAGCGATATTTTTTGCGGGCACTCGTGCTCGGCTATAGGTGATGGGAAACGGCGGTGGGGATGGGAAAGCGGGATGTGCATGGTACAAAATAGGGGAGAGAAGGAGCGGGAGGGGCAAGCATAAGGGAAAATGAGTGCAGAACATGTCGGATGCGATCATACCGGCACTAAAGCACCGGATCCCATCAGAACTCCGAAGTTAAGCGTGCTTGGGCGAGAGTAGTACTAGGATGGGTGACCTCTTGGGAAGTCCTCGTGTTGCATCCCTCCTTTTGCGTCACGCGGCAACATTCATGGTGAAGTTAGGGCGATATTTTTTTGCGGGCACTCGTGCTCGGCTATAGGTGATGGGAAACGGCCGTGGGGATGGGAAAGCGGGATGTGCATGGTACAAAATAGGGGAGAGAAGGAGCGGGAGGGGCAAGCATAAGGGAAAATGAGTGCAGAACATGTCGGATGCGATCATACCAACACTAAAGCACCGGATCCCATCAGAACTCCGAAGTTAAGCGTGCTTGGGCGAGAGTAGTACTAGGATGGGTGACCTCCTGGGAAGTCCTCGTGTTGCATCCCTCCTTTTTGCGTCACGCGGCAACATTCATGGTGAAGTTAGGGCGATATTTTTTGCGGGCACTCGTGCTCGGCTATAGGTGATGGGAAAC
>NC_061514.1:224084210-224099739 GCF_022539505.1 Lolium rigidum
ATGTGCATGGTACAAAATAGGGGAGAGAAGGAGCGGGAGGGGCAAGCATAAGGGAAAATGAGTGCGAGAACATGTCGGATGCGATCATACCAGCACTAAAGCACCGGATCCCATCGAACTCCGAAGTTAAGCGTGCTTGGGCGAGAGTAGTACTAGGATGGGTGACCTCCCGGGAAGTCCTCGTGTTGCATCCCTCCTTTTTGCGTCACGCGGCAACATTCATGGTGAAGTTAGGGCGATATTTTTTTGCGGGCACTCGTGCTCGGCTATAGGTGATGGGAAACGGCGGTGGGGATGGGAAAGCGGGATGTGCATGGTACAAAATAGGGGAGAGAAGGAGCGGGAGGGGCAAGCATAAGGGAAAATGAGTGCAGAACATGTCGGATGCGATCATACCGAGCACTAAAGCACCGGATCCCATCGTAACTCCGAAGTTAAGCGTGCTTGGGCGAGAGTAGTACTAGGATGGGTGACCTCCCGGGAAGTCCTCGTGTTGCATCCCTCCTTTTTGCGTCACGCGGCAACATTCATGGTGAAGTTAGGGCGATATTTTTTTGCGGGCACTCGTGCTCGGCTATAGGTGATGGGAAACGGCGGTGGGGATGGGAAAGCGGGATGTGCATGGTACAAAATAGGGGAGAGAAGGAGCGGGAGGGGCAAGCATAAGGGAAAATGAGTGCAGAACATGTCGGATGCGATCATACCAACACTAAAGCACCGGATCCCATCGGAACTCCGAAGTTAAGCGTGCTTGGGCGAGAGTAGTACTAGGATGGGTGACCTCCCGGGAAGTCCTCGTGTTGCATCCCTCCTTTTGCGTCACGCGGCAACATTCATGGTGAAGTTAGGGCGATATTTTTTTGCGGGCACTCGTGCTCGGCTATAGGTGATGGGAAACGGCGTGGGGATGGGAAAGCGGGATGTGCATGGTACAAAATAGGGGAGAGAAGGAGCGGGAGGGGCAAGCATAAGGGAAAATGAGTGCAGAACATGTCGGATGCGATCATACCAGCACTAAAGCACCGGATCCCATCAGAACTCCGAAGTTAAGCGTGCTTGGGCGAGAGTAGTACTAGGATGGGTGACCTCGTGTTGCATCCCTCCTTTTTGCGTCACGCGGCAACATTCATGGTGAAGTTAGGGCGATATTTTTTTGCGGGCACTCGTGCTCGGCTATAGGTGATGGGAAACGGCGGTGGGGATGGGAAAGCGGGATGTGCATGGTACAAAATAGGGGAGAGAAGGAGCGGGAGGGGCAAGCATAAGGGAAAATGAGTGCAGAACATGTCGGATGCGATCATACCAGCACTAAAGCACCAGATCCCATCAGAACTCCGAAGTTAAGCGTGCTTGGGCGAGAGTAGTACTAGGATGGGTGACCTCCCGGGAAGTCCTCGTGTTGCATCCCTCCTTTTTGCGTCACGCGGCAACATTCATGGTGAAGTTAGGGCGATATTTTTTTGCGGGCACTCGTGCTCGGCTATAGGTGATGGGAAACGGCGGTGGGGATGGGAAAGCGGGATGTGCATGGTACAAAATAGGGGAGAGAAGGAGCGGGAGGGGCAAGCATAAGGGAAAATGAGTGCAGAACATGTCGGATGCGATCATACCAGCACTAAAGCACCGGATCCCATCGAAACTCCGAAGTTAAGCGTGCTTGGGCGAGAGTAGTACTAGGATGGGTGACCTCCGGGAAGTCCTCGTGTTGCATCCCTCCTTTTTGCGTCACGCGGCAACATTCATGGTGAAGTTAGGGCGATATTTTTTGCGGGCACTCGTGCTCGGCTATAGGTGATGGGAAACGGCGGTGGGGATGGGAAAGCGGGATGTGCATGGTACAAAATAGGGGAGAGAAGGAGCGGGAGGGGCAAGCATAAGGGAAAATGAGTGCAGAACATGTCGGATGCGATCATACCAGCACTAAAGCACCGGATCCCATCAGAACTCCGAAGTTAAGCGTGCTTGGGCGAGAGTAGTACTAGGATGGGTGACCTCCTGGGAAGTCCTCGTGTTGCATCCCTCCTTTTTGCGTCACGCGGCAACATTCATGGTGAAGTTAGGGCGATATTTTTTTGCGGGCACTCGTGCTCGGCTATAGGTGATGGGAAACGGCGGTGGGGATGGGAAAGCGGGATGTGCATGGTACAAAATAGGGGAGAGAAGGAGCGGGAGGGGCAAGCATAAGGGAAAATGAGTGCAGAACATGTCGGATGCGATCATACCGAGCACTAAAGCACCGGATCCCATCGGAACTCCGAAGTTAAGCGTGCTTGGGCGAGAGTAGTACTAGGATGGGTGACCTCCTGGGAAGTCCTCGTGTTGCATCCCTCCTTTTTGCGTCACGCGGCAACATTCATGGTGAAGTTAGGGCGATATTTTTTTGCGGGCACTCGTGCTCGGCTATAGGTGATGGGAAACGGCGGTGGGGATGGGAAAGCGGGATGTGCATGGTACAAAATAGGGGAGAGAAGGAGCGGGAGGGGCAAGCATAAGGGAAAATGAGTGCGAGAACATGTCGGATGCGATCATACCAGCACTAAAGCACCGGATCCCATCGGAACTCCGAAGTTAAGCGTGCTTGGGCGAGAGTAGTACTAGGATGGGTGACCTCCTGGGAAGTCCTCGTGTTGCATCCCTCCTTTTTGCGTCACGCGGCAACATTCATGGTGAAGTTAGGGCGATATTTTTTGCGGGCACTCGTGCTCGGCTATAGGTGATGGGAAACGGCGGTGGGATGGGAAAGCGGGATGTGCATGGTACAAAATAGGGGAGAGAAGGAGCGGGAGGGGCAAGCATAAGGGAAAATGAGTGCAGAACATGTCGGATGCGATCATACCAGCACTAAAGCACCGGATCCCATCAGAACTCCGAAGTTAAGCGTGCTTGGGCGAGAGTAGTACTAGGATGGGTGACCTCCGAGGAAGTCCTCGTGTTGCATCCCTCCTTTTTGCGTCACGCGGCAACATTCATGGTGAAGTTAGGGCGATATTTTTTTGCGGGCACTCGTGCTCGGCTATAGGTGATGGGAAACGGCGGTGGGGATGGGAAAGCGGGATGTGCATGGTACAAAATAGGGGAGAGAAGGAGCGGGAGGGGCAAGCATAAGGGAAAATGAGTGCAGAACATGTCGGATGCGATCATACCAGCACTAAAGCACCGGATCCCATCGGAACTCCGAGTTAAGCGTGCTTGGGCGAGAGTAGTACTAGGATGGGTGACCTCCTGGGAAGTCCTCGTGTTGCATCCCTCCTTTTTGCGTCACGCGGCAACATTCATGGTGAAGTTAGGGCGATATTTTTTTGCGGGCACTCGTGCTCGGCTATAGGTGATGGGAAACGGCGGTGGGGATGGGAAAGCGGGATGTGCATGGTACAAAATAGGGGAGAGAAGGAGCGGGAGGGGCAAGCATAAGGGAAAATGAGTGCAGAACATGTCGGATGCGATCATACCAGCACTAAAGCACCGGATCCCATCAGAACTCCGAAGTTAAGCGTGCTTGGGCGAGAGTAGTACTAGGATGGGTGACCTCCCGGGAAGTCCTCGTGTTGCATCCCTCCTTTTTGCGTCACGCGGCAACATTCATGGTGAAGTTAGGGCGATATTTTTTGCGGGCACTCGTGCTCGGCTATAGGTGATGGGAAACGGCGGTGGGGATGGGAAAGCGGGATGTGCATGGTACAAAATAGGGGAGAGAAGGAGCGGGAGGGGCAAGCATAAGGGAAAATGAGTGCAGAACATGTCGGATGCGATCATACCAGCACTAAAGCACCGGATCCCATCGAACTCCGAAGTTAAGCGTGCTTGGGCGAGAGTAGTACTAGGATGGGTGACCTCCTGGGAAGTCCTCGTGTTGCATCCCTCCTTTTTGCGTCACGCGGCAACATTCATGGTGAAGTTAGGGCGATATTTTTTGCGGGCACTCGTGCTCGGCTATAGGTGATGGGAAACGGCGGTGGGGATGGGAAAGCGGGATGTGCATGGTACAAAATAGGGGAGAGAAGGAGCGGGAGGGGCAAGCATAAGGGAAAATGAGTGCAGAACATGTCGGATGCGATCATACCAGCACTAAAGCACCGGATCCCATCAGAACTCCGAAGTTAAGCGTGCTTGGGCGAGAGTAGTACTAGGATGGGTGACCTCCTGGGAAGTCCTCGTGTTGCATCCCTCCTTTTTGCGTCACGCGGCAACATTCATGGTGAAGTTAGGGCGATATTTTTTTGCGGGCACTCGTGCTCGGCTATAGGTGATGGGAAACGGCGGTGGGGATGGGAAAGCGGGATGTGCATGGTACAAAATAGGGGAGAGAAGGAGCGGGAGGGGCAAGCATAAGGGAAAATGAGTGCAAAACATGTCGGATGCGATCATACCAGCACTAAAGCACCGGATCCCATCAGAACTCCGAAGTTAAGCGTGCTTGGGCGAGAGTAGTACTAGGATGGGTGACCTCCTGGGAAGTCCTCGTGTTGCATCCCTCCTTTTTGCGTCACGCGGCAACATTCATGGTGAAGTTAGGGCGATATTTTTTGCGGGCACTCGTGCTCGGCTATAGGTGATGGGAAACGGCGGTGGGGATGGGAAAGCGGGATGTGCATGGTACAAAATAGGGGAGAGAAGGAGCGGGAGGGGCAAGCATAAGGGAAAATGAGTGCAGAACATGTCGGATGCGATCATACCAGCACTAAAGCACCGGATCCCATCAGAACTCCGAAGTTAAGCGTGCTTGGGCGAGAGTAGTACTAGGATGGGTGACCTCCTGGGAAGTCCTCGTGTTGCATCCCTCCTTTTTGCGTCACGCGGCAACATTCATGGTGAAGTTAGGGCGATATTTTTTGCGGGCACTCGTGCTCGGCTATAGGTGATGGGAAACGGCGGTGGGGATGGGAAAGCGGGATGTGCATGGTACAAAATAGGGGAGAGAAGGAGCGGGAGGGGCAAGCATAAGGGAAAATGAGTGCGAGAACATGTCGGATGCGATCATACCAGCACTAAAGCACCGGATCCCATCGGAACTCCGAAGTTAAGCGTGCTTGGGCGAGAGTAGTACTAGGATGGGTGACCTCCTGGGAAGTCCTCGTGTTGCATCCCTCCTTTTTGCGTCACGCGGCAACATTCATGGTGAAGTTAGGGCGATATTTTTTTGCGGGCACTCGTGCTCGGCTATAGGTGATGGGAAACGGCGGTGGGGATGGGAAAGCGGGATGTGCATGGTACAAAATAGGGAGAGAAGGAGCGGGAGGGGCAAGCATAAGGGAAAATGAGTGCGGAACATGTCGGATGCGATCATACCAGACACTAAAGCACCGGATCCCATCGGAACTCCGAAGTTAAGCGTGCTTGGGCGAGAGTAGTACTAGGATGGGTGACCTCCGGGAAGTCCTCGTGTTGCATCCCTCCTTTTTGCGTCACGCGGCAACATTCATGGTGAAGTTAGGGCGATATTTTTTGCGGGCACTCGTGCTCGGCTATAGGTGATGGGAAACGGCGGTGGGGATGGGAAAGCGGGATGTGCATGGTACAAAATAGGGGAGAGAAGGAGCGGGAGGGGCAAGCATAAGGGAAAATGAGTGCGGAACATGTCGGATGCGATCATACCAGCACTAAAGCACCGGATCCCATCGGAACTCCGAAGTTAAGCGTGCTTGGGCGAGAGTAGTACTAGGATGGGTGACCTCCTGGGAAGTCCTCGTGTTGCATCCCTCCTTTTTGCGTCACGCGGCAACATTCATGGTGAAGTTAGGGCGATATTTTTTTGCGGGCACTCGTGCTCGGCTATAGGTGATGGGAAACGGCGGTGGGGATGGGAAAGCGGGATGTGCATGGTACAAAATAGGGGAGAGAAGGAGCGGGAGGGGCAAGCATAAGGGAAAATGAGTGCAGAACATGTCGGATGCGATCATACCAAGCACTAAAGCACCGGATCCCATCGGAACTCCGAAGTTAAGCGTGCTTGGGCGAGAGTAGTACTAGGATGGGTGACCTCCTGGGAAGTCCTCGTGTTGCATCCCTCCTTTTTGCGTCACGCGGCAACATTCATGGTGAAGTTAGGGCGATATTTTTTTGCGGGCACTCGTGCTCGGCTATAGGTGATGGGAAATGGCGGTGGGGATGGGAAAGCGGGATGTGCATGGTACAAAATAGGGGAGAGAAGGAGCGGGAGGGGCAAGCATAAGGGAAAATGAGTGCAGAACATGTCGGATGCGATCATACCCAGCACTAAAGCACCGGATCCCATCAGAACTCCGAAGTTAAGCGTGCTTGGGCGAGGGTAGTACTAGGATGGGTGACCTCCCGGGAAGTCCTCGTGTTGCATCCCTCCTTTTTGCGTCACGCGGCAACATTCATGGTGAAGTTAGGGCGATATTTTTTGCGGGCACTCGTGCTCGGCTATAGGTGATGGGAAACGGCGGTGGGGATGGGAAAGCGGGATGTGCATGGTACAAAATAGGGGAGAGAAGGAGCGGGAGGGGCAAGCATAAGGGAAAATGAGTGCAGAACATGTCGGATGCGATCATACCAGCACTAAAGCACCGGATCCCATCAGAACTCCGAAGTTAAGCGTGCTTGGGCGAGGGTAGTACTAGGATGGGTGACCTCCTGGGAAGTCCTCGTGTTGCATCCCTCCTTTTTGCGTCACGCGGCAACATTCATGGTGAAGTTAGGGCGATATTTTTTTGCGGGCACTCGTGCTCGGCTATAGGTGATGGGAAACGGCGGTGGGGATGGGAAAGCGGGATGTGCATGGTACAAAATAGGGGAGAGAAGGAGCGGGAGGGGCAAGCATAAGGGAAAATGAGTGCGGAACATGTCGGATGCGATCATACCGAGCACTAAAGCACCGGATCCCATCAGAACTCCGAAGTTAAGCGTGCTTGGGCGAGAGTAGTACTAGGATGGGTGACCTCCTGGGAAGTCCTCGTGTTGCATCCCTCCTTTTTGCGTCACGCGGCAACATTCATGGTGCAGTTAGGGCGATATTTTTTTGCGGGCACTCGTGCTCGGTTATAGGTGATGGGAAACGGCGGTGGGGATGGGAAATGTAACATCCCAACCTTGTTTATCTAAATAAATGAGTGTTCATGTGCATCTCATGCATATAGTTTGCATTTGAGTAAAGTTTGCATCTCAATTTTCAATTATGCAAGTCCCTCTCTATTTCTTTCTCACTCAAATTTCTCAAGTTTTTCAAAGTAAGCAACATGGTTTTGTTGTTCTTTAATAAGCCATGTGTGTTTAGAAAATTATCTGAAATTTGAGTTCCCAAATTCCATCCAAAAATAGTTTTGAAATTTGAATTTTGAAAAGAGAAATAAAACCAGAAAAAGAAAAATAGAGGGAGAATCCTCTCTTCCTCTTCCTGGGCTCAGCCCACTCTTTTCTCTCTTTTTCCCTCCCTGGCCGAACGGCCCAAGTGGCCCAGCCAAACCCACCACCAGCCCAACATTTTCCCCAGGGGGGTTTTCGCAAAACCCCCACCGTCTTCCCCGCCGAACGAAGCAGGTGCTGGCAGCACGCCGGCCACCCGATGGTCTGGCCGGCCAGGATCGATGCCGCCGCCCCCGGCGACCTATAAAAGGCGCGCCGCCGCCGCCCGAAGCCCTAGCTCCCCTTTTCCCCCTCTCCCGCACCCTCCTGCGCCCCCTAGACCTAACCCTACCCGCGCAGTAACCGGCCGGATCCGGCACGATTCGCCGCCGGCGAGGCCCCCCGGGCGTCGCCGACCCCTGCATCGAGCTCGTGGTGAGCTGCTGCTCCCCCTGGTGCCCTCGCCTCTTCCTCTCCCCTCTCGTATCGCGCCCGCGCCGTGGCACCCGACCCGGCCTCCGCTCGAGCTCGCCGCCGGCCGAGCTCCGGCGGCCAATAGCCGGCGGCGCCGCCAGCCAAAGGTTCCCCACGTCGTCGCGCTTCTTTTCCCCCTGCCCGCGCGTGAAATCGTGGGCTGAATCGCCCAATTGATTTCCGGCCGAGCTCACGGGGAGCCATGGCGCCGCCGACGTCATCATGACGTCGGCGTGACGTCATTAATAGCTTTTTCTATTTTCCGTAAATCATTTACGTATTTATTTAAATAGGAAATAAATTGACATGTGGGTCCTCTTGTCAGAATTTTAGTAATTTCATAAATGTTTAGAAAAGAATAAAAATATGAAAAGTGGGTCCAAATTATTAAACTTTTATTATTATTTATATAATTTTCTGAAATTGATTTAAAATGAATTAAACTTGGGAAATTCATAAATAATTCATTTTAAATCAGAAAAATATGAAATTATATATCAAAATGATCAGAAAAACAAATCCTAAATGTTTATCCATGTTTCATACATCTTTGAACCAATTAAATATGAGCCTTAGTAGAAACCCTAAATCAACCCCTCTCATATGTCGGGGTCCGATGTCGGAACCCCTTTAATCTGACAATGCACCTAGGGTTTACCGAATTCCTTTAACCTGACATATCATCCATATTGTATGCGCATTGCATTATGCCATGTCGTGAATGTTTGTTTCCCTTTCCGGTATTTGGTTCTTCGCGCTAGGATCTGAGCCGGAGTCCGACGTCAACGCCACCGAAGAACGAGTACTCATCCGCCGAGGGACAAGGCAAGCCCTAACCTGGTTCATCTATGATTTCGAAATGCTTTTATCTTGTGGTTCCTACATATCGCATACGATTCAACTGTCTTTTATCGGTAGATAGAGTTACCCTATCTATTGCATGTCCGACCTTTGTAGCCTCGACACCCTGATCCACTGCTCCTAGCATAACTAGGTTTGGCATGTGTGCGTCGCGAGAGCCTTTATCTCTTATGCTTAGTCATGCTTAGTTTGTTACGCTACTACTCCGGTCTTCGGACTGGAGCCTTACAATGATATGAATCTAGCATGACAGGTTGACGTGGTAAGTTTAGAGATGATGATGATAAACATGATTAAAGGCTCAGACGAGAGGCCACATTGGGATGTGGTGGGTTGTTTCGTTTCTGCCGACCCTAGGAACCGAGTTCTCGCCTCTTGAACCAAGACCGAGCGTACAACCACACGAGGCCCTATTATGGTACCCTCTCGACTCACTAACTTGCCTAGTAGATTCCATGAGTCACATAGTTTGCGCTTTACCTGGTCATATGCATTGCATTTTGCTTGGGGTTAAAGGTACATAACAGGCAGGTAAGCGTGGTCGTGGTGGCTGGGGGTTGCGGCCTCTGGGGAAACCCACCTCGGTACACATCGTTAAGGACCGACTTCGGGACTTGACCCGTTACGGCGGAACAATCCTTAGCGCGTGACTCATGGTCTCGGCGACAGCAAGGTAAAGGTCGTGGTCGACCACCCTCTGCCGGCTCTCCAAGGAAGAGAGCTAATATATATTGGCATTAAGAGTCGGTTGGCGCGTGTGGGTAAAGTTGTGCACCCCTGCAGGGTTATGAATCTTTTCGAAAAGCCGTGTCCACGGTTATGGACGACTTGGGAACGGACGTGGAGATCATAGAGAACATGAACCTAATCGTAAAACTTGGCAACCAATGTGTGCTTACGGATACCTTCTTCGGGTGTTGAGGGGGTAATCCGAGGATAGTGGTTCGAGATGATGAAGATTGGTGGATACAAGATGATGATCAGTAGAGATAGAGATGTCGCTCTCTTATCCCCTTTCAAAGGTTCTGAGTAGTCGAGCTTCTCGTCTCTCTTGTCTTACAAAGGAAAATTGGCTTTACGCAAAAGAAGATCTACCAGAAAGCCTGCATACCCGCTTTGCTAAAAGGTTGTACTAAGTCTTGCTGAGTCCTTGTACTCAGCTTTGCATGCGTTTGTTTCAGATGAAGTCGCTACAGCCGAAGGTGGTTTCTACGTTAACATCGATGGTTAGCTTGGAGTTCCCAGGCAGCAGCCTGCGACTTATGGGCTGGGACGTCGCTTTATGTTATGGCTTCTTAAGCCCTTTGCTATCTTGTTATTTAGAATAACATAATTTGCTTCCGTTGCTTGTTGAATGTTGGGTCGGTGACCTCTGCGTGTAATAATTTGGATCTTACTCTGTTAAGAGTTGTAATATATTCTTTTGAGTCGTAGAGTCACTGTTGTGTTACCGATTCTCTCACTGTAGTCTCTCGAGCTCAAGGTTAGGCTTATGTCGGACGAAGATCTGGTATTTGTCTAACCCTGATTCCGGGGGTGCCACAGGTTTTGGTATCAGAGCAGGACTGCCTGTAGGAAACCCTTGGTAACTGGTCGATGTTGAGTCTAGTGGTTGCGAAAACTATTTGAAAGCTAAAGTTTACTTGCAAAAACTCTGAATAGGATTCTTTTTACTCCTTACCTGGTGTCACTCTAATGCTGAGTCATCTTACCTGGTTTTGATTGGAAAAAGATTTCACTTCTTTCCTCTCAATTCAAATCCCTAGGATACACGGGTTTGGGTTATTTTTCTCCAGTACTCCGTATCTGGTTGCTTGTCTCAGAGTTTCCAGAATGCCTAAGTTAATCCGAAGCATTGTTCCTTTACTCTTGTTTCGGGTGCTTAGCATCCAATTGTTTGCCTTTGTGTGACATGGGCATACCCTTCGGATACCCATTATTAGTATACCTGGCTCGGCCCAATATGGAGAAGACAAAATATGGAGAAGGCCCAACAAGGCAACCCGAAGAAGTAGTCGACTAGGACTCTTGTAAAATCCTAGGCTGGTTGCATATATAAAGCTAGCCAGGGCACCCGAAATAAGGGGGTGAACAGATAGACAGAATATAGACAACATAGCTCCGCCTATGGCGGCACCATGTAAACATATTATGCTCATATACTGGATTGCTAGCAGCACGTAGGGATCCTCCACCGAGAGGACCCGAAGCTGGGTACGTCGTGTGCCTAATCTCGTCCCCGGAATCTCCATCGTCGCTCTCTCCCGAAACCCAAGTCTACAATACGTAGGCATTGGCGAGGTGATCCCTCGTCAATTGGCGCCGTCTGTGGGAATTTGCGACGACTGGATTTCGTTATCCGGGCGGGATCGTCGAGTTCATCCTCAGCATCCTCAACGAAATTGAAGACAAGAAGAAATAGCAAGATCAATGGCGTGGCTGGGCGCTTGGCTGCGCGAAGTCGCCACTGCATATTCGCCTATCAATCTACGCGAGACCCTTTAAACTTCGGCATCAATGGTTCTGGAGATCGGGTGTGTTTCGGAAAAGGCCTGAGAGCGGTGATCTACTGTTTCGATCGGTAACATGTTTTTTTTTTCTTTCATTAGTTTTTTAGGATTCGCGTGCTTGCACTTTGCACGGCCAGTTGCAGGCTATAAGTATTCAAAGGAATAGCCATGCATGGCGCACGATTGACTTGATTTGATAGACTATTTACTTATTCGTGCATACTAACTCTTGATGCCTTATGCGCGAGCGACCAAAAAATCGAGTTGCAGTTAATCAATACAACAGTGAGCATCGCAGAAGAGGACGTAACATGACTAAGGATCCAACGAAAACAGCCGTGGCTGACACAGTATAGAGAGCAGCGCAACTATGATCAAGCAACTTCGCCCAGCTCGCGCATGATTACACAAACTTGAGAAGCATCGCTACCTCTACTTCGTTCCATACAAGAACCATCAGCTTTCTCACCCGCGCAGACGTGTCGCGGAATCTGATCGGTTTACTATTTCCATCGAAGAGAAAAGCTAAGTGCCTACTACTCCTACTTCTTCTATGTGCATACAATAGCTACTACAATTATCTTCGATTCGTCCATTGGTGCTACTCATGTTACTATGGTAGATGTTGAGTCTATGACCGACCGACAAAGACCAGTTTGCTGCCTCCTGGCACGAGATAATGTTATTTGTATGCATCCGGCAAGGCGCCATTGAACTCTACGCCGTCATTAAATCCGAGAGAACCAGCATCGTCATCCACCACTAAGGCTTTTTCGTCGACATCTTCTATCGGCTATCTCAGCCGGCGGGAATTGACCTCAATGTCTATCTACTGCGTCGACTACTTTCGGCTATGCACCGCCTGACTTTACCGTCGCAATTCCATCGGCCTCATCTGGATCTATCTTCTTCGGCTTACTAGATTTGTCTTCTTCGGATCAGTATTTTCTTCGGCTTAGTAGATTTATATCTCCAGTTCAGTGGATTTACTTATATGGTGATCATTGATTTCTTATATAATACTACCCGGTGCACTTCCGGGTCAATGGATTTATCATCGATGATTATTACTGGATTTAATTTCTTCGGGTCAGTGAATTTATTTTTTCCGGATTCATCTATATGGATCCTACTAAGTTTACTCTTATACAATACTACCCGATGAGCTTCCGGGTCAATGGATTCATCTTCTATGGCCATTACTGGATTTATTTTCTTCGGGTCAATGGATTCATCTTCTATGGCCATTACTGGATTTATTTTCTTCGGGTCAATGGATTCATCTAAGATATCAGCGGATTCATCTTCTATGATTATTACTGGATTCTTCGGGTCAATGAATTCATCCTCTATGATATCGACGAATTTATCTTCAATATATGCTCTATATTTAATGGCATCTTCAATATGGATTCATCTAAAATACTTCATCTGGGATTCATCTTCGTATATTATTGTCTATGGCTTCATCTTAAATGGCTTCACCAAATATGACGCCGCGACTCCATCAACTTATTTCGACATCATGGCTAAACACTCGGGGGCTCGACAACGACTTGGCCTCGAGTAACAACTGTGACACGGCGTCTAAGCAATAATCATGACAACACCCCAGAAGTGCTCGGGGGCTCGAATATTTCTTCATCAACAATATGGCGGCGTTTACTTTCGCTATTTCGTGGTTTTTTACTTCAGATCGACTTCTTCTCAGCACTCGAAGACTTCATCGCATCAATTTCGTCGTGTCCAATAAGCTAAGTGTTCTTTTATTTTGCACAAAGTTGATTATCATTTACTTTCGCCGCACCCGTCGCTCGGGGGCTGCGCGGCATATATTCACTTTACATATCATCGAATCAGAGCATCTGACACCGCATGCAAAAAAGAGAGTCAAGGAAAAGATAGAAAAAGTTTGTTTATTTGTGCAGGAGAAAGCAAATTTCAAAGTATATAAGAGAGAACCCGACGAAATTGTCTACGGGGAAAACTCGACGAAATTGTCTTCAAGAAAGAACAGGACCCGACGAAATTTTCCTGAAGGAGGAACCCGAAGAAATTTTCTTCAAGGATGAAACCGACGAAATCTTCTTCAGGGAGGAACCCGACGAAATCTTCTTCAGGGAGGAACCCGACGAAATCAAAAGAGAACCCGACGAAATCTTCTTCAGGGAGGAACCCGACGAAATCAAAAGAGCACCCGACGAAATCTTCTTCAGGGAGGAACCCGACGAAATCAAAATAGCAC
Source organism: Lolium rigidum (assembly GCF_022539505.1). Classification (NCBI taxonomy): domain Eukaryota; kingdom Viridiplantae; phylum Streptophyta; class Magnoliopsida; order Poales; family Poaceae; genus Lolium; species Lolium rigidum. The sequence continues at coordinate 224,097,603 of NC_061514.1, forward strand.
CCGACGAATTTTTCTTCAAAAGAGAACTCGATGAAATTATCTTCAAGGAGGTCCCGAAGAATTATCTTCAAGGAGGTGCCGAAGAATTATCAAGGAGGTGTCGAAGAATTATCAAGGAGGTGCCGAAGAATTATCTTCAAGGAGGTGCCGAAGAATTATCTTCAAGGAGGTGCCGAAGAATTATCAAGGAGGTGCCGAAGAATTATCAAGGAGGTGCCAAAGAATTATCTTCAAGAAGGTGCCGAAGAATTATCTTCAAGGAGCTGCCGAAGAATTATCTTCAAGGAGGTCCCGAAGAATTATCTTCAAGGAGGTCCCGAAAAATTATCTTCAAGGAGGTCCCGAAGAATTATCCTCAAGGAGGTCTCGAAGAATTATCTTCACAGAGGACCCGAAGAATTGTCCTCAGGGAGGACCCGAAGAATTATCCTCAGGGAGGACCCGAAGAAATTTTCCTGAAGAAGGAATTCGACGAAATTTTCATCAAGGAGGAACCCAAAAAAAATAAATAGAGAGGGTGGACAAATCTTCGGGTTCATTGACTCGTCATATTGTTCCGAGCAAGAGCATCGGTGATGTACCCGACAATATAGAAGAACCAATATATTCGGCTGTCTCATAAAGCCCAAGAGAAAAATATAAAAGAACCCGCAAAATGGGTCATTGCATCAGCCGAACAAGGCACTCGACAATATATTCTCAGAACGCCAAAGTTGCGATCAATTTCTGAATGCCGCAAATTTGCGAAGGTAAGACCCCGGATCCGTTCTGCCGGGCGTGGCATCGCCAAAGACTCGCGCTCTGCTACTTTTATCCGTATCAACGGATACGAAGAAAAATCCTAACGGACGCGTTAGGTACCCGATAAACATGACCGGGACTCGACGTAATGGTAAGACCTTAAGCGGCACCCGTCGAAGTTTACACCAGTATCCCGAGATCATGTCCAGGGACGTGATCTTGAAGTAGGTTTTTGCGGATTGCCACTAGAGCAGTTAACTAGTACCCGATCCGTCGGATGAACTAGCCCCAATTACCATTATCCCCGTATAATATAGATATGGATGTCAAATAAAAATAGCAACAGCACTGGAGTCGATAAAAAGAGGGGCTGCGCCGTAAATATAGTCAAGTTCTTTATCGAGTAGTACAACTTGAGCCTATGCCTAGGTGCAAGCACCTGCCTATAGGCTCGGGGGCTACTCTTATCGAGAGTATTGTTCACCCTCCCGATAAGATACAAGAAAGAGGAAAAATTGTGGAGTCAATTACAAGCAAGTTGAGCCTACACCCAAGTGCAAACACTTGGCTGTAGCCTCGGGGCTACTCCCATCGGGAGCGCCGGTCGCGCACCCGATAGAAAAATAACTTCGACAGCATCTACGACAATCAAGCTTTGTAGACTCAACTCGATTCTACGATTCGAGTGGAGCCTACTCCCATCGGGAGCCCATGGATTTCATCAAGTCCTTCAGGAATATAGTTAAGTTCTTCATCGAGTAGTACAACTTGAGTCTATGCCCAAGTGCAAGCACTTGCCCATAGACTCGGGGGCTACTCCCATCGGGAGCGCTGCCGCACACCCGATAATTTCAAGAATCGTCGACATCATCTACACTACACATAATCTACGACATGGACCTCGCCTTGTATTTCTTCGACTTCGGAGATGGTTATGCTTGGAGTTTCTACGCAAGTCTTCGACTTCCCTATAAACTCGGGGGCTACTGACATGGGCATACCCTTCGGATACCCATTATTAGTATACCTGGCTCGGCCCAATATGGAGAAGACAAAATATGGAGAAGGCCCAACAAGGCAACCCGAAGAAGTAGTCGACTAGGACTCTTGTAAAATCCTAGGCTGGTTGCATATATAAAGCTAGCCAGGGCACCCGAAATAAGGGGGTGAACAGGATAGACAGAATATAGACAACATAGCTCCGCCTATGGCGGCACCATGTAAACATATTATGCTCATATACTGGATTGCTAGCAAGCACGTAGGGATCCTCCACCGAGAGGACCCGAAGCCGGGTACGTCGTGTGCCTAATCTCGTCCCCGGAATCTCCATCGTCGCTCTCTCCCGAAACCCAAGTCTACAATACGTAGGCATTGGCGAGGTGATCCCTCGTCA
>NC_061514.1:224099839-224136000 GCF_022539505.1 Lolium rigidum
AGGGGATCGCAACAATCTTCGAGGAAGTAAAACCCAAATTTATTGATTCGACACAAGGGGAGGTAAAGAATACTTATAAGCCTTAACAACCGAGTTGTCAATTCAGCCGCACTGAAAAGCACTAGTAACGAGGGGTGATGTGAAAGTAGCAGTGATATGAGAGCAATAGTAACGAGTAACACGTGACAGCAGTAATAGTAGTATGAGAGCAATGGCACCGAGAAAAACAGCTTGACATGTAGAACGAGTATATGATGATGAAAGATGGACCGGGGTTCCCGACTATCTACACTAGTGGCAACTCTCCAATAACAAGTGTTGGGTGAACAAATTACAGTCGGGCAATTGATAGGATTGAAATAGCATTAAGACAGAATATCAAGATCATTAATCATGTAGGCATGTTTTCCAATAATAGTCGTACGTGCTCGCAATGAGAAACTTGCACAACATCTTTTGTCCTACCAGTCGGTGGCAGCCGGGCCTCAAGGGAAACTCATCGGATATTAAGGTACTCCTTTTAATAGAGTACCGGAGCAAAGCATTAACACTCCGTGAAAACATGTGTCCCTCACATCACCGCCATCCCCTCCGGTTGTCCCGATTTCGTCACTTCGGGGCCATTGGTTCCGGACAGTGACATGTGCATACAACTTGTAGATACAATCTAAGCAATAAGTATAAAGCTCAAACCTAAGATCATGGCACTCGGGCCCTAGTGACAAGCATTAATCATAACAAGATTGCAGCAACAATAACTTCATAAACTTTGTAGATAGACAATCATAACGTAACAATCCATCGGATCCCGACAAACACAACACCGATTACATCGAGATGAATCTCAATCATGTAAGGCAGCTCATGAGATCATTGTATTGAAGTACATGGGGGAGAGAATACCAACTAGCTACAGCTTAGAACCCGTAGTCCATGGGGGAACTACTCATGGAGCATGATGGAGGCGATGGCGTTGATGGAGATGGCTTCCGGGCACTTCCCCGTCCCGGCGGGGTGCCGGGACGAGACTCTGTCCCCCGAAACGGAGTTTCGCGATGGTGGCGGCGCCCCGGAGTCTTTCTCGGAGTTTCGTCAAGAGTTACGGTGTTTTTAGGTCGAAAGGGATTTTATAGGCGAAGAGGCGGCGCAGGGGGCACTCGGGGCGCCACACCACGAGCCGGCGCGGGCCCGGGCCGAGCCGCGCCGCCCTATGGTGTGGTGGCCCTCTCGGCCCCTCTCCGACTCTTCTTCGGTGTTCTGGACGCTTCGGGAAAAATAGGAGGTTTGGTCTTCGTTTCGCCGAATTCCGAGAATATTGCCCGAACAGCCTTTACGGAACCAAAACAGCGTAAAACGAGGAACTGGCACCGTGGCATCTTGTTAATAGGTTAGTTCGGAAAATGCATGAAATCATCATAAAGTGCAAACAAAACATGTAAGTATTGTCATAAAACAAGCATGGAACAACAGAAATTATGGATACCTCGGGGACGTATCGGCATCCCCAAGCTTAGTTCTGCTCGTCCCGAGCAGTGTAAACGATAAAAAGAATAATTTCTGTAGTGACATGCTACTTACATAACCTTGATCATACTATTACAAAGCATATGAAATGAATGAAGTGACTCAAGGCAATGATCTATAGTTGCTAACAAATAGATAACATATAGCAAAACTTTTCATGAAGAGTACTTTGAAGACAAGTATCAAAAGTCTTGCACAAGAGTTAACTCATAAAGCAATAAGTTCAAAGTAAAGGCATTGAAGCAACACAAAGGAAGATATAAGTTTCAGCGGTTGCTTTCAACTTGTAACATGCATATCTCATGGATAATTCTCAACACAAAGTAATATGATGAATGCAAATATGCAAGTATGTAAGAATCAATGCACGATTGACACAAGTGTTTGCTTCTAAGATGGAAGGAAATAGGTAAATCGACTCAACATAAAGTAAAAGAAAGGTCCTTCAAAGAGGAAAGCATTGATTGCTATATTTGTGCTAGAGCTTTGGTTTTGAAAACATATAGAGAGCATAAAAGTAAAGTTTTGAGAGGTGTTTGTTGTTGTCAACGAATGGTAGTGGGCACTCTAACCCCCTCGCTAGACAAACCCTTCAAAGAGCGGCTCCCATGAATTATTTTTATTTTTGGGTGGCACTCCTTCCAACCTTTCTTTCACAAACCATGGCTAACCGAATCCTCGGGTGCCTGCCAACAATCTCATACCATGAAGGAGTGCCTTTTTATTTTAGTTTTATTATGATGACACTCCTCCCCACCTTTGCTTACACAAGCCATGGCTAACCGAATCTTCGGGTGCCGTCCAACGATCACAAACCATGGAGGAGTGTCTATTTAAGTTAATTAATTCGGGACTGGGAATCCCATTGCCAGCTCTTTTTGCAAAATTATTGGATAAGCGGATGAAGCCACTAGTCCATTGGTGAAAGTTGCCCAACAAGATTGAAAGATAAACACCACATACTTCCTCATGAGCTATAAAACATTGACACAAATCAGAGGTAATAAATTTTGAATTGTTTAAAGGTAGCACTCAAGCAATTTACTTTGGAATGGCAGGAAATACCACATAGTAGGTAGGTATGGTGGATACAAATGGCATAGTGGTTGGCTCAAGTATTTTGGATGCATGAGAAGTATTCCCTCTCGATACAAGGCTTAGGCTAGCAAGGCTATTTGAAGCAAACACAAGTATGAACCGGTACAGCAAAACTTACATAAGAACATATTACAAGCATTATAATACTCTACACTGTCTTCCTTGTTGCTCAAACACTTTTACCAGAAAATATCTACTACCTCCGGTCTCTTTTAATTGACTCAGATTTAGTACAACTTTGTACTAAATTTGAGTCAATTAAAAAAGAACGGAGGGAGTAGACCTTAAGAGAGATCAATCATGCAAACCAATTTCAACAAGCTCTACGGTAGTTCTCCATTAATAGGCTTAGACTACATGAAAAAACTTAATCATGATCTACTTGAGAGCTCAAAACAATTGCCAAGTGTCAAATTATCCAAGACATGATGAGGCATTTTCTCGTTTCCAACCAAATATAAATAAGTGCAATAGCTTCCAACTTTTATCATTGAACATTAAAAGTAAAACGAAGAACACGAGTGTTCATATGAAAAAGCGGAGCGTGTATCTCTCCCACACAAGGATTGGTAGGATCCGAATTTATTCAAACATAAACAAAAATAAAAGCACACAGACGCTCCAAGTAAAACACATATGATGTGACCGAATAAAAATATAGTTTCAGGGGAGGAACCTGATAAGTTGATGAAGAAGGGGATGCCTTGGGCATCCCCAAGCTTAGACGCTTGAGTCTTCTTGAAATATGCAGGGATGAACCACGGGGGCATCCCCAAGCTTAGACGTTTCACTCTTCTTGATCATATATCATCCTCCTCTCTTGACCCTTGAAAACTTCCTTCACACCAAACTTCTCATAAACTTCATTAGAGGGGTTAGTACTCAAAAAAAATTTGAATCCACCTTGGTCCTGTAGTGGCACATTGCAAGAACTCAATAAAACATTAGCTACAGCCCTCTACGTCTAGAAAACCTCGCTTAAAGTCCACAAGAGACAATGCAAAAAACAGAGACAGAATCTGCCAAAACAGAACAGCCAGTAAAGACGAATTTTAATAAAATACTTCCGTTGCTCAAATCAGAAAACTCAAAACTAACGAAAGTTGCGTACATATCTGAGGATCATGCACGTAAATTGGCTTAATTTTCTGAGCTACCTACAGGGAGGTAGACCCAGATTCGTGACAGCAAAGAAATCTGGAACTGCGCAGTAATCCAAATCTAGTACTTACTTTACTATCAAAGACTTTACTTGGCACAAAAAAACTCAAAACTAAGATAAGGAGAGGTTGCTACAGTAGTAAACAACTTCCAAGACACAAATATAAAGCAAAGTACTGTAGCAAAATAACACATGGGTTATCTCCCAAGAAGTTCTTTCTTTATAGCCGTTAAGATGGGCTCAGCAGTTTTAATGATGCACTCCCAAGAAATAGTATTTAAAGCAAAAGAGAGCATCAAGAGGCAAATCCAAAACACATTTAAGTCTAACATGCTTCCTATGCATAGGAATCTTGTACACAAATAAATTCATGAAGAACAAAGTGGCAAGCATAAGAAGATAAAACAAGTGTAGCTTCAAAATTTTAAGCATATAGAGAGGTGTTTTAGTACCATGCAAATTTCTACTACCATATTTTCCTCTCTCATAATAATTTTCAGTAGTTTCATGAACAAACTCAACAATATAGCTATCACATGCAGCATACTTTTCATGATTTCCAAACACATAATTTTTATCAAGTTCAAGAATAGTGGAATTAAAACTTTCAAACTTACTTTTATTAATAATATAACAAGGTAGTTGATCAATCTCAATAGATATGGGACTCATAGAATAAGTCAAGAACTCTCCAATCCCATTTTCATTAGTAGTACAATTAATATTATCAAGTAACATAGGACCATCATCTAGAGCTTTATCATAGACATTTGCCAAACAAAATTCTTTAGTACCATGCATTTCGACATCGGGCACAAACAAAGCATTATCATAAGATTTATCAAAGTAGCATGGATTATCATAAATAACGAGTAGCATAATCATTCTCACAAGTATTACTCAGAGGTACTATTTCAAGAGAATCCACAGGAACATAACATTCAACCTCTTTCGGTAAGCATGGAGGACAATCAAATAGTGTAAGAGATAAAGAGTTACTCTCATTAGAAGGTTGGCATGGGTAGCTAATCCATTCTTCCTCCTTTTGTTCGTCGCTCTCCTCTTCTTTTTCATCCAATGAGCTTCCAGGTTCATCAATTTCCTCCTCTTTTTCATCCAATGAGCTTTCAGGTTCATCAATTTCTTCTTCCGCGAGTTCCCGCAAATTGTGAGTGCATTCTTGTGCATTAATGTGTCTCTCTTTATAATCAAGGATATAAGGATTCCTACTGTAGCATTCTATGCAAGAATTAAGGATAGTAGAGACATAATCTTTAAGGCCCTTACAAACAACACAAGTTTCATAATTCTCAACCATGAAGGATTCTATCTCGGAGGCTCCCATAAATAAGACAAATTGTTCTACCTCTTCGAACCCATAATGAATATAGCAATTCCGATTATAGTTCTTAATTAAAAATTCCTCACTAAAGCCACATTGAAATTTAAGATGTTTAGTATCCTGTTGAGAGCAACAGTTTATATCATGGCGTTCAAGCAAGATTTTAGCAATTGTATTCAATTTTTCTATCATAGCACTCATTATTTTACCAGTTCTTGATTCTCTATAACAATTATAACATTCTATAAGCTCCAAGTAGGTTGTTGGTTCTCCCATAACAGCAGTTTTTAATTTTTTGGTTTTTCAAATTTTTATGGATTTTTGGGTATATGAGACAAATAAAACAAGACAAAAATAAACTAAGCAAAAGTAAACTAAGCAAACTAATACTAGACAGAAATAAACTAAGCACAAATAAACTAGGAAAAAGTAAACTAAGCAAAACAAAACAAAATAAAATAGAGAGAGAGGTAGAGTGTACTCCCCGGGTGAACTTATGAGTAGAGCTATGCCTCCCGACAACGGCGCCTGAAAAATAGTCTTGATGACCCACAAGTATAGGGGATCGCAATAGTCTTCGAGGGAAGTAAAACCCAAATTTATTGATTCGACACAAGGGGAGGTAAAGAATACTTATAAGCCTTAACAACTCGAGTTGTCAATTCAATTGCACTCGGAAAAGCACTAGTAACGGGGGTGATGTGAAAGTAGCGATGATATGAGAGCAATAGTAATGATAATACAGACAGCGAGTAATAGTAGTATGAGAGCAATGGCACCGAAAACAGATTGACATGTAGAACGAGTATATGATGATGAAAGATGGACCGGGGTTCCCAGCTATCTACACTCGTGGCAACTCTCCAATAACAAGTGTTGGGTGAACAAATTACGATCGGGCAATTGATAGGATTGAAATAGCATTAAGACAGAATATCAAGATCATTAATCATGTAGGCATGTTTTCCAATAATAGTCGTACGTGCTCGCAATGAGAAACTTGCCCAACATCTTTTGTCCTACCAGCCGGTGGCAGCCGGGCCTCAAGGGAAACTACTGGATATTAAGGTACTCCTTTTAATAGAGTACCGGAGCAAAGCATTAACACTCCGTGAAAACATGTGTCCCTCACATCACCGCCATCCCCTCCGGTTGTCCCGATTTCTGTCACTTCGGGGCCATTGGTTCCGGACAGTGACATGTGCATACAACTTGTAGATACAATCTAAGCAATAAGTATAAAGCTCAAACCTAAGATCATGGCACTCGGGCCCTAGTGACAAGCATTAAGCATAACAAGATTGCAACAACAATAACTTCATAAACTTTGTAGATAGACAATCATAACGTAACAATCCATCGGATCCCGACAAACACAACACCGATTACATCGGATGAATCTCAATCATGTAAGGCAGCTCATGAGATCATTGTATTGAAGTACATGGGGGAGAGAATACCAACTAGCTACAGCTAGAACCCGTAGTCCATGGGGGAACTACTCATGGAGCATGATGGAGGCGATGGCGTTGATGGAGATGGCTTCCGGGGGCACTTCCCCGTCCCGGCAGGGTGCCGGGACAGAGACTTCTGTCCCCCGAAACGGAGTTTCGCGATGGTGGTGGCGCCCCTGGAGTCTTTCTGGAGTTTCGTCAAGAGTTACGGTGTTTTTAGGTCGAAAGGGATTTTATAGGCGAAGAGGCGACGCAGGGGGCACTCAGGGCGCCACACCACAGGCCGGCGCGGGCCCGAGGCCAGGCCGCGCCGCCCTATGGTGTGGTGGCCCTCCGGCCCCTCTCCGACTCTTCTTCGGTGTTCGGACGCTTCGGGAAAAATAGGAGGTTTGGTCTTCGTTTCGTCGAATTCCGAGAATATTGCCCGAACAGCCTTTACTGGAACCAAAAACAGCAGAAAACAGGAACCGGCACTCGTGGCATCTTGTTAATAGGTTAGTTCCGGAAAATGCATGAAATCATCATAAAGTGCAAGCAAAACATGTAAGTATTGTCATAAAACAAGCATGGAACAACAGAAATTATGGATACGTCGGGGACGTATCATTCATCTCTCTCTCCCATGTGATCTTTATGTGATCATGAGCTTTGTATCACTATTAATCTATGTGCTACTCTAGTGATGTTATTAAAGTAGTCTATTCCTCCTCCATGATGTAATGTTGACAGTGTGTGCATCATGTAGTACTTGGCGTAGGTTATGATTGTAATCTCTTGTAGATTATGAAGTTAACTATTACTATGATAGTATTGTTGTGATCTATTCCCCCTTTCATAGCTATTGTTAACAGTGTGTATGCTATGTTAGTACTCGGTCTAAATTGCAACGGTCTATTATGCACTCTTGAGGTTACTTTAATATGAACTCCGGATGTTGTGGAGCTTGGTTACTCCGGCTTGAGGTGTGCTCTTGTAGCCCTACACAATAAATGGTGTTTGTTATCCAACAAGAGAGTGTTTGAAAGTAGCACAAGTGAGGAGAAGTTATTTATTTATTATGTGATCATTGTTGAGAGTGTCCACTAGTGAAAGTATGATCCCTAGGCCTTGTTTCTAAGCATTGAAACACCGTTTCCAACAAGTTCGGTTACATGTTTGCTTGCTGCCATCTTTATTTCAGATTGCAATTACTACTTACAATCATCCATTATACTTGTATTTCACTATCTCTTCGCCGAACTAGTGCACCTATACATCCGACAAGTGTATTAGGTGTGTTGGGGACACAAGAGACTTCTTGTATCGTAATTGCGAGGGTTGCTTGAGAGGGATATCTTTGACCTCTACCTCCCTGAGTTCGATAAACCTTGGGTGATTCACTTAAGGGAAATTTGCTGCTGTTCTACAAACCTCTGCTCTTGAAGGCCCAACACTGTCTACAGGAATAGAAGCGTGCGTAGACATCAGCCGCCTTGGCCGACACTGCGTCGGCCGAGAAGACGCAGGCGTCGCTCACGCATTGCCTCGTCGAGGTCTCCTCGACCTTGCTCTCCCGCGACAAAAAGGCCGAGGAAAGGTGGGCGGCGCTGCTCAAGAGGCAAGAGGAGAAGATGGAGCTGAAAAAACGCAGGGACGACATGTCCCTGATGAGAGCGTCGACAGAAGGAATGTCTCCCCGGACGAGGGCGGCGCACAACCTCTTCAAAGGTCAGATCCTCGACGACATCGAAGCCAAAATGGCGGCGGCCGAGGCGCAGTCCGAGGCAGCGGCCCCAACCCTGGAGCAAGAGCCGGCAGACGCATCCACTACTACACCTGCGTGGGCCTCTGCCCCGACGTCGGCGACGGAGCATGCACACCGGGTAGATCACGATGAGTTCATCGTGATCGATGGGCCTACGACGACTCAGGATGCGCCGTCGGCGTCGGCATTGCCCTACCCCAACCCCTTCTTTTAGTTCATCTGTCGGCCTGTAATATGATCGCGCGCCCAGTACTTTGATCGCCGCTACTCTGATCGCGACGACTTCTGCGGGAACGATCTCTTTTGAATGCAAACTATTTGAATTCATAATTGGGGACGGCCTTTGGGAGACGCGACTGGGGAGCGACGTCCCCCAAACGCGGCACGAATAAAACTCGTCCCCCAAACGCTTGATCCGGCGCCGTTTGGGGGACGGTTTGGATGACAGGATTGGAGATGCTCTAACTCTCAATGGTGTGACTGGCCATTGTTGGAAATTGAGGCTATGGAGTATGGAGCCCAACTCAATCTTTGATGTAGCCCAAAGACGGATGCTTTTGGGGTGTAGCGGCAATTTGCAAGGAGGTGAGTGACCAATTCCGGGATCTTTTTGTATAGGGAACATATGCTGCAATTCAGCCAACTCTTTTTTTTTTGTTTAATTTTCGGCTAACTCTTTTAGCAAACCAGTAAGCCGTCCAAAGTCTATTTTGGATGAGTAATGTTTCTTCTTCCTGGTTATGCGTCGATGATGAGAAGGAAGGCTACTCTTGATGGACTTAAGGGCATCTCCAACCGCGCGACCCAAACCGCGCCCACGCGTCCGTTTGGGTCGAGCCGGACAAAAACGCGGCCCAACGCGGGGACGCACCGCAAAAGCGGACGGCCGCGGCGTCCGGAACGACGCAAACCCGGCCCAAATCTGGGCTAGGTTTGCGTGGCCGCGGATGGCACGCGCCGTCCGCTCGCGTCCGCGCGCTGGTCGCCTCGTCTCCCTTGGGCCCACCTGTCGGTGACCGGGGAGACTATTAAATGGGGACCGGAGGGATCCGGCCCTCCACTCCAGTCCCCACTCCACTCCCCGAGCAAAAACCGCCGCCATGGCCCCGAAGCGACGGTTCGCTCCCGGAGCGAACGACGACGAGGCGAGCAGCAGCCGCCGTCGTCCGTCGGCGTTGCGGCCATCGGGGGGATACCAGCGCGGCCTCCACATCGGAGAGGCCGCCCGCGGCGGTGCGGCATTGCCGCAGCCGCCGCCTCTCCTCCTCGAGCCGAAGCCGGAGTCCTCGGAGGAGGACCCGGACCTCCGCGCCGCCCTCATGATCTCGGCGGCGGAGGAGGAGGCGCAATGGCCGCACCTCCATGCGGCCATTCGCACCTCCGAGATGGAGGAGGCGGCGCGGCGGGAGGTCGAGGAGGCGGAGGGCTGGGCGCTCTACGCCCAGGCCAGCCCGAGCGGTACGGGAGGAGGAGGAGGCGGCGCGGCGGGAGGAGGTCGGGCGCCGCGCCGGCGGGGACCGCCGCCGGGAGCGGCGGCGGCGGGAGGACGAGGCGGCGGCGCCGGGAGGCCGAGCGCCGCGCCCGGCGGAGAGACAGCAGCCGCCTCGGGGAGGAGGCGCCGCTCCGTGCGCCCGCGCAGCCGCCGGGTGGCTCCGGACCCCCACTCGCCGTGGGAGGAGGCCTCGTGGTCTCCGTGGCCGGAGTCCCCTGCGCGCTCCAGCCACAACAGCGCGTCGCCGCCCGGGGTGGACGACGACGACGTCGCCGACGACGCCCACAGGGGCTAGGCGGCACACCGGCGGCCACCGCGCCGCCGACCAAACCCTAATAGAGGGTTTTTACTTAGTTTAAATTTAAAAGCCCATATAGGGGCTTCTTTTGTTAATTATTTGCCCAAAATAGGGCTATGTATAAATTTGCCCAAAATAGGGCATATGTTTTAATCAAATTTCGTTTAAATTTGCTTTTTTTTCTTTTATTTTCGTGTTTCCGGATTATGCGATGCGTCCGCGCGTTGGGCGCAGCGCGCGACCCAAACGGACACGCGGACGCGAGCCGCTGTCCGCGTGTCCGGCCGGCGACCCAAACGGCCCAAAACGGACGGTTCAGCGCATCCGTTTGGGTCGCGCGGTTGGAGATGCCCTAAGATTTTGCTTGTTGAGCATCGCATCTATCTGCTGAGTTGACATGCTCGCTGGCGGCGGCCCCGGATCTTTTGGCGCGATGTTCGTGGTCTGCGGATGGTCGTCTTGTGTAGTTTGGGCTACGAGGCATCTAGTCCGTGCGGCGTTGCGGCTCATGACTGAGCAGGGGAAGCTGGAGCGGCGGCTCCAGGAACAGATGTGTTTGTTTTGTGCAATGGTGGCTTTGTGTCGTGTGGGCGACGAGGCTCTGTTATTTGTGCGGTTTTTTGGCCCTTTTTTCCTCAAAAACAGGGTCGATCTGTACGGTTTTTGGACCCGGTTTTCCTTATAAACTGGGTCAACCGGTCATCTTGACCTCCTTCTCTATTGCGATGAATATAGCAGTTCTCCTGTTGTTATTAAAAAAAAAAAACACTTGAAAGCAGTGGGCCTTCATCCGTTACAGGTCCTTGACCTGTCGACCATGCCTGACAGCCTTTGGACCCTGGAGTTGGCTAACCGAATTAACTGTTCCTACCCACCTGTGTCGCGTCCTAGAAAAAGACTGCCAAGAATCAGACTGATTTCTCTTTGAGTAGTTCTCGGTACGGTGGGTAGTCTAACTTCGTTAATGGTCTCCCATCAGCAACTCTTCCTACGAGGCTGGCTCTACCCCTCTACAACCAACAAACTTCTCCAATAATTCAGTACGTACGCAAGCCTAACCTAGCTAGGCTTTGATGCGAAGGGTGAAATTGGTTGGGATCCCTCGATGAGTGACCAATGACGGCAGCAGCAGATTGCAAGGATCCTTCGCCGTCTTACAGAGTTTAGGTTATCTAGCGCAGCTACTCCTTCAGTGATGTGTCCATATCACTATTTATTTTGTCAGGAGGTACACGTAATAACTAGTTCTGGATATACTGTCAAATTAACCTTACTTCGGCGTTGCAGTAAGCATCTCAAGATCGTTAACAATTGCAACCAAATCGTGCGGGCGACGTCAACAGCTGATTCTGGTCCATTTGGTTATTTTTGTGACGAAGAAGAAAACTAAAACATGTACAGCCCACACGTGTAATGGTACCAGGAGAGAAGGAAAATGCCGCTTTTCTCGTGGCAGACGTAGCTTTCAAAATTGTGAGCTTGTCTCCGGGATTTGCATTGTAGAATATAAGCATGTCGACGTTGCTTGTACCAATGTCGGCCAGCCGAGACAGTTACACGCTTATTTAGGTATGGCGCAATGCAACATATCCAGACTATATATCAAAAGTTGATGGACATGCTATCTTATGATATTGCTACCGTAAAGGCATTTCCAGCGATTCAACACATTTAAGACATAAAATTTGTCTATTTTGATCAGATGTCCATGCCAGCGGCGGACCTATGTTGAAGCAAAATCGGGCCATGGACCGCCCCGCCCAGCCCCAAAACAATGAAGAATGAGAGCTAAAATAGGCAATCAAAGTAATAAAAAAAAGATGGGGTTTTCTTTAGGCTGGCCCGCCCAACATATTTTGCCAAGCTCAGCTAGTGGCCCGTGCCACCAACTGTAGCCTTCATTCGGTCGGCTGCGGATGTCGGCATCATCAACCTCGACTCAGACGCCCGCTAGTTCTGGCAACCAGAAGACGAAGCGGTCGTTCAGTTGGTGCCAAACGGGTCTAGGGCAGATGCATTCCCACTCAAATTTAGGACATAATTGAGTCGGTCCGCATGTCCGATTGCGTTAAGGGGTTGTGCTGGGTTTTTGGTGTCAGCATATCGGCGCGGATCAAAACAGCCAGCCTCATTCCATTTAGGTTGAAGATGCCCTAAACACTTCCATACACGATTGTGATGTTTGCCTTCGGCTCGAGGCCATGGCGTGGCGATGCGTTGGCACATCTAGAAGGACCATTAGCTACTGACGGACGAGGGCATGCAGCTGATGCATTGAGAACTCGTCGATCTGAAATCGGAAACAGCTCATTAAAATGACGATTTCATGGGGGCATCGCAATGCATGTAACCGCCTAATTGGGCGAGTTTGGCCACCTGTTGTTACGACGCACGAAGAAGCTGCGGTCAGCATGCAATTATTCTCCTAACCAGACGGTACTAGGTGCAAGACACTTGGACAGAAAAGGCAAGGATAAAAAAATTCAGAAAGCAAGAAAAGCGATGTGAAGGATACTGGTTAATTATGCTTCATCATAGCCAATGTTGCAATCATGCTGACGCCCTGAGAACAACATGCACCTACTTTCGTAAAGGAAAAGTCAGATCAAAAACTGTTTTCGTCTGAAAAAGAACTCTTCCTGCGTTCTAAACAACTCGCTAAATTCATTGCATCGACTTCATGTTGATGAAGCAGCATGTTTGGATCACTTGGATACCTTCTGAAGGAATACTTGAGGATATCTGTCAGAATGAGAACTACTGTGGCCATATTGAAACCGGTCAAAAAAATAAGTGAAAGAGAGCTGAAAGTCTAGGAGCATACCGCACACGCACGCACGCACCTGTGTGATTGCCAATCAGCTAAAGCGACGGCTGCACGGACGGCAACGTTCCGGCATGGGCGCCACGACGCACCAACGAAATGGGCTAGGAGTCCTAAATATCTTCCACTCACCTCTTAAACGTGTCACTGCCTGCAGAACAACTTTCCTCCTCAAGGACACGCATTAACCGAAGTTAAGTTGCTAATAGAACTTTCAATTGACACTTTGTCCCAATCTGCTGTGCTGCCATATTTTTGCTACTTACACAAATTTTGATTTTTTCCCTAGCGCTAAGTTGTCTAAACTTTTGTTTAGGTTATGTTGATTTCCGAATAATACAGCTTCAGGTTGGGCACCTAACTCTTATTGTCAAACTTCATTCCTCTAGGGTTAGAGCTGCACTAAACCCCCAACAACTAACAACCCCAAAGCCAGATGTCACACATCAAAATCTTTTGCCTCTGCTCAAAGTATTGCCCCAGTGTCCCAAAGTGACAATGCACAAATCGACACTACTAGTGAAAGAGTAACTATTCTGTACCTTTGTTACTAAGAGGTTTCAGCGTGTGGATTGCACTTCTTGAAGTCTTCCCCCTCCTCCCTAATTCGAGCTTGCTGACAAATACACAATCCACTGTAGAAAGAGCATGGCAGCAGTGAATCGTGAAACAAAGTAGAAGTACTCCTACCGATTAAACAAAGGGAGGTGGTTCCCGCAAGAGAGGCCTTTTCCGGAGCATAAAGTTTATTTATTAGACCTCTTCTTCCGAGCCCGCAGGCTGCAGACGAGACGAGTGCTGCAAGCAATGACCATCGCAGCCATGGAGAGGGGGAGGAGGAGCAGAGGAGCTGCGGCCATTGGAGCCGCCCTGCTGCTGTTCTTGGCCGCCGCCTCCTTGGGAGCTCATGCCAACACCGACTCGAATGACGGTAAGGAAGTGATATTTACTTCTTGGAATCATCCCTTGTTCTTTTGGTTTGTTTTTGCTTAGGAAAATCAATCAAGAAAGGATGTATTTCTGTTCATGGTTATACTTTGTCTGACTAACAATGGAAGGAAAAGTTGCGTTCTTGATTTATTCCCCCTGTTTTGGTCAGTTCACTTTAATTGTAGATAGGACCCTTTAGGCACCCATTGCTGGATTCCAGAAATTTTAGGTTTAGATTTTTTTTTAAATGAAACCGTCGTGCAGAGAAGTTCCGTTTCGGGTCATGTGGGAAGCTGGAACTAATGCTTTCTAAACATTTTTCTCGCTGTATCATTGACCAAACAAAGAAAAGATGTTTATTTAGCTCGGTGTTTCTTCCTTGCTGTTGCTCGTTGGTCCTTTCTGGGTGGAAATCTTAGGGTTCTTGAAGTTTGGGATGATCAAATGGCAGAGTTTTTACAAGTTCTAGTGGTATTAATATCATAATAGTTTCCCCGTAGCGGTGCTAATAAATTTGTGGTAAGTTTTGTTCTTCGTGTTCTGTTTTTTTGTCCTTTCTTTGCCGTTCTCATGTCCAGCCAAAATTATCAGTCAATAAGTGCTACTATGACGCATGTGATGGGAATTGTTTGGTTTTATGCACTCAGATGTCAGACTTTAGCAGAGAATTTCTGAAAAAAAGTAGTTCATTTGTTTCTTTATTCCTGGTTTTGTGTGAGGTTGTAGACACAGATTATTTTTTAGACATTCCAGACAGCTGATTATCCAAGGAGTCATCTTTGTGTTATTCCAAAAAAAACTCAGTTTTTGGTTCCACTAATATCTTCAGTTGATTCCATAATGAAACTACTTTTGATGGAAATTTGGTATAAGATGATGGGAATAACTTACTATAAATGACTAGTTCAGGTGGGGATTCTCTCCCCACGGTGAATTTTTTTAAAATAAATGACTAGTTCTTTCGAATGTCTACTCCAAAATGTGGATAGTACAGTCACAGGAGGCTAATTTAATCATTTCAATGTAAGACGGGCTACGTATTCCTATATAACTAGAAAACAAAAGAGTTCTCTGCACAGAAAGAAATGGAAGGAAATGTAGCTGCATATGAACCTCTTCTAAAAGCCAAATTCCTATAGGATTTTTTGTTGGAAAATACTCTGTGAAGACAAAAAGTAGGAAGAAAGCATCATCATTTACCTGATACTGATCATCAGCATTACTGATTGTCCCAGATTTTGCCTTTTGCCTATGCAGTGACAGCCCTCGGCGTCTTCTACACAACCATGAATTCGCCGCCCCAGCTGAAAAACTGGGTGTCACAAAATGGAGATCCCTGCGGACAGTCGTGGAATGGGATCACTTGCTCGGGTTCCAGAGTGACAGAAATGTGAGCTCAAGTTTTAGATATGGTATTTTTTTCTGAGTCCTACTTATCCTTCTTATCTGATGATATTATTTGTCCCAATACTTGACAGAAACTTATCGGGCATGAATCTTAACGGGACTCTGGGTTACAACATGAACCTACTGACTGCACTAGTTCAGCTGTTAGTGAGATCTCTCTCATCCCAAGCATCAATGCACTAATGGTTACACGATAAAGTTTAGTAGGGTTTTGATCTAGTTTAGTTCTGTGCAGCGATATGAGCAATAATAATCTTGGAGGCAGTGACATTCCCTATAATCTCCCTCCAAATCTTGAGAAATTGTAAGTAGTACTTCTGTGTGCAACACAAGCTGCTCTTACGTATATGCATAACAATCTTTTTGTTCTTACAAAGAATTTGATCTGCAGAAATCTTGCTGGAAACCACTTTACTGGAACCACACCATACTCTATTTCCCAAATGAGTTCACTTAAGGAATTGTAAGTTACTATCTCCTGTAAGTCAATGTATTGGCTGACCTTCTTTGTCATTATCTTTCTGGTAAGATCTGAACAAATTTGCTGACATCTTCGATGCAGAAATCTTGGTCATAATCAGATCTCAACCATCAGTGATATGTTCAACCAGATGACCAACCTAACAACAATGTGAGTGATCTTCTGTTTGCACAATAATCTGTCAAGCTAGTAGAAATCCTGAACCAATAATTCATTTCACCCAGGGACATCTCATTCAACACGTTTTCTGGTAATATTCCACAAAGTTTCAACTCTTTGACAAGCTTGAAAACACTGTGAGTACATGGTTTTCTATGTCTCTGCATCGCTTTGTTTCATCGACAAGAATAAAATCCATATGATTACAAATGTCTGCTCCTTTTGCCAGTTATATGCAGAACAACCAATTCAGTGGCACGATAGATGTCCTTTCCAATCTTCCTCTTACTGACTTGTGAGTTCGATATACCCACCACCTATTCTAATTCACAGTTGAATTTTCATATAAATGCAGCATTTGTTCATCCTTGCAGAAATGTCGCAAACAATCAATTCACTGGCTGGGTCCCTGATAAGCTAAAGAAAATAAATAATCTCCAGTAAGTATTTTTAGTACATGACAGGGTTTGTCTGTTATAAGCATGTAGTATGGAATCACAATTAGCCCTCCACTCCTTTTGTAGGACAACTGGAAACTCGTTTAGCAATGGTCCCGCACCACCACCTCCACCAGGTACAACTCCAACTCCAACGCCTCAACGCACTGCTCCTCCAAGTAGGAATGCAAGCAATGGTTCATCCGACAGTGGCAGCCAACACTCCAAACTACAAGGTGGTGCAATAGCAGGAATTGTAATATGTTTACTGGTTGTTGGTGCAATGGTTACATTCTTTGTGATCAAGAGGAAATCTTGGAAGTTCTCAGTGAGACGAGACCCAGAACAGAATGAACCTCTCAGTCCTCTTGCTTCAGGATTTAAACGTAAGCCACATTGCCTCTGAGAGTTCTACATGTTCATCTTAAAATCATTCTTCTGCCCAAGAATAAATTGTTCAATCTTCACTTTCCAACGCATTATGCATTTCCTTATTTCTTTACATATTGTTTCCAATTTGTAAAAATGGGTAAATTGTGCATGCTTCTCTTCTGTCTTAAAATCCAAATCTATAATTTTCAGAGATCAAGTCCATTAAGATCATCTCAACAACTGGCAAGGATCAATTTCAGAAGACTGTTTCAATGAGCTTAAAACCTCCAACAAAAATTGACTTGCACAAGTCCTTCGATGATAACGATCTCACAAGCAAGTCTATCACAAGGAAAATAAGTTTGTCTTCCATCAGAATACCTGCATACACAGTTGCAGACTTGCAGATAGCAACAGGAAGCTTTAGCCCTGACAATTTTATAAGTGAGGGGTCATTTGGACGAGTTTTCAAAGCACAATTCGATGATAAGAAGGTGCTTCCTCAATTACTTGATATCAATTATTTCTTGCATTCAATTATCATATATGGCACCAGCATCATTCTTATTCATACTTGAAATTATTTCCTTGTAAAAGATCTAAGGGTCTAGGGATTTCGAACTGTTACAAAATCTGAAGTTAAGTGGATATATCAACATGACCCATGTACTATAGTACAATCACCTGAGATGATATTCTCTACTTGAACTTTATTTTAATATAATTATATCTGCTTGAAATTTGTAAATTCCATAACATGAAAATTTGTTATGAATGCACAGGCGTACACAATCTACACTTGTATCATGCAAAAATACTGTTGTATACATGATTTTAACAACAATCTCATTTTTGTTAACCATGAATGGTTTTGTAAAGGTAGTACAAGACTCAATGAAGTAAATTACCCCTTGATATTTGTAAATCATGATCCGAGTTGGAACTGCGGCATTATCATCATTTGCTGGTAATTTCAGGTCCTGGCTGTAAAGAAAATCAATTTTTCTGCATTCCCAAGCTACCCGTCAGATTTGTTCATTGAGTTGGTTGCAAATATTTCAAGGTTAAATCATCCAAACCTTGCCGAGCTAGTTGGTTACTGTTCAGAGCATGGGCAGTGCTTGTTGGCATACGAATTCTACCGAAATGGTTCTCTGTATGACTTACTTAATCTGGTGGGTGATCAAAGCAAACCGTTGTCCTGGAACAGCCGTGTGAAGATTGCCCTTGGATCTGCAAGGGCGTTAGAGTAAGTGTAACAGGCCTGTCAAACTTTCATTTGATCTAGACATTAAAATTCTTGCCAATAATGCAAATTTTGCAGGTACCTACATGAAACATGTTCGCCATCTGTGATTCACAAAAACTTCAAGTCATCAAACATTTTACTCGATATTGAGCTGAACCCCCACCTTTCGGATTCTGGATACGCCGACCTTATTCCTAACCAAGAATTCCAGGTAAATGCAGTGCACTATTATCCTCCGACTATCTGATAGCCTATAAGGAAACTATCATACAATTTATGATTAATCATCAATAGAAAATAGTAGAACTTTCTACCTGTTTTGCAGCCAAAATGCTGCATATCATTATTTTTATGTAATTGTCTTGCTGTTACAGTAACAGAATAAAGGTAGTCAGGATATTAGAACTAGTACTCCGTAGTATTTAGATACCAGGCCAGTTAGTATCCAGTTAACCAAGTGAGATGATACAAAGTCTGGTTTTCTGCATATTTTGACAGTGCTATTGCTAATAAACAAAATTGAGGGAGCAAAAATTTCTGTCCAGAATTACTTATACAGCGTCTATTGCAGGAATCAGAAGAGAACTTAGGATATAGGGCACCTGAGGTAACCATGTGTGGGCAATACTCACTGAAGAGTGATGTGTATAGCTTTGGTGTCGTGATGTTAGAGCTCCTGACTGGCCGCAAACCATTTGACAGGTACACACTACAGTCAAATATTACACACAGCAAACCATTCAGGTTGTAAACTGTAATAACAATCACAGTCCCCTGAGAGTCTGAACTGCCACTTCTTGCCTGAATTGTTGCAGGACCCGATCACGATCTGAGCAGTCACTAGTCCGATGGGCTGCCCCGCAGCTGCATGACATTGATGCGCTAGACCAGATGGTCGATCCAGCGCTCCAGGGTCTGTACCCCTCGAAATCCCTGTCCCGATTCGCCGACGCTATCGCCCTTTGCGTGCAGGTACATTCCATAGCTTATCCTTGCATTTCTCCTGTGCTTCCAAATGTTTTCCACACTCCCTATGCTTATCCCTGAAACCTGAACAGGCCGAGCCAGAGTTCCGGCCACCGATGTCTGAGGTGGTACAATCGTTAGTCCGCCTCGTGCAGCGGGCAAACATGACGAGAATGTCGTCCAGCTGCGAGAGCTACACAGGGCGCCACGGCGAATCCGGCGACTATGCAGTATGAGCGACACGCCACTGTACATACGCCTGAAAGTAATCAGAGAACTTTTGCCAGTTCCTAGATACAGTTTGATCATTGGCTTATTGTCGAGGTCTTAGGGTTTTTTTCCCCCGTTTCATCACCATCCGGGCCTGTAGATGCTGTTCGTTGTTGTTGTGTAGTATCGCAGTGGCAATTTTCTGGTGCTTTAAGATTCCTCTTTCAAAGAAAATTCCATGTTCGACTGAGAGCTTGGGACGGTGACTATCCGCTGGGTGCTGTGTCTTGTGTCGTTTCGTTTCTGACGGAAAAGGAGATTAACCAACATCAGGTGTCCGATACAATATCGGAAATCGGAAAGAATTACATATACGTGCCATCCGTTAATGGAGTAATGATGACTCACTATGACTATGGCTATGCATAGCCACCCCGCACGGTACCTACCGGGAGCGCCTATCGAACGCTTTAAGCGGAGCGTTAGGGGAGTGCTGTACACCGACCTGTTCGGTGTGTATGGGCCACCGCACACCCCACCGACCAGACCAGTTGGTTGGGCCGCGGTTCATTAGTAGTTGGTACGTTTTTTTTTCTTTTTTTTGCTGTTTTTTTTGTTAATAATTTTCTTTTTTAATATCTAACTTTTAAAAAATATATTTCGGAGAACAAATTTTCAAAATCTGTTCAGATTCGAAATTTTGGAAATTTTAAAAATGTTCAGATTTTGATTTAAATTTTTTTTTCGAATTTGAACATTTTTCCAAATTTGAACGCTTTATATATTTGAACGGATTTCAAATTTGAACGCTTTTATAATTTAAACATTTTTTGTATTTGAACATTTTTAAAATTTGAACGGATTTCAAAATTGAACAACTTTTTGTATTTGAACATTTTTTAAATTTGAACGGATTTCAGATTTGAACATTTTTTGTATTTAAACGGTTTTAAAATTTGAACGTTTTTAAAATTTGAACAGTTTTCAATTTTGAAATTTTTCTGAATTTGAAATATTTTCAAATTTGAACAAAAATAAATATAAACAAAAAACAAAACAAAAAAAACAAAAAGGAACAGAAAATAAAAAAGGAAAAAGAAAAGAAAAGAAAAAAGAAAAGAAAAGACAGAAAAAGAAACAGAAAAAAGAAAAAAGAGGCGAACTGGGCCGA
Source organism: Lolium rigidum (assembly GCF_022539505.1). NCBI lineage: Eukaryota > Viridiplantae > Streptophyta > Magnoliopsida > Poales > Poaceae > Lolium > Lolium rigidum. The sequence goes on from NC_061514.1 coordinate 224,120,160, forward strand.
CCAGGCCGGCCCATAGCGCGCGCGGGGGGTGTGCGGCGCGCGGTAGGGACCGACCTGGTGGGAACTGCTATATGTCGACCTGGTCGGCGCGTGCGGGGTGCCGCACACCCCCAGCGACCAGGTCGGGTAGTTTGGGCCGCGGCCCATTAGCTCAGGTACGTTTTTTTTTCTCTTTTTCTTCTTCTCTTTCTTCTATTTTTTTTCTGTTATTAATATTTTTCTTTTTCAAAATCTAACATTTTTTATGAAATTATTTTTCAAGATTTTTTTTCAAAATATGAACATTTTTAAATTCAACAGTTTTAAAATTTGAACGATATTATATTTTGAATATTTTTCAAAAAAATATATTTTTCAAAATTTGAATATTTTTCACGTTTGAACGGTTTTTTAATTTGAACAGTTTTTTAAATTTGAATATTTTTCATGTTTGAACAATTTTCAAGTTTGAACGTTTTTTAAATTTAAACAATTTTTTAATTTGAACATTTTTCATGTTTGAACAATTTTCAAGTTTGAGCGATTTTTAAATTTGAACGGTTTTCAGATTTTGAACAGTTTTTTATATCTGAAATTTTTTTCATTTAATTTTTTAAAATATTTCTATTTTTCGAATCTAAAAAATAAAAGTAAAAAAAGGAAACAGGAAAAACGAAAGAAAAACGAAAACATAAAACAGAAAAAAGAAAACAGAAAAAAGAAACAGAAAATAAGAAACAAAAAAAGAAAAGAAAAATCGAAAAAGGAGGTAGCCCGCACCTAACTGGGCCGGCTCGATACCACGCGCGGGTGTGCGGCGCGCGGTATGCGCCGACCTGGTCGGTGTATAGGGTTTGCGGACCTGGTCGGTGTATAGGATTTGTCTCCGCTCAGACTGGTTCGGGCAACATTCGTTAATGGGCTCGGCCCATTAAAGCTTTTTAATACGGTTTTCGGTTTTGTCGTATACGCGCGCGATCCTGCTTCCTTCTTCTTTTTCAGCCTGGTTTCTTCGAGTCAGTAGTAGCTTTCGGTTGTGCGCTCGTTTGAACATATTTAAACTATGTACGAGTATGCGTAGGGTGAAAATGTACTGTTAAGAATTTGAACTTTCATCATGTACATCGGTAGTAGACAAAAAATTTCAAAATTTTGGTATTTCGTCAGTTTTAGAATTAAATCTGAAGGAACTTTTATCATCTCGTAAACTAAGGCTGCAAGGTTCAACCTTTCAAATTGCAGTAACACTACATAATGATTTTTTTTTGCGAGGGATTTTTCACTACATAATGATTTGAAAAACTGCAAAAAGTGAAACTTCGCATGGAACACTGCTTTTTCTTTTGAATTACATCTCAGTTGGAAAAATTTGTATTGCAAAAACAAACAAGAACCATATTTGCCTCTCTTGAAGAAATTTCGCAGTCTTCTTCCTTTCTTGAACGCTCCATTTCCGATTTTTGTTCTGTGAATGAGAGAAGAATTCAAAGGAAAAATTAGAACACATGCTTGATTTTAAAAAGTATGGCTGACTAGTTGTAACTTACTTTTTCGAGATGGTCTTGATCTTTCTAGAATGAGTGCTATGGTTTTAATGATTCAAAAGATCAACGAACCAGGTGAGGGGGCCTGTTATTTTTTGCATTAGCTTAGTTACATGTATCATACAATTTTAGAAAAAAATTAAAAACATTCTAGTTAGTTTACATGAGCGAATTTCAACTATGAACTGTTTTCGTCTCAGAACAAATTTGAAAATGAACACATTCTCACTTTGAACATTTTGAAAAATGAACGGATTTCCACCTTGAACGATTTCTATCTTAAACAATTTCAAAAAATGAACGGTTTTCCCCAGGTTGGTTACATGAACGGGTTTCCATGATGAACAAATTGCAAGCATGCACGGTTTCCTTCTTTAAACATTTTTTTAAAGAACATATTTTCAACTATGAACGGATTTCCACCTTGAACATTTCTGTTACATGAACGAATTTCAACAATGAACGGTTTCCGCCTTGAACGGTTCCCGTCTACGAACAAATTTGAAAATGAACACATTCCCACCTTGAACATTTTGGAAAAATGAACGGATTTCCACCTTGAACGGTTTCTAACTTCAATTTTTTTAAAATGAACGGTTTTCCAAGGTTGGTTACATGAACGGATTTCCATGGTGAACAAATTGCAAGCATGAACGATAAAAAAATTTAAAGAACATAATTTCAACTATGAACGGATTTTCACCTTGAACATATCTATTACATGAAAAAAAAATCAACTATGAACAGTTTCCGCCTTGAACTGTTTTTGTCTTTGAACAAATTTGAAAATGAACGCATTCCCACCTTAAACATTTTTGAAAAATGAACGGATTTCCAACTTAAACAAATTAGAAAAATGAACTGATTTTCCCAGATTGGTCACATGAACGGATTTCCACGATGAACAAATTCCAAACATGAACGGCTTCCTTCTTTAAACATTTTTCAAAAAAGAATAGAACGGATTTCCACCTTGAACATTTCTATTACATGAACGCATTCCAACTCTGAATGGTTTCCGTCTTCTAACAAATTTGAAAATGAACGCATTCCCACCTTGAACATTTTTTAAAAATGAGCGAATTTCCACATTGAACGGTTTCCAACTTAAAAAAATTTCAATGATGAATGGATTTTCCAAGGTTGGTTACATGAACAGATTTTCATGATGAACGAAATTCCAAGTATGAACGGTTTCTTTCATTGAACATTTTTAAAGAATAGACGGATTTCCACCATGAACATATCTATTACATGAACGAATTTCAACTATGAATAGTTTCCTCCTTGAATGATTTCCGTCTCCGAACAAATTTGAAAATGAATGCATTCCCACTTTCAACATTTCGTCAAATGAACAGATTTCCACCTTGAACGGTTTCTACCTTAAACAATTTTAAAAAATGTACGGATTTTTCCAGGTTGGTTACATGAATGGATTTCCATGACGAAATTCCAAGGATGAACGGTTTCTTTCTTTAAACATTTTTTAAAGAACAGATTTTCAATTATGAATGGATTTCCAACTAGAACATTTCTGTTACATGAACGAATTTCAACTATGAACGGTTTCCATCTTCGAACAATTTTAAAATGAGCGCATTCCCACCTTGAACATTTTTGAAAAACTAACAGATTTCCACGTTGAACGGTTTTCAACTTAAACAATTTTCAAAAAATGAATGGATTTTCCTAGGTTGGACCTTTGTGTTACATTAATGGATTTACATGAAGAACAAAAAATTTCTACTTGAACGGTTTTTACGTTTATTATCTTTGAAAAAACATGAGCGGTTTCCATGTCGAAAAAAATTGTTACTTGAGCGGAAATTCCATTTTGAGCGAATTTCTACCTTGAACATATATAGGAGTTGAACAAATTAAGAAAATTCTAATATCACACCTTAAAAAATTATGAGTAACGAACGATTTCCCACCTTGAAACATTAATGAATTTCGAACGGTTCACCACGTGAACTGTTTTTCCATCTTGAACATTTGTCTTGTTTCAACGGATTTGCACGTAGAACTATTATGAAAAAAATTCTCCTTGAACGGTTTCCAGCTTGAACCGGTTTTCACCTCGAACAAATTTGTTACTTGAACGGAAATTTTGACCATTATTACTGACAATTCTCGGCCGTAATGAAAAAACGGTGACTAGGATCGGAGCCACGTCGAGGATGGCCATCCCAGAATAAGATGGGCCCGGCCCATTTAAATCACATATCCCTCTTAGGTCGACCACACATTGACTGTCCAACGTTTCTGGTTTTCAGCTGGTTTTTATTTTGATTTTTTTGTTTGTAAAATGTTCAAATTAAACTGTTTAAATTTCAAAATTATTCAAAAATAGAATTGTTCTCAGTTGAAAACTGTTCAAAATTTAAAATTGTACAAATCTGTATCAAAATTTATATTTTTTAAATTTCAAATTGTTCAAAATTTAAAAATGTTCTTATTAAATATTTAAATATTTTAAATTTGTACATTTTCGAAATAAAACATTTTTAAAAATTGAACATTTTTTAAAACCGAATAGAAAAGCAGAGATAACCGCAGAAACCAACTAGCAGAAACCGGACAAAACACCTGTAGAAACCAGAGGAAAAAATGAAGGCGAGAGAAACTAACGTCCAACTCGCTGATGGGCCGGCCTATCCATTCTCGCCCCTGTGCGGCGCCCCACATAGGGGCCGCATTAAGCGGTGAATAGGGTTCGCGGTACCTACGGGAGCCATCACCAGTGTACCGCGCACGGACGGGAACGAGAACACCATGCTCAGCCCAGCCCAAACCCCGCAGTTTGTGGGCTGCATAGATGCTGGGAGAATTGGCCCATAGAAAACCCATACAGCCCTTCCGTCGCGCTCCAAGTAGCCGACGATGCCCTTGGTGGAGGAGATGATGGATTAAACAAAACAAACCACCCACAAAGCCAAGCAGCAGCAGCCGCCGCCGAACCGCAGCATCACCATCCCCTTCCCTGCCCGTGCCGAGCGACCACCAACCACCCTTCCTCCGCCGCTCGCCTTCGCTGGGCAGACCAGCACGGCCTTGCGGCCCTCGCCGGCGTCACAGGTACGCATCTCACCCCCTTCTCCAACCTCCGCTACACGCCTACACCGCAGATTCAGTTTGGCCCGGATGTAGTAGCAGGTCGAGCTTTGCAGATTTAGCTGTAAATAAACCGTGGTAGCAGATTCACTCTGCAGGGTATCAACCACAGGGATCTCCCCGTACGACCGGGAGAACTAGATGTGGCCGAGGATTTAAGCAGCAGCAGAACTAGACCTGGCTCGAATGCTCTAAGATGCTCCGCGCCAAGGACACATTCAGGAAGATGTACTCCGCCGCCAAGGGCTACTACTGCACAGGGCTAGCACCGCCGAACGCCTTCTCAGGTAGTTTGCTCAAATTCCCCAAATACAAACTGACATCTGTTCTCCAGCTCTTTCACATTCCAACCAAAGACAGTTCTAACTCATTTCCCCCTCTGAATGTACCAGCGTTCGATCTTCGGCATCCTCTGAACTCCTCAAGCAAACCACCGGGCCACGCTAACCCGTTCCGTATCCGTTCATACACGCAAAGCGCGCTCACCAACGATTCCGCCGACCAGGAGATCGTGATTGCCCTGGGCAGCAACGTGGGAGACAGGGTCAGCACGTTCGACCGAGCGCTGCGGCTGATGAGGAGCTCGGGCATCAAGATCACCAGGCACGCCTGCCTGTACGAGACCGCCCCAGCCTACGTGACCGACCAGCCGCGGTTCCTCAACTCCGCCGTCAGGGGCACGACGAAGCTGGGGCCTCACGAGTTGCTCAGGAGGCTCAAGGAGATCGAGAAGGATATAGGGCGCACCGCCGGGATAAGGTACGGTCCGAGACCGATCGATCTGGACATTCTCCTGTATGGGGACTCCCGGATCAAGACCGAGTCTCTGATTGTGCCGCATGAACGCATCCATGAGAGACCGTTCGTCTTGGCGCCGCTTGTTGACCTGCTGGGTTCGTCGGCTGAGGACGGTATGGAGAAAAGATGGCACTCTCTCTCGAAGTGCAGTGGCGGGTTCTTTGATTTGTGGAACAAGCTTGGCGGTGAATCTATTGTTGGAACAGAGGGTATTAAAAGGGTCATGTCTGTTGGAAATACGCTGTTGGATTGGCGTGAGAGGACCTTGGTTATGGGGGTGCTTAACCTCACGCCAGATAGCTTCAGCGATGGGGGTAAGTTTCAGGAAGTGGAAGCTGCCATTTCTCAGGCCAGGTTGTTACTATCAGAAGGTGCTGACATAATTGATATTGGTGCTCAGTCCACCAGGCCCTTTGCAAGGAGGCTATCTGCGGAAGAAGAGCTTGAGAGGCTGGTCCCTGTTCTGGATGCTATCACGAAACTCCCTGAGATGGAAGGGAAGTTGCTTTCGGTTGACACGTTCTACGCGCAAGTCGCTGCTGAAGCTGTGAAAAGAGGGGCCACCATGATCAATGATGTATCTGGTGGGCAGCTTGACCCAGATATTCTTCAAGTTGTTGCTGAACTGGGAGTTCCGTATGTTACCATGCACATGAGAGGCGATCCATCAACTATGCAGAATGAACAGAATCTACAGTATGATGATGTCTGCAAAGAAGTTGCTTCTGAGTTATACGCCCGGTTGAGAGCAGCAGAGTTGTCTGGAATTCCTTTGTGGAGGATTGTTCTTGATCCTGGCATTGGGTTTTCCAAGAAATCAACGCAGAATATTGAAGTAATCACGGGCTTGGAATCCATTAGAGAAGAGATGGGTAAAATGAGTCTAGGTGCTTCACATGTGCCAATATTACTTGGACCCTCCAGGAAAAGTTTCTTAGGGCAAATATGCAATCGCGCTGATCCATCCGAGAGAGATGCCGCTACTGCTTCTGCTGTTACAGTTGCGATCTTGAATGGTGCTAATATAGTAAGGGTCCATAATGTTAGATACAGTGTGGATGCTGCAAAGGTCTCTGATGCATCACTCAAGTACAGAAGAAAATAATAGAAAGTATACAGCCAGGATAGAAGCCATACCAGTTGCCAGTTTTGTACAAGGGAATGCTGATGTGGAGCTCAAACCATACGGGGTGTATCATCACTTAAAGCAATCAAAGCAAGTGTGAATAACTATTACAGTGAACCAGAGATATACATTATTCTCGTTTGCCTCCTCCTCCGTAGAATCTTCAAAGAAGCAAAGTTAACACAAACCAAGGCCTCTAGGGTTGGTATATGATGTAACCAGTTTTGTGAGGGTTTAATAATTATCTAATAGCGATACCTAAGAGTAAGACCTTTATTATATACTTTGCTTTGAATTGCCTACCTGAGAGCATCATTTGGGGCTACAGAGTTGATTTTCATCTCACGCAGTTTTCTGAGGGTTATGAAATTTTGTCTAACTCCTTATGTGTGTTCTGAACTTATTGTACCCAATGAGGAAACTCATGCATTGCAAGTGCCGTATGACATTACTAGGCCTCAAGGCTTCGTCTATGATCTAACCAGTTTTCTGAGGGTTTTATTGTCTAATTGTGACCTTTGTAATGTACTTTTTGATGCATCCTTTGTTTTTGCAGAGTCAATGTACAGCTCTCATGCAGTTTTTTGAGATTTTTTCATTAAACTTCTTCTCGTGACTCCTTATTTGTGTTTTTTTTTTATCTTGCTGTACCCAATGAGGAAACTCACGCATTGCAAGTGCCGTATGACATTACTAGGCCTCAAGGCTTGGTCTATGATCTAACCAATTTTCTGAGGGTTTTATTATTATCCAATTGTGATATCTTTGTAATTCTTCGGATGTCTACTTGAGAGAATCTTTTGTTGCTGCAGAATTAATTTCCATCTCTTTATTTGGGTTTTAATTTTCAATAACTTCTAGCATGTTCTAAAAAGAATATAGCAAAGGCATCCAACAGAAGTTTTGATTGGTTTGTGACCCAATGAGGAAACTCATGCATTGCAAGTGCCGTATGACATTACTAGGCCTGAAGGCTTGGTCTATGATCTAACCAGTTTTCTGAGGGTTTTATTATTATCCTATTGTGATACCTTTTGTAATGATTGAATGTCTACTTGAGAGAATCTTTTGTTGCTGCAGAATTAATTTCCATCTCTTTATTCGGGTTTTAATTTTCAATAACTTCTAGCATGTTCTAAAAAGAATATAGCAAATGCATCCAACAGAAGTTCTGATTGGTTTGTGACCCAATGAGGAAACACATGCATTGCAAGTGCCGTATGACATTACTAGGCCCCAACGCTTGGTCTATGATCTAAACCAGTTTTCTGAGGGTTTTATTGTCTAATTGTGACCTTTGTAATGTACTTTTTGATGCATCATTTGTTTTTGCAGAGTTAATGTCCAGCTCTCATGCAGTTTTTTGAGATTTTTTAATGAAACTTCTTCTCGTGACTTCTTATTTGTCTTTTTTTTATCTTGCTGTACCCAATGAGGAAACTCATGCATTGCAAGTGCCGTATGACATTACTAGGCCCCAAGGCTTGGTCTATGATCTAACCAATTTTCTGAGGGTTTTATTATTATCCAATGGTGATACCTTTGTAATGCTTTGGATATCTACTTGAGAGAATCTTTTGTTGCTGCAGAATTAATTTCCATCTCTTTATTCGGGTTTTAATTTTCAATAACTTCTAGCATGTTCTAAAAGAATATAGCAAAGGCATCCAACAGAAGTTCTTATTGGTTTGTGACCCAATGAGGAAACTCATGCATTGCAAGTGCCGTATGACATTACTAGGCCTCAAGGCTCGGTCTATGATCTAACCAGTTTTCTGAGGGTTTTATATTATCCAGTTGTGATACCTTTGTAATGATTGAATGTCTACTTGAGAGAATCTTTTGTTGCTGCAGAATTAATTTCCATCTCTTTATTCAGGTTTTAATTTTCAATAACTTCTAGCATGTTCTAAAAAGAATATAGCAAAGGCATCCAACTGAAGTTCTGATTGGTTTGTGACCCAATGAGGAAACTCATGCATTGCAAGTGCCGGATGACATTACTAGGCCTCAAGGCTTGGTCTATGATCTAAACCAGTTTTCTGAGGGTTTTATTGTCCAACTGTGACCTTTGTAACATACTTTTTTGATGTTGTCTATGTGGGAGCATCATTTGTTCTTGCAGAGTCAATTTCCAGCTCTCATGCAATTTTTTGAGGTTTTTTCATAAAATTTCTCCTCGCGACTCCTTGGTTGTGTTTTGATCTTGATGTACCCAATGAGGAAACTCATGCATTGCAAGTGCCGTATGACATTACTAGGCCTCAAGGCTTGGTCTATGATCTAACCAGTTTTCTGAGGGTTTTATTATCAAATTGTGAGACCTTTGTAATGCACTTTGCTTTGATCATCTGCTTGAGAGAATCATTTGTTGCTGCAGAGTTAATTTCCATCTCTTGTGCATATTTAGATTTTAATTTTCAATAACTTCTAGCGTGTTTTAAAAAGAACATAGCAAAGGCATCCGACAGAAGTTTGAATTGGTTTGTGACCCAATGCGGAAACTCATGCATTGCAAGTGCCGCATGACATTACTAGGTCTCAAGGCTTGGTCTATGATCTAACCAGTTGTGTGAGGGTTTTATTTTCTAATTACGACCTTTGTAATGTACTTTTTTATGCTGTCTATGTGGGAGCATCATTTGTTCTTGTGGAGTAAATTTCCAGCTCTCATGCAGTTTTTTTGAGGTTTTTTCATGAAACTTCTCCTTGTGAGTCCTTATTTGTGTTTTGATCTTGCTGTACGCCTGTACCCAATGAAGAAACTCATGCATTGCAAGTGCCGTATGACATTACTAGGCCTCAAGGCTTGGTCTATGATCTAACCAGTTTTCTGAGGGTTTTATTGTCAAATTGTGAGACCTTTGTAATGTACTTTGCTTCGAATGTCTACTTGAGAGAATCATTTGTTGCTGCAGAGTTAATTTCCACCTCTTGTGCATATTTCGATTTTAATTTTCAGTTAACTTGTAGCGTGTTTTAAAAGGAATATAGCAAAGGCATCCAACAGAAGTTCGGATTGGTTTGTGACCCAATGAGGAAACTCATGCATTGCAAGTGCCGTATGACATTACTAGGCGTTAAGGCTTGGTTTATGATCTAAACAGAATTCTGAGGGTTTGTATTGTCTAGATGCAAGACCTTTTTACTGCACGCTGCATGTAATTTTCTACTTGTGAGCTTAATTTATTCTTACACAAAATTTGAGTTTTAAATCTGAACTGTTTTTTGGTTCATTTTAAACTTGAACTTTGGTTTATTTTTCCGCATGCATGTGCTCTTTGGAGCCAAATTGCATCCCCGTGGCTTCTTGTGCATTTATATCCCTCCTTTGTTCACTGATGAGACCTTAAGAACTGCAGGTGCTGGATGATTATGCTTTCATCAAGAATGGCCATGTCAATGATATCACCACAGGTTTGTTGTGGTGTTATCTGTTTTTTATACTATTGAACATTTGTTTGCATTTTTACAAGTTTTTTTTCTATAATTTGAAGCTATTTTAGCTTGCTTTTGACCTTGTTCTACCCAATGATGAAATTCATGCATTGCAAGTGCCGTATGACATGCTTGGCCTCAAGGCTTAGTCTTTGATTCTACCAGATTTGTGAGGGTTTTATATTGTCTAAATGCATGACCTTTTTAATTTGCTCTTATTTGAATTGTCTACTTAAGATCATCATTTGTTCCTACATTATTTGTTTCTGCATTTCATACAGATTTGGATTTTAAATCTGAGCTGCTTTGGCCATTTTAACAAATATCCATAGGTCGCTTTTGCATTTTTCCTGCTATGTTGACTGATGAAATCTTAAGAATTGCAAGTGCCCGGTGATTACAGTGTTCATGGCAATGATGTTAACGCAGGATTCTGTGGTCTTGTCTTGTTTATACTATTCAAAATTTATGTTGTATGAAGTGAAGCTATTCTGGCTCGCCTTTGATCAGTCTTCTCCTTGTAACTCCTTAATTTTCTTGATGATGTTCTACCCAATGAGGGTCTTCTCCTTGTAACTAACTCCTTAATTTTCTTGATGATGTTGTACCCAATGAGGAAACCCATATGAGCGAGGCCTCAACTCCTCAACCCTCAGTTTTTGATTTAACCAGGTTTCCTACTATTTATATTGTCTAAACAATGAACATTTTTAATGTGCCCTCATCCGGATACTCTATAGATTGCCATTTGTTCCTGCAAATTTGCTGTCTACATCATACAGATTTGGATTTCAAATCTGACCCGTTTTGTACTGTCTTCACTCCTGAAACCTTATAATAACTGCAAGTGTGAGATGACTACGCATTGGCTCACTTGTTGTTGCCACCCTGTTCTTGTCACTCGCCTGGAAACCAGAAGGTTTTGTTTTCCTTCAACTCTTAAATCATTCAAAACATGAAAGTGGTATTTAACATCTGACAGCATAACAGTCCCGCCGGAGGAGGCCATGGAGACGCCGCCGCTGTTCCAGGAGTCCGCAAACTGCGACGTCTGCGGCTGCACCTTCTCCACCTTCCGCCGCCGCGTACGCATCCGCTCCCCTCTCACATCCGCCGCGTTGATACTTCTCGGTTTGGCTGCTGCGAATCGCACCGTAGATCGGCTGGCAACACCGTGCCTCTGATTTTCTGACGAATTTTGCGCTGTTGCAGCATCACTGCCGCTGCTGCGGGAGGACGCTCTGCCACGAGCACTCTTCGTACCACATGGTAGGAAACCCAGAGCTGATGAAGCTTCTGTGTAGGAATCATGTTTTGCTCTACCTACGGGAGCTCCTGGGGCTGGGGAGTTGGGGTTGTGAAGCTTAATTGATTCTTTTTAGAGCATCTCCAACAGGCGCTGCAAATTCTCGCGCGCTATACCGGCGATTGGGCGCGCTGTATACCGTTCGCGCGCGGTATAGCGAATTTGCCCCCGGCAGAGGCTGCATTTTGCAGCGCGCGTTGGTGTGCGGAAAACGCACCTCCGCCGCAGGCGCTATTTTGCAGCGCGCGCGACCGTTTTTTTTTAAAATTCATCAAACAAACTATGAAATTTGAACGAAATACGAATATATTAAAGTGCGACGATACAAATGCGACATAGAAAATACTAGTACTACTCGTCCGACTACTCGTCGGACTCCCAGTCGTAGTCGGAGCTGCTCGCGGTCGTCTCCGACACCGGCGTGGACGTCGACGTCCGGTGGAAGTCGGAGGAGGAGGACGAGAGGACGACGGTCGACGGCCTGCGCCTTTCTTCTTTTCCTCCTTCCTCTTCGCCGCCGCCTCGGCCCTCGCCTTCTTCCTCGCCGCGGACTCGGCGCGGCGCGTCTCGCGGCTCGCCTTCTTCGCCGCTTTCATCGCCGCCTTCTCCTCCTCCTTACGCGCGTAGAAGGCCTCCGTGGCGGCGACGTCCTCCGGGAAGCGCCGCGCCCCACTCGACGCGCATCGCCTCGTCGCGCTCGGCGATGAGGAGGCGCCGCTCCGGCTCCCGATGGCGCGCGCTGCTCTTCGCGCGTGACTATCGGCGACGGCGGCGCCGGCATCTCCGCCTGCTCGCGCGTCCGGACGTCGTCGAAGTTCATCGCGGCGGCGGGCGGCCGAGGCGCCACGCGGCGGCGTCGTAGGCTCGCGCCGCCCTCGTGCGCGGTGTCGAAGGTGCCGAGCCGGATCCGGCTCCTCGCCGGAGCGAATCTCGGCGTCGAAGCGGCCGCTCGGCCGCGCGCGGACGCCGCGCGGTAGCCGGAGGCGGAGCGCGCGCCGCGGAGGCATGTCGCCGGAGCGGAGGCGGAGGCGGACGGGCGGCGGAGGTAGAGCGGTGGCGCGTGGCGCGGAGACGAGAGAGCGGTGGGGAAGAGAGGCGGAGAGACACGCGGAAGGCAGTTGGCGCGTGTCGTCTATATAGCGCGCGCGGCGGCGCACGCGGCAAATTTCCCGCGTGGGATGGCGCAAACGCGCGGGCGCGGCAAAAGTTTACCGCGCGCGCCTTTTCCCGCGTCTGCTGGAGCTCCGCGCGGCGCTCGCGCGCGCCAAACTGGCAGAGTATTTTGCCGCGCGCGCGTTTTACGAGCGCTCTGTTGGAGATGCTCTTAGACGGAAGGCTCGAGCAAAGCTTAATTGATTCAACTCTGTTGCTTCCACTGGTTGCAGGCCCTGCCTCAGACGGGATATACACGGACGCCAGGGTCTGCTATGAGTGCTTCAACAAATCCTCCTCCAGGTAATCATCCCGTTGCTGGAATCTGATAGTGTGTGGTCCCTTACGAGTTTGGTTTGGATATAAGCAGATCTTTTTTTGTTAATTAATACATTCCTGCGTAATGTTGCAGACGTGGTGGCATTGATAAAGTGAGTTCTCCCGAGAGCGTTTCGAGTGCTGCAGACTCCTTTTCAGGGATGAATTTGGATAAAGATGATGCTTCGCCCGGAAAAAAATTCTGCAGTTCAGGGTGCAGCTGCCGTTATTGAGTGCAAATGTGGGATGCCTTTGTGCATATGCGAGGCACCTAGACGACAATCCGATCCATATACAACATGATTACTCATCCTCATCATTTATAAATAGCTTATTGGTTCTTATCCTTTATTGTACTACAGAAGATTGTTTTGTTTGGCAGTTAGATATAAAATTAGCAAATCTCTGTCTAATAAATATCTGCCTATGGACAATTGCAGGCTACTCTGTTTAACCAGACTGAGATTGCTCTTATTCTTAGGGATAGTGGAGCAAATATTCAACGCAAAAATGGTCAAAGTTGGTTTTTGTTACAATCTGAAGGTGTTTTGCCATGGAATGAATGGCATACATTCTCAAATACTGTATATCGATGTGTTGCTGAAGTTGATTAACCTGCATTAAGCACAAAAATTCCTTTTATTTGTTCATCATATTTCCATCCGGACTACCATTTCCACTCAGTTTATGTTGATACTGTCAAATTTCTCTTTATGCTCATATATCCGTTCAGTTTAAAGCAAAATAGCAGTTAGCATGAAGAAAAGGGGGACAGTTATTTGAATTGCAACTGCTCCTTGGTGGTCTAGATGTTTTTATTGCTTTTGTAGTCACTTAACTTATGTACAAGTTGTGGTAGAAGAAAAGTCTATATTTATGGGCTTTTCCAATCAGCCTTGTAAAGTTAGAACTTGGTTAGTAGCATATCCAGTGTTTTAGCCTCTAGAAGCAGATAAACTTGGTTAGCAGCATATCCAAACATCAGCACTTGAAAATGATACTTTAATCATCAATGCTGCTTTGCTTAAATGACAATGATATAGTTGATGACGATCATGAACTTTTTTTATCAGGGGAAACTGCTTTGGACTGCGCTCTACCCATGCTGCAATACAAAATGCGGCAGAGGATGGAAGAGCTTGCTGTGTCACAAAGGGAGTGAGGGAGACAGCATTTGGGCCTTTTCTGCTAGCTGCTCTAATCTCCATATTTCAAAAGATGGTTTTCTGCTTCTGATTGGTTACGTACAAATAAAACCATTTGACAGACTGAAAGCTCATTGCAAAGCTCATTGCTGGGGTATGCTGTTTCATTTCGGGATGGCACGATCATCATGTATTAATGTCGCAATGTTAGAGGTGGTTGTTCTTTGTACCCCTGAATAATAAGTTATTTCTGGCCAATCTCACATTTTATTCGCGTGTTCATGTTTGGATATAGTGATTTCTCCCTATGTTCAAAAGTGAAATTATGTTCCTGACAAAAATTTTTTTTCGTTCCACAAGTCTTGTCTTAGTTTGAGTTCAAAAACCACGACAAGAGTCATGGCACGGAGGGAGTACTTGAATACGAGCACGCATATACCGTTTGTGTTTAAAGCTTTGGTATAGATTCGCTGGCCATTCGCTGGCCACGTGAAGACGCACATCTCTACCAAAAATTGGATGGTAGATCCAAACGGGATCCCGTGAAGTGTCCTACTCTAACATTGAGTCTCCGACAAGTGGGACCCATCCTATATGTGACCCACATGCTAGTCAGCTAAAGTCAGGGAATTGCAGGCATTCCAACTTCAAAGGATGAGGAGTGGAGCTCAACCAGGTATTTAATTACAAATCGACAACCCTCTCTACCAGAGTCTCATATCAGATGCTCTAATCCCAGATTCCCTTTCTAAGCATACATAAGTGAGTGGCCAGTGGAAGAAGAAGTCACAATTGAGATGTGCATTCAAGTTTATCACAAAAGAGCCTTAATCAGAAAAATCTTCAGTTGTAGGGTGTGCTCTAAACTCTTACAACAACCTATATACGAGGTTACAAATTTTTTCAGTATTTTTTTTATCAGTGTCACACAATGTGCATGCAAACCATATTATTTTCCCGACACCTCTAAGCTGCAAATCAACGGCTTCAATTAATTCGAAGGTGCATTGACGGGAAGAGCTTGTAGAGCCGAGTGAAAAAATTCGAATTCAAAAACTCATGTATTATATAAAAAAATATATAAAGAACATGTATATACATAGATAGATAGAGGTATAAATATAGATATAGATTTGTTATATGTGCTAGATCGACTAGTGTAGATCAGTGTCGGGTAGGAGATGGGTACTGTGAGGTTTACCTTCTTCTCGGAGGACGATGAACCGTCGACGTTGGCATGGTGAGTGGTGACGGTGGCGGTGGCGTGGGTGAGGCGGTGGTGGCGGAGAGCTTCCCGTCGGCCTTGTGCTAACCCTAATCGGTGGATGTGTCGGTGGGGCGAGTGGCACTCCGGTCAACCTCGTGATGTGTGCCACCGCCCCACCACTCTCTATATATAGCACGAGCGACGAGGGCCCACCAACCGGTGATGCGGTTGGGCGCCCCCGATCGGGGCGCGGATGAGGTCAAAGGTCGTGCTCGATCCGTTGGGTTCGACCACGTCTGGAGATCATCCTAACATTCTCCCCCTTGATCTCAACTTTTCTTTTAACTTTATACTTTCACTTTATTCGTTTCATTTTAGATCGGTCCATAGGGCAATGTTTCATCGTCACGGCTCTATTACCAGATAGAATCAGACAGCCACAATACACTTCTCTGTTTTGAAACAAATTCTTTTACTTTTGGGCCTCTTATGATCCAGGATAGGTAAGACTTTCCCTTAAACCCATGCCGGCTACGTGCTCCTTGAGCACGTTGGGTGGTAAGCCTTTCGTTAGCGGATCCGTAAGCATATCTTTTGTCCTTATATGCTCGAGACTTATTATTTGATCCTGGACCTTGTGTTTCACAACATAATACTTAACCTCAATCGGTTTCGTAGCTCGTACTCGACTTGTTGTTGTGAGCATAAAAT
>NC_061514.1:224136100-224203510 GCF_022539505.1 Lolium rigidum
ACAAGAGAAACTACTCTTCCTCTCTTGTCTTCTTTAGTTAGAATTGTTATCACCTTCTTGATGGTTTGCGAGTACAATTCAAATGTACTCACGGCTTTGTCCCCGGCTATTTACTTGGCCGGACTTGAAGGAGTTCGACAGATGAAGAAGGAGTTGGCGACGTCTATGCGAGCTAGGAACGTCTTCCCGCTCGGCTGCTCGTAGGGTTATGGCGAGATGACTTGGGTACTGCTGCTGCTGAAGTGATGATGCTACTCCGATGTTTAGTTAGGCCCTTCGAGGCTATTATGTAAGTATTGGTCGAGTGACCATGTTGTAATTTTCTTATTCCGCTTTGTAATGGATGGTGTAATTTGATATCAGTTCGGTTATGTGTTCACGACACACTGATCATGGGATCGTGAACTGTATACATAACAGGGAATTTCGGACAGCTAGTCCGGGGTCCCCACATACATGTCCATGACTAACAAAAGTTCATGTCTAAGAGAAAAACAAGACAATGGTATATGTGCCAATTGTAATTCCTAGTCTGAATGCTTGTACCGTCGACACTCGATGACTCGTACTTACTACTAGTTGTGTCAATGCTGGGACAAATTAATTAGCTATTTGCAAGCGCACGATCGAACGCGGTCAGCACATTAGTACATTACTACGCACAAACGAATTTAATCAAAGAAGGCAGCTATACATGGTTGCAGGAATAAAACAAATCTTTTCGTACTTCTCCTAGCCAACAATTGCTGCCGGAATCAAAAAAATTTCCTACTTCTCTTAACCAACAATTGCACTGCCTGTGCTAACACAATTGCACTGCTTCTGTTCATACAATGAGAACTCGAACCCGGTAGTCGCAGAGAGCCACTTAGAAGAACACGGTTTGCTTGCCTCCGTCCTCTCTCGGTGGTGGTGGTGGCGGGGAACAGGGATCCGACCGGGAGCTTGAGGAGGCACGGCGGCGGCCGAGTCGCGGGGCACCCGACAGCCGTGGCGCGGCCGGATGAGCGCCCGGCTGCGTTGAGGAGCCACGGCGGCTGTGCGGCCGCGGAGACACCGGACGGTGGTGGGTGGCGCGAAGGGTGGGGACGGCGATCTGGCGAGGTGGCGCCCTTGGCGGTGTAGGGGAGGCGGCGAACTGGGTTAGAGGCGGACGAAGTTGTTATCGGCGGCGGGGAAGGAGGCCGACGGGGAACTGGACGGCAGGCCAGGGAACGGCGGCACGGTGAGAAACCGGGGGCGGCGCGAAGAGCATCCCGGCTCGGCGGAGCTCGACGGACGGGATTGGTCAGGCTGCCTCGGCGCGGCGACGCGGGGCTCGGGGGGGTGCGGCGGGGAGGGATGGCCGGAGGCACCACCGATCTGGAGGTTCGTGGTGGTGGACACGAGTCGTGCCTCGTGCGGCCGTTGACTGGGAGGCAGTTCGGTGGGGTGTTTTTTCCAGCTGTTTTACTCTTACGCGCGTCTTATAGGGTCGGTTGGTGCTCAGAATAATCGGTTTCAAAATAGTGTTACCCTATATATATATATATATATATATAGATATGCTATTCTCGAACCGGTTCGAGAATAACTATTCTCGAACCCTTTCTGAACTTCCTGTTTCTTTACATGTGAACTTCTCGACGGAACACTGGATTTGCCTGATTTGACGGATAGTGTTTTGAGGATGATTTTCGAACCGTATATCGGATTGATGCATATGATATAGCGTTGGAAAAGTATGGAAATTGCGCAACTTTTTCATTCAGATAGTTTTTCGAAATTCGTGACAGTTTAAACTCGATTTCAAATATACTCAGATCAGTTTTCGAGAACTTCTCCATTTTCGTACTGTGTTTGAGGTGCCATTTTCAAACCGCTCGCCGGATTGTTGCATGCAATATACCATTTGAAA
The DNA here is from genome assembly GCF_022539505.1 of Lolium rigidum. Classification (NCBI taxonomy): domain Eukaryota; kingdom Viridiplantae; phylum Streptophyta; class Magnoliopsida; order Poales; family Poaceae; genus Lolium; species Lolium rigidum. Next base: position 224,137,998 of record NC_061514.1, read on the forward strand.
GGTATAAAAATTGTGAAACTTTTCCTTTCAGATTGTTTTCCCAAATAATCTATGGTTTAAGAGCAGAATTGAATATACTCAAATCTGTGTTCGCGGATTTCTCATTTTTTTACCGTTTTTTGGGCGCTATAATCAAACCGCTTGTCGGATTAACACATATGATATACCGTTGGAAAGCTGTGAAAAATGCGCAACTTTTTTGTGCTGAACGTTTTTCAACCACTTAACTGTTTGAAAGTAATTTAAAATATACTATAAACGGAGATAGTCGCCGACACACCGACGGTTCGAAATTGATGCGGCTGTAGTGCTCGGGTAGGGAGGGGCGGTATCTTAGAGTGAAATTAGGCTTATATTTGTGTCAATTACTTAATGTGGGGTCGTTTTGGGGCAATGGAACCTTGTAGGGATGACTTTGATACATATGATTTCCGCTCGTGGAAAAACAGAGTACTCAAACACCTTCTAACATGCAAGTGAACTTCCTTTTACGGTGCTTGTGAACTTCCGATCATGATATATATTATTTTTGTTAAGTATCCACCCATCAAAATACATAATAGCCAAACTTCCTCCAACATGCGTGTGAACTTCCAGTTACGTATTAGTGAACTTCTGATCGCGATACATATGCTCTCCGCTACGTCCCGTATTTTCGTCATAGCTTTCGAAGTGTTTGTATAAATTATGCAAATGATATGCAGTTGGAAAGTTGTGAAAATTCTGCATATTTTAGGTATATATAATGTTTGAAATTCTTAAAAATTTAAGGGTAGATTTAGAGACATAAAAGTGTGTTTTTTAAAACTTCTCCCTGTTTTTGGCTCTATTTTTCATAGTGAACTTCAATATTATATATAGTGAACTAGTAATGTTCGTGGATTGAACTTTTGTGTATTTCGTGGTTTAATGTTAACTAAATGAACTCCGCAACAAGAAAAGACTGAACTTCCCAAAACGTAACTTCAAGGCATGTTCGGAGTGAACTACGTGACAAAAATGCAATTGTTATATGCTCGAGGCGAACTTGTGTGGCATTTGCATTAAACTAAATAGTTTTTTTTAATATGTAAAATTCTGATTTTTTACTCTAAAGTTTTTCACGCTATTCTACGAGTGGACCTCGTTGGTTTCACAAAGTGAGCTTCTAAAGATAAAAAAATTTGGACACCCAGTTTGATGTTCCATAGTTGCATACATCGAAGCTAATCTAGTTTTGTATTGTGAACCGCTATCATTTCTAAGTAGTCATCTTCCAAATCACAATAAGTGAACTTTCATAACCGAGAGAACCGAATTTCCACTTGAAAGTGTATATTGCCTGGAGTACATAAGTTTACCGCCGAGGCTGAATTAGTTTTTGTAATAGCAAAACTTGTGTTTAAATTTGGACGGTAATCTTCCTGAGTGATGAACTGAACTTCCTTTTGACAAAAAATGAATTTCATTCCGACCTTACCGAATGAAGAAGGAATGAACTTACCACTTCCCACTGTAAGAAAATGTATTTTTGAATAACCAATGAAGTAAACTTCACGGCTAAAATAACTGTACCTATGCACAGATAAAAGTGAACATCTGACACGAAATGAACTCTCCAAAAATAAATGGTGAACATATACTTTAAGCGAAGTAAACTTTTTTTCTCATATCAACCGCATCAACTCTACACCATATAAATGAACTTCTGTTTTTTGATACATGGAGAAACTTTTATGTACTGCTAGTGTAACACACTGCGTCCTGTAATGAACTGAAGTCTAGATATTCTCTACATAAAAATGAAGTTCATATATATGAGAGAGAGGGTCGATGCAGAGATGTCGTCGCATGCGGAAGAGCCCATCCCGGTTCACATCAGCGCTGCCGTGCACACCGCCAAGCTTCATTTATTGAGGCGAGCTGACAAGGTAGGTGTGGCATTGGGAGGCTATCTTGCGTCGACAGCATCAAGGAAGCCCTTTTAGATACAGTTTAAGGCAGTAGATGACTCGGAGCGTACTTGGATTCTCTCGCACTTGTTCCAAACCTCAAGCGGTACAAATCAGTACTTACGGATGTAATCTTACCATCTCTATCCATTTTTTATACATCACATGTAGCATCACAAACAACCTGCACAAACATTGGATAAGTGAGCTTCACGTATTGGATAAATGAACACCCACACACATAGTTAGCCAGAAAAAAAGGCCCATAGTGGCAGCTGGCCGAAATGGATTTTGAATTGCAGCACGGCCAATACACAAGCATCTTGAGAAAATTTCAATGTATAGTTCAACACATACATCCAGGACAGAACCATTATTTTCATAAAAGTAACTATCGCAACTTTTAAGAGTGAACTATCGGAGCTGGCCATGTATGCATTATCCATACATATGCATTTTCTCTACTAGTACATCCATATCGACATGCAAAAAAGGGTAGGGAAACTAATAGTCATGCCAACAGGTCCGCGATCAACCAACAGCTATAATGCTTACCAGTTCGAATCAGCAACATTTCAGCAAGAGAACTTGTCGGATGTACTGCTTCGCACCCCAACAAATGACTCTGCATTACCAATATCGAATAAGTGTACTGCGTATAATAGAGAATGTAAACTTCCTAATTTTGTACTCATACATATCTTGAGGAGAAGTTATTATCTTCATGTAAAAATTGGGTGGCGCTAAGAGCTGTGGGGGAATTTTGCATGGTAAACGGACCGAGGTAGCTTGATAAGTGGACTCCTTTTTATTTTATATACTGAACAAAACTATTCTCGAACCCCCCTTAAGAGTGGTTCTAGAATAGCTATTCTCGAACCCCCTCAAACCACCTTCTACTCCCGATTCAACAAAACTACTAGCCCCGAACCGAAACCCACCGCCACGCAACTGAACCGCCCGTACTAACCTCCCCCAATCTGGAAGGAAAAAAACGCCCCCCCACCCCCACTCGTCGTGCCCATTCCCTAATCCGATCCCGCCTCCTACCTCGTCGGCGCCGGCGAGCGAGCGGCGGCGGTAGCCGTCGCGAGGGAGCCGGTGACGGAGTTCGGCGAAATCCCCTGAGGAAAACGACCAACCGCCCCACCTCCTCCCTCCCCGTCGGCTCCCCACCTCCTCCAATCCCGGCGGCGCCCCACATCCTCCCGCCCAGGCGGCGCCCACCTCCTCCCGCCCAGGCGGCGCCCACCTCCTCCCACCCGACGGCGCCCACCTTCTCCCTCCCTGAAGGCGCCCCACCTCCTCCAATCCGGCGGCGCCCCACCTCCTCCAATCCGGCGGCGCCCCACCTCCTCCAATCCGGCGGCGCCCCACCTCCTCCAATCCGGCGGCGCCCACCCCCTCCAATCCCGGCGGCGCCCACCTCCTCCCACCCAGGCGGCGCCCCACCTCCTTCATCTAAGGCGGCGCCCCACCTCCTCCAACCCCGGCGGCGACCCACCTCTTCCAACTCCGGCGGCGACCCACCTCCTCCCACCTCGGCGCGCCCAACACCTCCACCTGCGTCATAGACGGTCGGCGGCGCTCTGCAGCTCGACCTCCATCCCGGACGATGGCGCATCGCCCCAGCACATCAACTCTTTCTCTCCTCAAATCTCTCAGGTATATGACCAAGTTATCATGATCTTGGAGGGATCTAGTGTATGATTTTTCCCTTGCATTGCATGGATAAAGAGGTGTCGGTTCTTCTTGTATATGTGTCCAGTAATACAAAGAAAAATAGATACTGGTGCTTTGGAATGGTAGGAAAAAGTGGTACATATTATTCTTATGGGCAAGTTCATTTTTTATTTCCAGGGAATTTGTTTTGTCCAATTGGCGGTTTCAGCTAAAAATCACACATTAAAAATTTGCAAGTTCACTTTTATAAATGTGGAGAAGTTCAATTAGTCCAACTCGGAGTTTCACATCATTCTCATGTGGAAATGCACCTTTGTGTTTGTGAAATTTTAATTCTGTATAAGAAAGGATGTTCACTATTTTTGTGTAAATGGTTTTTTGTCGTAACAATTTGATTTGCAAAAAAAGATTCTGATTGTAAAAAAATGAAATAAAAAGTTCACTTGTTAAGCTACGGCTGTTCTTTTACTAAAAAACTAGTCCACTCCTTAGAGATCTTTTGAATCTGAAGTATAAAACAATTGAAGTTTGATTACTAAATAGTTTACTATGCCAGATTTGTAGGATTGTCTAGTTGCTTACTAAAAAGTATAAAACAATTGAATCTAATTTTTCTTGTTAGGTAGTGCAGAGATTTTAATATTTAACTGCTATTTTTTTATCATATCGATTATGCTGAACTGCTGTATGAAAAACAAAATGAAAGTTCATTTTACAAAACATAGCTGTTCGAGTGCATCGAATAAACAAAGCTCGCTTTGATTTGTTAGGAAAGATAAAGCTCGCTTTGAACTGCAGTAACCATAGTTTAATTTAGGCAGATTACTCGTTTGGCACTGGGAGCACACTTTTTTATTCTAGGTAGTTCACTCGCTCATGCAAAAAAAAAAAAAAGAAGTTTGGATTGTTTACATGGCAAGTTCACTTTATATATTTTCCGGGAGTTCATTTGATTCAACTTTGTATGTATGTTTCTGAACTAAGGATTGGTTAGTTTACCGTATTGTAGTAGGAAGTATACCTGCCATGGATTGATAATCTGCCATCCTTATGTGAATATATTAATGTTTTTGTTAGACTTTGCCAAATCATATTGGAGGATGGCATCCCTTTTAGAATGCAGACATTAGATTGTAAGAAAATTCCTGTCGGAATGGAGACCATATATTTTCAGACCTCCATCGAGCAGGCCAAGTTCACATATATTTTCAGGTAAAGTTCACTATAAGGGAAAGGAGTTCAGTAGGAAAATACAGTAGCTTGCTATCATTGAAAACTTGCATGTTACATAAGTTTTTGACCAACTTTTGCCATTCTTTTAGTTTCTTTTGTATAAGTTTTTCCCATTACAGAAGGTAGTCGTAGAATTACTGTCATTTCCTGTTTATGAGCTCTTACATGTCCATTGTGAAATTTGGAAAATAAATATAACTATGTTCAGTCTGTTTCTCCACTTGCATTTTGGTAACACACTGTGTTGTTGTAATGCTCGTTGAGCAATAAAGTTCAGACATACTTTTTTAGTTCAAATGATAAAAATGCAACAAATAAGTTAGCTTTTTTAAAACGGCAAGTTCGTTGTTTATTATTGGGGAGCTCGTTTGTAAGTATGTGAAATCAAATTTTATCGTGAAGTTCATCGAAACTTTTTCTGGAAGCTCACTCTGTATGTGAAGTTACCTTTTTTTTAGGAATACCGCGGTACAACTTTTGTTCAACGTTTGATGGGAAGTTCAATGCCACAAACACATGAAGTTTCTTTTTAATTTACTAGAGCTGAAATTTAAATTTCCCAAGCAGTGCCATGATCATGGGCACTTTACTAAACTTTGTTTGTAACTGAGGTTTCATTTCCTTTTACAGGTGAGTTCACTTTATTAGAAGGATTTGGGCAGTACACTTGTGTATTTCGGAGAATTCTTAAACTTTGATTTCAGGGAAGATCTATTTGTACATATGTGAGCTCCATTTTTATGGGAAAAATAGTTTGGAAGTTCACCTCAACTTCTTTCGGAAGCTCACTTGGTTCACAATCCCTACTTCTGCATTCCCCTGCCTTGTTGATTGCTCCACCGCGCGTCATGGAAACACTAGATGCTGGCAGCCTTAGCCCCGTGTTGACCAGAAACGGCACCATCTTAGTCTGGGCAAGTTTATCTTTTCCCATCCAGCAAAGCAACCTATTGCGCGCATGAAGTCGAGCGGCCTCTGAATAAGTACTATATATAAATTTGACGGTGGCGTGTGTAGCTTCCTAGCCACATATTATCTGTAGTTTAGAAAGCGTGTGCAGTTCGTTCAGAGAGTTAGTGCGGGAAGTTCAGATATAAAAACTGCTGCTAGTGATGTATATTTCTTAACTGTTGCCTTGTGTGATTTTTCAAAGATTGTTCAGCTTTGTATTTGAGCAAATTTTAGACGATTTCTTTGTACAACTGTGACATTTGTGATCATAGACGAGTAGGTTGTAACTGTGGCATCAGTTGGTGATTCACGCTGCATACTAGAGTCCGCTGACGGTTCACTGTACCATTTGTCAGCTGATCTTCGCTTTGACTCCAACAGAGATGAGTAAGTTCTGCCCTTGAAGTTAGTTATTGAGAGATGTGCAATTTATAACCTGGCTATTTACAGGGTAGAACGCGTCACTGCATGTGGAAGCAAGGTTGGGCAAACTGAATGTTGTTGGTGGTCCAGAGGTCCGTCTCTTTCGTTTGAATCCAATGTGCTCTTGATTTGAGATACGCAGTGTAGATGCATGGTTAACTTCCTATCAAACAGTGTCTCAGCTTATCATTTGATTTTTTCCATTCATAACGTAGTTCATATTTTCGGGAGTTCATTTCGTTTGGTGAATATATGATTTTTAAACATGTTGAAAGTTCACATATAAACATGCAGGAGTTTGCCAATGACGCTGCCGGCGGCAGAAGTTCGGAGATACGTGCATACGGAGTTCGCAGATGGGCTGTGTGGTGCTTTCGATGATGTTGTCTGTGTTTGTCATGTGCACGCCGGCACCGCTAGTCCCGTCGTTGGCTAGGCAGGGCACTGCTCGACTCTGTGGACCTTCTCTGGGTCCAGCAGAGCAAGCACTTGTTGCAGGTGGGTACCAGACACACCCTGTCCAGCGGCAGGTAAGAGAGCCACTGTTGTAGCTTCTTGCTGTTATTATTATTAACACTGCAAATGTCTCAGTGCTCCTACTAATTTGTGGTTGATGCTTTGTTGAGAGATCATTGATGTTGATTGTCTGCTATTTAATAGAGAAACTAATAGAAAATGTTTGTCTAGAAGTGCACATAGGAGAAAATAGGCAGTTCTTTATATATAAACTAAATAAAAGTTCACTTCATTTTGTAAGTTTACCTTTTTCTGTCGAAAAAGTTCATCATTTTGGGAGTTTCTTTGGTATTCACGGGGAGTTCATTCCTTAAAGGAAATTCAGTTTGGATCGAAAAAACAGTTCAATCAGGCCACACATGCAGTTCAGTTTTCTTTTGTCGTGAAGTTCAGTTCGTGTGCACTTGAAATATTACGATTTGTATATATACAAATTGTAGAGATCACATACTCGGACAACTTCAGTACACAGTTTATTATTCTACAGTTCACAGACCACGCGGGAGTTCACCACCATGCCGCCCTAGCCCGCCGCCCACCACCGCACCGCCCGGCTCGCCACCCACCTCCGGTAGGCGCTCGCTCCCTCCCTCTTGGTCACCTGCAGTCCCATGTTTTGATCGAGCTACAACTCTGTACTCTAATTGTCGCGTTTCAGTCGAAGAACACCTGGTTCCCTCGACACGAACACCGCCTGGTACTCTTCCTTCGGTGAGCTCTCCCCATCATGTGAATTGCGCTACTACTGCAACAAATGTGAATTGCCATTCTAATGTGAACTGCAACGCTGATGCCTCGCATGTGAACTGTAGTATGCATAGTTTATTTAGGCAGATTACTGCGTTTGGCACTGGGAGCACACTTTTTATTCTAGGTAGTTCATTCGTTCGGGCAGACAAAAGAAGTTCGGATTGTTTACATGGCAAGTTCACTTTATATATTTTTTGGGAGATTTGATTCACTTGTGTATGTATGTTTCTGATCTGACATTAGATAAGAAATATGTAATAGGCAAGCAGCTGCAACCATTCTTCTGGCGCTATTTGTCTTTTTTATACATAGGCAGGGGTGATTGAAGAAACCATTCAGCTTTAAAAATACACGAAGTTCATCTCGAGTTCACCAAAAGGTTCACCTTCTCTTTGTCACGCAATTCACTCTGTCAATTATTTTTGCCTGCAAGTTCACATCATTTATTAATAAGCATGGAGATATTTTAAAAGTTCGGAATTTTTAAAAGCCGGCGTGTCTAGAGGAGCTCGAGTCGGAGCATTTCCTTGAGGCAATGGTTTGAGTGACAAAGAGGAAGCAACGGAAAGGCGTCTCCTGGGTGCCGATGCCTTTGTCAACCTACCATGCCATGGCCCTGTATGTCACACATCTTTTGAAGTTCATATTAGTGCCTTTCTAAGGTTCGAGTTCTTGACTCTTTTGAAGTTCATATTAGGTTCGACAAAATGGCAGTTCTGGATCATGTGAAAACAAGGAAAATGGTAGTTCACTCTTCATACTTTCGTGGTTCTCTGTATTAAAAGCTAGAACTCTAGTCTGCTTATAGCTAGTAAAACCTTTACTTCGTAAGTTGCTGAGTTTGCTATGTAGAAACAAGAGTACTGCTTTCCAGAGGTTCAGTTTTGTATTCTGACGAAGTTCTATTTAGTGTTTCTTCTGAAATCCAGTTCAAGGTCATGACCATGTGCTTTCCAGAGGTTTAGTTTTGTATTCTTCGAAGTTCTCGTCCAATGTTTGTTCTGAAATTCAGTTCAAGGTCATGACCATAACACTCTTTTGAATATTTATTAATTTAGATTCAAAGTCTTGTCCTTTCGGATGCAACCTGTTTGTGATTTAAGAGTAGGTGAAGTTCAGCTTAGTGTTTCTTCTGAAGTTCACTTATTTATGAACAGAAAATATTTTGGCCAGGAAAGTTCACTAGTTTGATGCCTAGTTCCGTGGGAAGTCTAATCTTTTTTTGTATGGAAGTTTGAACTCTGTCCAGTAGACGTTCACTTCTTTTTTCCAGAAAAACTCTATCAGAAGTTCAGTTTGTATTCAAGCTATATTTTACCTGCAAGCTATGCTAATAATTTAGTTGTTCATGTTTTCCTCGCTATTCTGCTCCTGCAAGCTAGGTACATTTTGAGTGGTATGATGTTCTTGTATTCTCATGATCTCTTTCATGCTTTTGTATATTCAGTTAGATTATTATTGGATAGGCTAGAGACATTTGTACTTACATCAAGTTGCACCACACATGTTTGGTGGAATATCCACAAGGAATGCTCTTCTATTTCAACTACATGGTGATATTATTTGGTCTCGGAAATCTTGTTCACTGCCAACAGAAGTTCACTCTTCAGTTGAAAAACAGTTCACAACATTAGAAAAATGAAAAACACAAATTCGCTATCTTAAAAGGCCACCAGAAATGCCTAACCCGAAGTCCACTTGTAATGTCTGGAAAGTTCAGTTGGTAATGAAGTTTACTTTAATTTGTCTTGGAAGTAAGCATTTCTTTCACTAGTAATGTTGTTTGGTTTCCGATAGAGTAATACTGTTTGGTTTTCTTCATGGATTAAAATGTGTGTTAATTCAGGACCCGACTTGCTTCTTGATGTTCTGGTTTCGGTGAGCCCGAAACATCAACAGGATTGTTCCATGGCACTGTACAAAATGGGGACCAAAGCTGCAGCACCTTGCCTATGGATGCAGCAAATCCATCTTTAACACCACAGGTTAGCATAAAAAAGGTGATACGTCTGCACTTTTGCTCCTGAACTAAATGTAGTGGATTTATGAGCTCATTGCTGTGTAATATGCAAAAGGTTTTACTGTATAAACAAAAGGATGCAGGTTCATAGGCATGTCGAGCCGGCTGTAGCGAGGCTGCCGAAGTTCGGATATGTTGTTCGACCAGTTCGGAAGGTCGTTTTGATAATAGCCATACTCGTGTTGTTTTTGTGGGTCAAGCCGGCAAAGTTTACTTCGTCCGCACAATCAGTTCACCTTGTTTTTTAAAAATAAAAGTTTAGAGATTTAATTTATCAATTCAATTTAAAACATTTGGTATGCTGATTTTGTTGCGAGATTGACTTGTGAGAATAATTGGGAGTTTGCTATATAAAATGCAACACGTCTGTTCAGTATATAAAATAAAAAGGAGTCCACTTATCAAGCTACCTCGGTCCGTTTACCATGCAAAATTCCCCCACAGCTCTTAGCGCCACCCAATTTTTACATGAAGATAATAACTTCTCCTCAAGATATGTATGAGTACAAAATTAGGAAGTTTACATTCTCTATTATACGCAGTACACTTATTCGATATTGGTAATGCAGAGTCATTTGATGGGGTGCGAAGCAGTACATCCGACAAGTTCTCTTGCTGAAATGTTGCTGATTCGAACTGGTAAGCATTATAGCTGTTGGTTGATCGCGGACCTGTTGGCATGACTATTAGTTTCCCTGCCCTTTTTTGCATGTCGATATGGATGTACTAGTAGAGAAAATGCATATGTATGGATAATGCATACATGGCCAGCTCCAGTAGTTCACTCTTAAAAGTTGCAGTAGTTACTTTTATGAAAATAATGGTTCTGTCCTGGATGTATGTGTTGAACTATACATTGAAATTTTCTCAAGATGCTGTGTATTGGCCGTGCTGCAATTCAAAATCCATTTCGGCCAGCTGCCACTATGGGCCTTTTTTTCTGGCTAACTATGTGTGTGGGTGTTCATTTATCCAATACGTGAAGCTCACTTATCCAATGTTTGTGCAGGTTGTTTGTGATGCTACATGTGATGTATAAAAAATGGACAGAGATGGTAAGATTACATCTGTAAGTACTGATTTGTCTGCTTGAGGTTTGGAACAAGTGCAGAGAATCCAAGTACGCTCCAGGTCATCTACTGCCTTAAACTGTATCTAAAAGGGCTTCCTTGATGCTGTCGACGCAAGATAGCCTCCCAATGCCACACCTACCTTGTCAGCTCGCCTCAATAAATGAAGCTTGGCGGTGTGCACGGCAGCGCTGATGTGAACCGGGATGGGCTCTTCCGCATGCGACGACATCTCTGCATCGACCCTCTCTCTCATATATATGAACTTCATTTTTATGTAGAGAATATCTAGACTTCAGATTCATTACAGGACGCTAGATGTGTTACACTAGCAAGTACATAAAAGTTTCTCCATGTATCAAAAAACAGAAGTTCATTTATATGGTGTAGAGTTGATGCGGTTGATATGAGAAAAAAAGTTTACTTCGCTTAAAGCATATGTTCACCATTTATTTTTGGAGAGTTCATTTCGTGTCAGATGTTCACTTTTATCTGTGCATAGGTACAGTTATTTTAGCCGTGAAGTTTACTTCATTGGTTATTCAAAAATACATTTTCTTACAAGTGGGAAGTGGTAAGTTCATTCCTTCTTCATTCGGTAAGGTCGGAATGAAATTCATTTTTTGTCAAAAGGAAGTTCAGTTCATCACTCAGGAAGATTACCGTCCAAATTTAAACACAAGTTTTGCTATTACAAAAACTAATTCAGCCTCGGCGGTAAACTTATGTATTCCGGGCAATATACACTTTCAAGTGGAAATTCGGTTCTCTGGTTATGAAAGTTCACTTATTGTGATTTGGAAGATGACTACTTAGAAATGATAGCGGTTCACAATACAAAACTAGATTAGCTTCGATGTATGCAACTATGGAACATCAAACTGGGTGTCCAAATTTTTTTTATCTTTAGAAGCTCACTTTGTGAAACCAACGAGGTCCACTCTGTAGAATAGCGTGAAAAACTTTAGAGTAAAAAATCAGAATTTTACATATTAAAAAAAACTATTTAGTTTAATGCAAATGCCACACAAGTTCGCCTCGAGCATATAACAATTGCATTTTTGTCACAGAGTTCACTCCGAACATGCCTTGAAGTTACGTTTTGGGAAGTTCAGTCTTTTCTTGTTGCGGAGTTCATTTAGTTAACATTAAACCACGAAATACACAAAAGTTCAATCCACGAACATTACTAGTTCACTATATATAATATTGAAGTTCACTATGAAAAATAGAGCCAAAAACGAGGAGAAGTTTTAAAAAACACACTTTTATGTCTCTAAATCTACCCTTAAATTTTTAAGAATTTCAAACATTATATATACCTAAAATATGCAGAATTTTCACAACTTTCCAACTGCATATCATTTGCATAATTTATACAAACACTTCGAAAGCTATGACGAAAATACGGGACGTAGCGGAGAGCATATGTATCGCGATCGAAGTTCACTAATACGTAACTGGAAGTTCACACGCATGTTGGAGGAAGTTTGGCTATTATGTATTTTGATGGGTGGATACTTAACAAAAATAATATATATCATGATCGGAAGTTCACAAGCACCGTAAAAGGAAGTTCACTTGCATGTTAGAAGGTGTTTGAGTACTCTGTTTTTCCACGAGCGGAAATCATATGTATCAAAGTCATCCCTACAAGGTTCCATTGCCCCAAAACGACCCCACATTAAGTAATTGACACAAATATAAGCCTAATTTCACTCTAAGATACCGCCCCTCCCTACCCGAGCACTACAACCGCATCAATTTCGAACCGTCGGTGTGTCGGCGACTATCTCCGTTTATAGTATATTTTAAATTACTTTCAAACAGTTAAGTGGTTGAAAAAACGTTCAGCACAAAAAAGTTGCGCATTTTTCACAGTTTCCAACGGTATATCATATGTGTTAATCCGACAAGCGGTTTGATTATAGCGCCCAAAAAACGGTAAAAAAATGAGAAATCCGCGAACACAGATTTGAGTATATTCAATTCTGCTCTTAAACCATAGATTATTTGGGAAAACAATCTGAAAGGAAATGTTTCACAATTTTTATACCTTTCAAATGGTATATTGCATGCAACAATCCGGCGAGCGGTTTGAAAATGGCACCTCAAACACAAGATACGAAAATGGAGAAGTTCTCGAAAACTGATCTGAGTATATTTGAAATCGAGTTTAAACTGTCACGAATTTCGAAAAACTATCTGAATGAAAAAGTTGCGCAATTTCCATACTTTTCCAACGCTATATCATATGCATCAATCCGATATACGGTTCGAAAATCATCCTCAAAACACTATCCGTCAAATCAGGCAAATCCAGTGTTCCGTCGAGAAGTTCACATGTAAAGAAACAGGAAGTTCGTAAAGGGTTCGAGAATAGTTATTCTCGAACCGGTTCGAGAATAGCAGACCTATATATATATATATATATATATATATATATATATATATATATATATATATATATATATATATATATATATATATAGAGCCCAACTATTCTCAAACCCCCTTAAGAGTGGTTCTAGAATACCTATTCTAGAACCCCCCCCTAATCCCGCTCGGCCACCTCTCCCCGTCCGAACCGAACTCCCCAACTCCCCCACCGATAACGATTCGTGTAGGAACCGAACTCCCCACCTCCGTCTCATAAAAACACCGCGCCCCCGCCCCGCCTCGAGCGGAGATCATCCAGCTCCGCACCTCGACCTCCTACATCGTCGGCGCGGGCGAGCGAGCGGCGGCGGGAGCCGACGCGAGGGAGCCCGCGACGGACACGTACCTAGTCGGCGCGAGGTAGCAAGCGGCGGCGGGAGCCGACGCGAGGAAGCCCACGCGGACGCGAAGACAATCAAGCAACCCTACCTGGTCGGCGCGGGCGAGCGAGCGGCGGCGGGAGCCGACGCGAGGGAGCCCGCGACGGAGGCGAACGGCGGCGGTAGCTGACGGAAAGGAGCCAGCGGCGGAGAACGGCGAGATCCAGCCTCCTTACAGGCAGTAATGGCTCCAATTCGACGCAGATCGGCAGAGCATCCTCCAAATTCAAGCCAGCCAAGCTCCACAAGCCAGCCAAGCTCCAGAAAGAGGCCAGCAGAGGATGAGGTAACAAAAAAAACAGGAAGTTCACATGATTCACTTACTGATATTGGAAGTTCACCTCCACTGAAGTTCACATGCAGAGTCTATTGTAGGAAAGAAGAAAACAATTCATCACTCTGTTTCCTCTTTTTTATATATCCTTTACTAGGAAGTTCTTAAAACCAGTTTCATGGAGTTCACTTCAGTTATAAATAAATTAAAACAGCAAAATGAAAAAAAATAAGTATTCAGGTTAGCATGTATGCAGGAAGTTCATATTAAAAATGTTTGGAGGTTAACTTTACTTGTTTTAGTTTTTTGAAGACATCAGACAAAGTTTTATGTACAAAGTTCTAGTCCCAATGTTCAAGAAGTTCACATGTTAAAAAACTTACCAGGTTCTGCTGCTGCCGGGCAAAGAATCTGGAACAGGCAGTGACGACGAGATAATCAGCTGGTCAGGCCCTAAAAAGCCTCCAATGACTCCCATATGCTCGTGATGAGCCGGTTTCATTTATCCAGCCAGTGTTCCGCAATCCCAAGAGAAAGACAAATGCTGCTACCGTTGAAAGGAATTTCAATCAGAAAATCCAAGAACAAGATGACATGGATAACAGCAAAAGGAAGCGGGATACCACAACATCAACAGATGATGATGAGGATATTATGTGTTGGTCGGGTCCACCAAAAAACCCCGTTCTCCAATAAAGTGCACCGAGGAGATATTTGCTAGTAATGCAACGTTCCGTCGGCCACGAAAACGGCAATCTACAAGTACATCTACAACAACCACAACTGGAAGCAACGATGTGAACAGGGACAAGTGGGCAAAAGTCGTCTTCTAGCAATGATGCTTCGAACGAAGCAACGCAGCTTATGGGGATGGTCAAAGTGACAACATACACCAAGATCGTCGAGGCACTCAATCAAGTCATATGCCGCCTCGAGATCCACTCGCCATGTACCAAAAGTCACACCGCCATGCCCCATAGTACCGGATGATAGAGCCACCCCTGCAGAGCTGCGAACATACACACACGTAAGTTCAATTTATATATTGCCGATAAAAAATTCACTCTTACACAAAACATTTATTTAGACAATTTGCATGGAAGTTCACATGCTATATCTTTAGAAAAAACAGTTGATATGATTTGGAAAGTTCGTGAACACTATATCCATGATAAAAGTTCAGCTGATTTTTAGGAAGTTCACATGCTCGGTTTATTATATGAAATGTATAGTTGATATGTTCTCGATATTCATGTGCAACAGCTTTTTCCGTGAAAAAAGTTCGGATGACTTTAAGAAGTCCATGTTCTTATTTTTTATTAAATTTTAGGAAGTTCACTTGACCTATTTCCCGAAGTTAACATACAAATAACATATGTATTATAAAAACAAAAAAAATGCGATAACAAAACCGTGGCAATTTGCAGGCTGCAGATCTTGATCCGGACCTGATACCATCCATTGGTCAAGAATTTAGCACATTCAAAGACAGCACAACAAGAGCAGGCGTTACTTGAGATGTGTACGAGAAGGTGCACACCGCCAAAGTGTCAACGAGGAAGACCGACAGCGTGACAAGATGACCAAAAGAACTGGGTGCAAGGCCTTTATGAGATTGAAAGAGAGGAGTGATGGTACATGCATTGTCAAGGACATTACACTTCAGCACAACCATACCCCGCCGTTAAGCCCATCAATGCTAGTTTTCATGCGTTCTCACAAAAAGGTGGATCCAACATTGAAGGGGTTGGTAAAAGACCTTCGCTCAGCAATATAAAACATGTAAACATAATGGGCCTGCTTACAAGGCTGCATGGGGGCCGTGATAAGATTGGCTGCCACAACAGAGACATACTCAACATGTAAGTACTCCCCCCCACCCCACACCCTCCTTTATATATAAAATGAAAACTTACATGAAAAACATGGGAAAGAAAAAAAGCAAAACAAAAAAAGAAAAAAATAACAACAAATTTATTTTTGCAGGAAAGCAGAAAACACGAGGAAGGAGTCCATGAATGAGGTGCAGAATATGTTCAAATTCTTTGAAGACATGAAGAAGGAGAATGAAAATTTCTTCTATGACTACAAGGTTGATGACGAAAACAGATCGGAAAATGTTTTCTCGGTCTAATGCTAGCTCAAGGGCAGCATATGCAGATTTTGGAGATTGCATAACTTTCGATACTACTTACAAGTCGAACAAGCACCACTTGCCCCTTGCAGTATTTGTCGGCGTAAACAACCACTTGCAATCAACAATCTTTGGTGTTGCGTTGATGGGAAACGAGTCGGAGGAGTCCTTCAAATGGGTATTCACAGATTCCTTGAATGCATGGGCGGTAAACAACCAATCTGCATACTTACAGGTTTGGAGAAAATCAGAATCTATCCTCCCGTTTGTACCTTCAGCTTGTAGTTCATAACAAAAACACACGAAGTTCAGATGTTTACACCCCCGCAACCCGAAAAAATAAAAGATATTTAATTTGCTGAAGTTCACCTTTGTTTTGTTTTTGTGAAGTTTGCTTGCATTATACCCGATGTGTTTTTTCCTAATAATTGTTCAGATCAATGCCCAGCGAATGGCAAAAGCAATACCTAAAATTTTCAAACGGACTCTACATAAGTTCTCAGATGGCACATAATGAACAAGCATAAGGACCCGTTGAAGAAGCTTTATAAACTATTCCCGCATTTGAAGGATAAGTCGATCGCAATTTTGAACCATCCCCTAATGCCATCCGAGTTTGAAGATGCGTGGAAGGCTTTGATTGAAGAGTACAATCTGCATGATATAAATGTCATGATTAACTTATGGGCTGAAAGGAAATTGTGGATATCAGCCTATTGGAAGGAAGTTTTCTGTGCACGCATGACTTCAACACAGAGAAGCGAGAGCATGAACTTTGTGCTGAAAAGGGGTTTTGTCACTGAACGAGACAACCTCCACATTTTTGCTAAGCAAGTTAACAACTGCATACAGGCAAGGCATGAAGCAGAGAATGCAGAGGCAAATGCATCAACGGTGAGTGATCGATTTCCTTTTTTATGTTAATGAAAAAAAATATGCTTCAATAATTTGGAAACACATAGGATGAGAACATAAAAAAAAAGGAAAAAGACTATGCAGATGTTATGGAAGTTCACAACTGTTTGGTCAGTGGTTCTTCTGTACACAAAAAGTGTCATCTGTTTTCGAGAGAAAAAAGTATGCACATGTTATGGAAGTTCACATCTGATTAGTTCTGGGGTTCATATATCTATATAAAAGTTATCTTATGTTTCATGTTCAAAAGCAAATGACTTTTCCACCGACAAAAAATCAAAATTGCAGGGCACAAGGAAAACAGATCACTAGTATGGCTTCGAGGCATAGGTGATGGATAAGTACACACGGGCAAGTGTACTCGCTTTCCGGGAGCGGCAATATCACAAAGACAGCCTTTCCGCATTAAGACTTCCCAGGATAATCCCAACATTTACCTTGTGCATCACTACAATCGTAGTAAAGAATTCGCTTGGTCAAGACATGAGTTCGGAGTGCTAGCGAGATGAAGTTGAAGGCCGCTATGAATGCGAATGTAAACCGTGGGAACATACAGTAAAAAAAGCCTCTTTTCAGCAATTGCTTTTGGTTGTATTACACTACAGATGCGTATAAAAAAAGTAATTGTTGACACGAAAAAATAAAAAAATTAACCGAGCTAATGTTAACTTTATGCACACACAGGGTTGTTCTCGCCACCATGTCATAGCTGTCTTTGAGCACCTACGCCCGGATGAGATACCAAGCAAGTATATACTCCAGAGATACACCAAAGATGCAGATGACAAACCCCGATTACAACCGCGAGACTACAGGACAACAACAGATGATGGGACTTCAATTGAATACGTACGAACAATCCTTTACAATGGAAGCAGTTAAAATTATAAACAAAGGATGCACTTCGGAAGCAAAATTCCAAATAGCATTATCTGCCTTCAGAGATGCCAATACAAACCTGGACAATGAGGATGCAGAGCCGGAGAATAATGAGGATGCAGAGATGGAGAATAATGAGGATGCAAGAGATGGAGAACAATGAGCAAGTCATCGAACCAAGAAAACACAACACGAGAAACCGGCGAGCACAACGACATTCCTCGGACCGAGGACAATGATCCATATGCGGATATACAGCCTCCACTACTTGCAATAACAAAAGGAAGCAAGACTACGGATGCCGCAAGGAGGAATGGAAAATGCAAACCCCCCGCACCTGCCCGTCCGAACCGTAACTAGATGAATACGGAGACCGAAAGGTACAAGATTATGCGGAACATGCAATAAAATTAATGGCCACAATTCCAGAACCCGCAAGGCAAGGCAGCTGGCTAAAACACTCTTGGAAACACATAAGAAGGTGTATGGGCCTACAAAGCATCTTCAAGCAAATATCAAGGTGCGCATAAGAAACTTGCTTGCTCGACAAAGACATTCCGTATAATGATGAAGAGGAAAAACTGGACACATATGAGGGTGAATGCTTCGAAGATGAGACGGATGATGAAGAATATGAGCAAGAAGATGAGGATGAAGAAATCACTGAGCAAGAAGATACACAGAAAACACCAGATGTGGAGAGCAAACTGCAAAACTTAAATAAAACGGGAGGACAAAGGAAATGCGACGTGTGCAACCTAAGGCTAGGACACTACGCATCAACATGCCCCAACAGGGAAAAGATACTACAACAACAGATTGTTGAACGACAAAAAAGTGATAGTGCGACAATGAAACCAAAAGGGGTGAAAGCTTGTGGTACATGCAATAAGATAAGGGGACACAACTCTAGAACTTGCGCAAGAAGGCAGCTTGAGGAACAGCTATTACACCCGCAGTCAACAGAAAATGATAGCAACACAATGGAAGATAGAAGCAAGGAGAAGAACAAGGAGAAAACACAAACTACACCAGCAGCTATAAGAAGGAGTGCCAGGAAGAGGTAGACACAAAAAGGGAAAAAAAATAGAATAGTTCATACTGAAACAATATGTAGTTGGTTACATTGTGTAGAATAAAATATACTGCTGAAGTTCACTATTTGTTCATGCTACTGCTGATCCAAATTGTAAAGAACAAGAATTTTCATAAAAATCATTTATTTTAAACCTCTACACAGTATGTTGTGAGAATAAATATATCGTAATTCAACTCGCTAAACAAGCTTGTTCACGTAAAATGTTGATTAAAAAAACAGTAGGAAGTTCACAGACCGATTATCCGCGAAGTTCACTATGTATGACGGTGTGAAAAAAAAGTTCGTATAAAAATTAAAACAGAACACACATGCAAAAGAAAAAAGGGAGTTCGGATATCAACAAATGCGAAGTTCTCACATACTATTCGTACGTGAAAGGTACTGAATTGTTAAAATAAAATGAACGAGACAACATATAGGATTGCAAAAAAAGTAAATAGGGACATCTTCATTGTATTATAAAATGAATAAAAGGGAATGGAAACACAAAGTAAAAAAGAAATTTATGACTGCGAAGTTCGGATCTAGCCAACTAAGGAGTTCTCTTAAACATAAAACCTAAAGAAAAAATGTAGGTAAAAGTAAACGATTACAATCCGATCATAGAAAAAATAGAAAGAAAAATGTCCCTACAAAACTAAAATCTTCACCAATCCCTGCCACGCTTCTTCTCGGGATGTTTGAATAAGGAGAAGAAGCCCCTCTCAAACACATCCAGCCTCCGAAAAACCTCATACGTGGCATATGCATCCCGTGCAGCATATTCCAAGTGCTTAGGCGGTAGAGGCGGCGGATTAGCCCACATCCTGTGCTCGCCCTTCCAAAACCATCCTTCATCTCAAAATAGATTGGATCTATAATAGCTCCAAGCAACATCCTTCAGACCTTGAGTTCTCTTCTTGTTGTCCGGATCTCTCCATATTGCCTGGATATCCTTCACATTATGAACATAGTACTTTGAACGTGAAAGAATGGTGCGGTCTTCTGCGACGCAAAACCCAAAGAAAAGTGTACCTATAGCCATGAAAGAAATCATACAACTTTTCACTCATCTCATCAAGCATGGCATATGTGGTACACAAGAACATCGTTGCCAACACATAGCCGGATCACAGCAGACTTTCTTCGGATCGAAATAGGTTCCACCGAGTTTATCATACTCAACATCAAGACCAACAATCTTCCTAGCAGTAAGAATGTAGGGAAGCTTCAAGCATTGGTGATCCACTCCTCAACACTAGCTGCCGCATTTGTGTACAAAACCTTCATAGTGGTTGTGCCATGGCAGAGGGAATGTGTACTCGTGGGAAAAAGGAGCGTTTGCCATGCAAATCGGTGGACGAAGAAAACACACAGTAAAAAGAAAAAGAAAAGGAAGAAGAATCGGTGATTGATATGCACCGAAACACAGAGGAAAAAGGACATGTATTTATAGTTCCGTAAAATGTAACAACGTACGTCGTGATCCACAAATTCAGGGAACAAACCAATACATATCCAATCGTAACACAACAGAAACAGCCGAGAGATAAACCACAAAAAAACAAAAAAATCCTGCGGGATAACAAACAAAAAAGGATCTTATCGGGGCCAGTTGTGAGTTCACGTGCAAGCACAAAACAAAAAGCATAAAAAGACTACAAAAGAAGTTCACGTGATAACAGTGCAGACGTTCGCACAGAGTAAAAAACACTGAAAAAAATAAAAAGCTGTTCCACACCAACCAACCACCCCCCACCCCACCAAAACCACGCCCAAACCACGCCCAAACCACCACTCGGCGCAACACAAACTCAACCACTGCCTGGTGTTCCGCCGGAAGAAACATACCACGGAGGAGTCGAAGGAAGAGCAAAGGGAGAACAAGAACAGAGAAAAGAAGAAGAAGAGAAGTCTAGCAAGATCTACAAAAAGAAGGTGCGTCTAATCCATCCCCATCCCATCTACTCATTTAAATCGCCGTGGATCTTCCTCTCTTTCATCCTTCATGGCCGTGGTTTTGAATCTAGACTAGTATAAAAAACAAGATCTAACAACTTAACAAAAAATAAAACCTTACAGATTACTTAAAAAATGGTTTGCATACGATAGATCTATCAAAAAAATCAAATAAAAACATGTTAGGCAGAGGGTGGTGGTGGAAGAGGGGGGGGATATACACTAATGAACAAAAGAACAGGAGTTCAGATAAGAACTCCCGAGAAGCTCACTTGTGAAAAGAAATGGAAAAAACAATATACAAAAAATAAAAAAGTTGGAGGGTTTTAAAATCTACAAACATGTATCCAGCCGGCATGAGTATACTCGTTATTGGGGAACTTAAAAAATATATAAATAAAAGAAGTTGGAGTTTAAAATGTAGACAATGAAAATGCAGACTAGAAGTGGAAGTTCAGTTCAAAAAAGTGCAGAGGTCCCGTTAGTACAAAAAATGTTTTATGCTGGAATCTTGTGACAGGAATGGCCGCTCGGTCCATCGTACGTCATCCTCGCCGACAATAAAGCGATGAAGAGACCCGTAAAAGAGGTAAAAAAAGATAGAAATGCTTTCAAAAATACTTTATGGAACTAAAAATGTGCTTATTTTTTATGCAGGTCCAACTATTCATGGATTTGAAATCTTTGACAAGCACCGTCACTTCGGAAATGAAGTTGAAATGACCAAGGAAAATCTGGATCATCTCAAAAGGCAAGTACTTGACTACAAGCCAACAATCCCATATTATGTATGCAAGATGGGGAAGACAACGAACAACATCACGAGAGTGCAGAATGGTAATACCAAAAACGCCAACTTACAAAACTTATTTTCGTACACTACTCGTATTACATATGATGTTTTGGCTGAACCAACATGTATTACTAAACTCATATTACGCTCTTCCGATATTTAAATGTTTACCGAAGTCCGTATAAAAGAAACTGTGAAGTTCACTTACGTAATACACTGAAACATGGCTATGATATTCACTTTCATGTGTTTTCATGCAGACTTTCGATAAGGAATACACTGAAGAACACCTAAAGAATTATCTAACGGAGCCAACAACAATTCCAATAACCTCCAACACAAATGCCTGGGTTGGTACACGGGTAAGGATAAACAAAGTTGCAACTGGAAATGCAAAGATGACAACAAATTGGCTAGATGTAGTCATGGGTGCAGTAAATAAAAGATGGAGATATCTCGCATGTCTCCGCTTCTACGACGGAACAAGAGAACTCGGCTGCTTCGTGACACGTCTTAGCAACCGAGTCTCGAAAACCCTACTATGAAAATAAAATTATGTACCCGCTTACTTTATTGAACCTTATGTTTTGTATCAGCACCCCGATAACAATTATGGTTGTGTTTCAAGTATTGTTGATGTAATAAGAATGCTTATGAAGAAGTTCACACGAGTGAGTACGAAGTTCGCTTATAAATGAAAAAAGATTAGCAAGTTTATATTCACAGTAAGTTCCCTACATGAAAAATCATTTCTGAATATAAAGGAATAAAAATAGTACAGCTTTGCATTGAGAAAAACGAATGGATATGGGAATACTTTTACACTCATAATCGGCAAAAAAAGAAGTTCACACTGTGATGACAGAGAAGTTCACTAATAACAAAAAAATACAAGCACAGATTTTGTACAAAGCTTGCTGTTTTTGAAAAAAGAAAGAACATATCCTCACTAATTACATCTGTATCCTGAATTCAATCACATAATGAGAAGTTCAGCTCAATAAAACAACAAAAATAAAAATGTTGAATATCCTATCAACTACTAATTGCGAAGAAATTGAATCGTATCATCATCATGCAGATCCCAATGATTGCTCGGGTTGTCTCGCGAACCTAGACCAATAAGCAAGCATGAGATCTTTCAACATACTAGGCCATCGCTCCGCCGTAATTTCATTCTTGGGATGAAAAAGGAGCTGATACATGTACTCAGCTTTCCAATCCTCAACACGCCGCCGGTAGACAATCAGGAATGGAAAAAAAAACATAAGAAAAACAAGAAAAAAAGACAAAAGAGCTATACAAATAAAAACACACAGCACTACACTTACATCCCGGTTTTTTATATTATCAAGCAATCTTATCACCACCGTATGTAGCACAAATTCTTAGAGCATAGAAGCCACACTCATTAGCCCCTTGTGCCGGAGTCTTTGGATATGAACACCGTCAGCAACAACATCCCACCGTATATTACCATTATATTTGTTAAATTCCGCAACACCATACACCTGTTTTAACAAGGCCACCATCCTATTAATCTCGAAAACAAAAAACAAAAAGTGAATGGTTTCAGCAGTTTAAAAACAAAAAAGGAAGAAAAAGCTGGAAGTTCACATAGTACTCGACATATCGGTTCACACACACTACGTATAGTTTCAGCAAGTTTAAAAAACATATAAAAAGCTGGGAAGTTCACAGTGTACTAACATATCAAATTAACACACACAGTCAGATGGTTTCAGCAAGTTTAAATAAAATATAAAAAAGCTAGGAAGTTCATATTGTAAAAACATATCAGTACAGACAAAAAAAGTTTGAATGGTTGCAGTAGTACACATAAAAAAGAAAAAAAAGCTGGGAAGTTCACATTATATTAACAAATGAGTTCACATCAAAAAAGTAAAAAATGATAGCAGTGAAAAAGTAAAAAAAATAAATGATGAAAAGAAAATCACGTACAATCTCAACACGATCCTCGTGGTGCCGACTCCTTGAAGTATGTGCCGTACCAAGTATACCTCCTAGTGTCAAGGATGTCCAACGTACCAGATGTACTTGTTCATAACATAAACAGAGTGATGATCATGCATGAAATGAGGGATGATGATCTGTTCGAAACAACCGAAATTAACAAAAAGGAAGTACGCACGTGAAAACAAAAAAAAAACAAAGGAAGTTCACTACAGCAATATGAAGAGGTTCAGATTAAAAAAGCATACCAACTTTGCTTTCAGCAAATTTTCATTAGGCCGAACATAACGCTTGAACATTTTAGCAGCAGACATCACATCAAAAGGTTGTCTCGGTAATGGATTACCATTGCTGTCTCTTAGCTTGAATGGCGCAAAATCAAGCAAGTACTGCACAAACACACAAAAAGGAAAAACACAACCAAAAAAAGGAAAAATATACAAAGTAAGTATATGCATACAAAGGTATATCTGAAAAAATTAATTTTCAATGTTTGAAAAAACCTACAGGGATAGTATGAGGTGACATCAAAACACGAGAGCCAGATTCAAAAATATATTTCATCCCTGGATCATCCTTCCAGTAATTGATGATACGATCCATCATGTCGGATTCCAACATTTCACAAATGGCCAAACAGTTTATACATGTACTTGGCATCAACTAAAACAGGATCATCAAAATCATTGCAGAACTTCACCAGGGGGACACTGCACACACATTAAAAAAGAAAAAAAAAATATAAGACTAGGGAAGTTCACTTAGCATATAAAAAAAATGAAACTCTCCTAAAACACACAAAAAAAATGAAAGACCTAGGGAAGTTCACTTAGCACAGTATATGAAGTTCATATGCCACAAAAAAAAACTAACTAAGTAGTAAACGAAAAACATACCTTCCATGAGCTTTGATGTACTCCTTGCTTAGAATTAACTCCATCATCTGCTTGGCCTTGGATAAATGAGGAAACACATATGGTACAAAGTTTGGGACTTCTTCCCCGAACTTATTGGACAATTTAGTAGGCCTTTTATTCGAAAGAACCAGATTTTTAGCACTAGACCGCTCGGGCTTCGAGTTTCAAAATCATCACTGCTAGTCGGAGAACAAGTGCCGAACATCCTTTGTAATGGGCTTCGCATAGAGTCTTACCAAGCCGAGTGACAAAGTCATCGAATCATCATCGTCGTCGAGCAAAACTACATCAGCCTTCCCCTTCTCTCGCAGTTGTCGTGAACCTTATTCCTAGAAGATTTTCTCGGTATTGGAATGCAGCCTCCGGATAATCTTCTTTGACTTGCTTACAAGACTATCAAAATTCTCTTCAGGGATAATCCGAACTTCGGTGTGAATGATCGAGTCTCGAAAAGTGAGAAATTATCTTCCTCGATACCAAGAGATGGACCCGCATGAAAAGTATACAAAAACCAGGAAGTTCACTTCTGAATCAAAACACAAAAACAAACAGAAAACAGTGCAGTCCAAAAAACATATGTTATAGAGCATAGCCAGCGATATATTTTGCAAAAAAAGTAAAAATCATACCAGGATCAACACCTAAAACATCTTTCGATGTCGATATTGAAATCTCCACCGTCAGCCAGCCTATATAACATGGTCATCCTGATGTTTAGAATATCTTTTTGACTGAACAAGCACATGCTTTCCCCATCATAAGACTGGAGGATCTGTAGCATGAAGAACCCGCAATCATGGCTGCAAAAAAAACACAAACAAAAGAATAAGAATAAAAAGAAACACAATTGTATTAGTTAAATAAAAAAAACCTGTAGTCAATGTATACATAATAAAGAGCAAAACAAGAGAAGAGGGAAAAAAACGCTTACGCAGTTGCCTGTCTTGGAGAATTAACATAGTGAAGCTTGAAGTGGTCGATGGATTTTGGATGAAAATGATCACCCTTTGAATTCCCTGCTAACGACCATAACTTCTTGATACCAGATGCCATTGTATGTAACAGCTTCTTACCATCTGGATCATTTATATCGCGTAACGAATCAAGCAATTCAAAACGCTCTTTCTCAAGGTTCAAAGCAACAACACAGAAGTGACCAGGAACGTGTGGTGCACATGGATCAGGAGGATCAAAGGTACCAAAAAGAATCTGCCATTAAAATGATAAAAATAAAAAAGGACAGGTTAGAAGTATGAAAGGTAGACTATTTCCTCAAAATAAGAAATCACATTTAACTTTACTACTGAGTTATTTTAGTAACATGTACAACAGGGGAGGGAAGAAAAGGTAGGAAGTCCACATGCCATAATTAGTGAAGTTCAGATGTATAGAGAAGAAGAAAAAAGACAACAGTCAGTACCACTTTCTTGTGGTCCAAACGTTCCGGAGCATCGACGCTGAAAATATTACGAACAAGCCGAGAACTCAGATTTCTTTCAAATATCTGCCTCTGCAAACATGACAATGAAACACAAAAGAAGGTTAAAACATAAAGGAGGAAAAAAAAAAGCACCTACATTAACAAAAAAAAAAACTAAAAAATGATAAAAAGAACGGAGAAATAACTTACAGAACAAATGTATGGTACCACCATTTTATCAGAATTCTTGTACTTCTGACCAAGCAAGTATGTTCCAACAGAAATAGTTAGAGAACAAAGAAAACCGTTGGGTTTAAAAGCTTCAGCAATTTGTCCGATCGTGCAATCACATTGATCATTCCTGAAAAGGGTCTTCTTACTGCAGAAAAAAACACAAAAATTAGAGGACAAAACAAAAAATTTAATAAAAAATAAATAAAAAAGCCTAAAAAACAGATAGAACCTTCTTATGGGATCTTTCCTCAACTTGCAAACACTTTCATATACTTCTTTGATTTTAATCATCATAGGTTGAAGAGACAGTGAAGGCGTCGAACATAAACTCGAGTCTGCAAAAAATAAGGAAATACGTACAAAATGTAAGAACAAAAAAGAAGTTCGGATGATGATATTCCGTGGTTCACATATTCAAGAACGTGGTGCGTAAACTGGAATGTCCAGAAGACCCATAGTTCATAAATGAAGGCTACCATCAAAAAAATACACACACACGATATCGCTCCCCCACAGTCGATCATATACAAGCAGTAAAAATGAAAACTACGACATGAACTCATGTCGCATTACATAGCATTAGAAAGTGTCTTACATGGAACATGATGCCAAACAACGAAAAACAAAAATACATATACAAAAGCACCCCACCACACCCCTCCCCCCATAAAAAACCAAAAAAAAAGGGAAAAAGGTTTTAGATAGAGATATATGAGGAGTAAACATAAAGAATAAAAAGGCGGGCTAGCATTAGGGGAGGGTGTGTGGGGTAGGAGAACCGTATGTTCCCCATTCGGATATCCTTGCCTAAGTCTTGCGGGGATTCTTCAATAGAAGCGCTCAAGTCATCCGTTGATTCTTCAAAGAATGAGCTCGACCGCTCAATCAAATCGGAGGCATCGCGTCCATGGTTATCTCCACTCGAAACTCATTATTGTCATCATCATCGCACCAGTTGCTGCGCTCTATATTGGCTTCGATGAATCGGCAGCTTCTTCCCGTGCAAAGAAGCAACACCTACTTCCTCACGACCATGCGCAACAACGGACTTACAATCCATAGCAACTCGGTAATACACCAACATCATCAAGCAACTTCAAGACATGTTTCGGAAACAACCGCACCAATACCGTGTAGTTGGGCAAGCATCCTTCGCATCATTTCCATCCCGACATGTTACAAGATCTTCGAGAATTGAGAAACCTTTTCCAAGAATCGCACAATCTTCGTCATGGTGTTCAACATCTTTGTCTCCATCAGAATGTGCAACTATCTCGGGAAATAAATTCCCCTTTCCAACAGAGTCTAACTCAGAATAATGATCAGCAACTTTGTCACAGGCACCACCGTAATTACCATCATCGTCATCTAAAGGAGGAGTTACAGTGGGTTGCTTGATGAACAAAATTATGCTTGACATAATAACGATCAACAGATGAGTTGTCATCATCGTCATCCGGAAGACCATCCTTCTCAACACACTTTTCATTTACCTACCAAACAAAAAACAAAAAACAAAAACGAAGTTCAGTATGTAGAAGATGGAGTAGTTCATATACACAAACAAAAAACAAAACAAAAAGCCCAACTATAAAAAAATAAAAAAATAAATTGCAAAACACAAAAAAAAATACCTCAGCCTAAAGGAGGTGATTTATCAAAAATCGCATCTTCAACATGATCACCAGCAAAAGCCGGAGGACATTGAGGGGTTGGCGGACGAACAAACCCATCATTCACAGTGCATGATCACCATCTCCCGAATTCCGAGGTGCATTTTCCTCAAGCAATCCTAGCATCTTCCCGCAAAAAAATAAGAGGATAACAAAAAAGAAAAGGTAAGGAAGTTCACATGAAAAAACACAGAAGTTCACATATGTGTAATAACACAAAACAAGAGATAAAAAAAGGAAGTTCACATAAAAAGGGATGGACATAAGTTCAAGAATGACTAATTATACCTCAGCCTTCAGCACTCGATCGACCAAGTCCCGCATCAACATCTTCAATGTAAGAAGAAAAATTCTTCTCGAACATTACTTTCAACACTATTATTGCCTCGATACATTTGCACGGCTCTCAAACCGCTTGCACAAAGAGTCCCGATTCATACCAAAATCAAGAAAACCCGTGCGCATTAGAGACAAAGCCCCCCTCAAGCTATCAAGGAGCGATGTTTCACGCTTTGATCGCTCATCCAAAGGCTTCAACACTCGGGGAAATTACCATCAAGCAAGCCGACCTTGAAATTGTTTCGTACGATCACTCGTAGTCGGAATCGTACGAGAGAGAAACTCAACTTTCGCACAATGTGATCCAATCTGATCAATAACACCGTCGAAGGCATCCCAAAGACTAGTTGAAGCAGACCGGTGATTGTCTTTCGTGTTGACATTAGCAATTTGCGAAATTGGAATCTCGCAATGACCTCCAACAGATGTTCATTGGCATTACCAGCATCAGGCTCACTACAATGGGTGCCCTCATTAAGATGAACAATTAAATCTTCAACACGATACCGATATGAATAAGCAATTTGGTTGCGGCCTTTCCACTGCATTGTAATACAGGAGTTCACTTAGCAGATAATATGAAGTTCAGATGATACATAAAAAGTAAAAAATATATAAAAAACTATGTAAGTTCACTTGGATATAAAAAGTAAACCTGATATGCCACATAAAACATTAAAAAAAAGACATAAAGGAAGTTCACTTGCGACGTAGTATGAAGATCAGATGCCACATAAAAAAAAGGGTTACAGTTTGAAAAAACTAACCACAATTCTGCCAAACTTGTATTTCATCAACTCTGGTCCACCATTCTTTTGAATGTCCATTTTGTAAATAGCCTTCGCAGGTTTCTCATGCGTAAAGTTTGCGCGAGGAGTTCGAGTATGCATGACGTAATGTGGTGGTAGAAAGATGCTCGTCAAGATACATAACAGTGGGGATAACGAAGACACCCTTCTAACCTGACTCGAGGGATATCGTGGTCTTGATATTTAGTAGCAAACTCGTTTCAACTCATCAACAACAAGCCGGCAATAATCCATCTTTGCCATCTTATCATAATCCATGTTCACAAGCATTGCAGCCTTCCCTACCGACACGGGTAGCTGAACCAGGACATATGAGCTTACTAAAAAGAATGGCAAAGAAGACCTTAATGTACCCAAATCTTCCTTCTCGGGTCTTCAACAAGATCATATAACAATTGACGCAGATCTTTAGGCTCAATACTAGCATTGCTTTCGAACCCAAACTCTTGTTTCAAAAGAGCCAATGACTCGTCATGTCCAGATTCTCGTGTGCAAGATAGGAGTATCGCCTCCTATAGGAAAACCAAACACCCGATGAACAAGTGTCTCTATTAACCTCTAGAACTCTGCCGTATCCACAAGACAACTTCATGGTAGAAGTGTCAATAGTCTTCATCAAATAACACATGAGAACACGTGATATGTTACCCTCCAGACCCACCGAAAAACACAACCAAAACCAACCTTGCTCAACCTTCAATCCGTGTTGCGGTTTTAACATTGTCAGCAGCTGAACGAACTTCACCGAGAGAACAGCGAATAGTTTGCCGAAAACGTGTCTTCTCACCATCAAGATCTTCAACCGCCTTCCTCTTCCTAGCCATGGTTTTCTTTGTCGGCCTTTTCGTAACTTTCTTCGAATCACCTTCCAAAACAACAGGTTTAGAAGGACTCGGCTTCCTACCAACTTTCTTCCCCCGGTATAGAAAAAAGCATAAAAAACAAACATTTAAAAACCACAAAAAAATTAATGAGAATAGGAAGTTCACACCAACATGAACACAGAAGTTCACACTACACTAACCTTGGCAGAGTTTCAAAGTCCGATTCATCGCTAACCAATTTCGTACGACTCTTCTTAGCATTGCACTACATAAAATGAGATGCATAAAAAGGGAAGAGTTCGGATTCAATAAACAAAGAAGTTCACAAGTGGAAGAATTATGTAAAAATGAACAAAACAAAAATAACCTTGCCACAGAGCAACACCATCTTCAGTGGAATCGGGACATATGTCTCATCGACATCAATCTTACGTTTACGGTGACCCGTACGTGATTTCCGAGAGATGAAACTCGTTTCGAAGCAACGGTGGACCGGACAAGTAGCAGCAACACGAGGGCTGCGCCGCACAGGATTTGTAGCCTGGACAGAAGCAGCAGATTTTTTTTAAAAAAATAGAGAAGTTCACAATGGTACACATATGTAAAAGTGAACAAAAAAGGAATTTAACAGAATAAACAAAATAAGAACATAAAAAGAAATAACCTTGTCACAGAGAACATCTTCTTGAGTGGCACCCGGGGCGTATGTCCGCCGCAAAGGATCTCTCGGTCTGGCGAAGACAGCAGCAGCAGCCTTTCCCTGCAGGTGAATTCTCTTTTATCTTCCCGCAAACAACCCTTTCTTTCCTCACTTTAGGAGGAATAATTTCAGCAAGACATTCATCACGTGTGCTTTCAGCAGCCTCGCCGTCACGTGGAACATCATTGACAACGGCATTACCCTTAGCGTACTTTGCTTTCGCAGGTATTTCCGGTAATATGTAGTCAATTTCTCCCGGTGCCGAGCAAATTTAGCAGACTTGTCTCTCCTTTTCCTTCGCAAGTCGTTCTTCAACCATATAATCCTCGAGTAACTATTTGAGTACCAACCACAGACCGAGATTGGGTTTCTTCCATCACAGGTGTAGCTTCAACCGGTTCAGATTCAAGAACTTGCCGTCAGAGGAGTATAATCAAAAACAGTGGCTGCCCATGTTACCCTTCTCAACTAGCAGGAGTCCCGTCAAATACCGGGGGATCTAAGAAACACGGTAGAACTCGTCGCCAGAATATGCAGCAGAAATCCTGGTTCAACAAATCCGGAGATTCTCTTATAGTCTTGTCAGCATGCATAACACAAAACAAAAAACACAAAAAAGAGTAAAAATGTAATCAAGAAAGCTTGTATGGATTGCGAGAAAAGGAAGTTCACTAGAAAATGTTAGTGAGGTTCACATATGTATGTTCCTAACCCGACTCATCAAGCATCATCCGTCATATTAGAAGATAAATTCCCCAAACCGTAAAACACAAGATCACCGTAATCATCAACATGATCAAATACCTTCCCTAAAAAATACAAAAAACAAAAAAATTCAATCTCGAAACATAGGAA
This sequence comes from Lolium rigidum, assembly GCF_022539505.1. Taxonomy (NCBI): domain Eukaryota; kingdom Viridiplantae; phylum Streptophyta; class Magnoliopsida; order Poales; family Poaceae; genus Lolium; species Lolium rigidum. The sequence goes on from NC_061514.1 coordinate 224,169,171, forward strand.
AAAAATTCATGTTCAGACTTATACTTCCTATGTGCAAGAAAAATGTTAATTTCATGATTCACTTTTAAAAAATAACAGCCTGTACATGAAAATAAACATTATACATAGGAAGAATGAACATAATTAATACAATGAGTTCAATTAAATGACAAGTAGTTCATAACATGTGCTATACAGAAACACAGATAAATAGATAGAACCATAAATGGTGACCACTGGGAATTATAAACACAAAAAAAGCCTACGTAAAAGCAAACCCTAGAACAAAAATAAATGGGCCAACTGTAGGACGTAACAAAAACATGGATATTTCATTTTTGACAATGCAAGAATAAAGCATGAATTTATGGGTAGTAAAAAATACAAATCCGAAAAACAAACCTCCACCACCGCCGAAGCATCCTTATCCATCACTCACAGAGAAATAAAAAGAGGAACGGACTCCCCAACCAAAAATTGAAGCCGACCAGCCCGTCCGGGGCGAACTAGAACCACCGCGAAGAAGAATCGAGTAGCGCCGAGTTCCAACCGCCGGCCGAACGGGAAATATCGCCGGCAAACACCGAAGACGGCGAGGACGAGCAAACCGCAGCCGAACCTAGGGTTTAGACCAAAGGGGAAATGGTGGATTTCGAGTAGAACGAAGGAATAACAACAGGGGACGGGGGATAGCAAACGATGCGGGGGCCAGCAGCTACCCGAGCAGCCGCCGCCATTGCAGAGAGGATGTAGCAGCTTCGGGATGTCCGCCTCGCGAGTGGGGGAAGTGGGGAGTGCGAAGGAGAAGGCGCATACAAGAGGAGTAAAAAGAGGAGTTGGAAATAACTGCACCAAATTTATATTAAAAAAAAAAGAGGCAACAATAAAAAAACACTGAAACGTTACCTTTGTCGGTCAGATAGAAACAAACAGGAAGTTCACATTTAATCGCGATCGCGATTCACTTTGTCTAAAAAAAAAGAAAAATATAGGATGGGAGGGTCACACCCGCACCGTCCCCACAACCATTACGAAGTTCACTTGCAAAACACGTCGTGGGTTCACTCATCTTGAAAAAGGGTATTTGGGTATGTTTTAAAAACATTAATTGATTTCCTAATATAGCGGGTAGGAGTTTCCCACCACAATTACGAAGTGCACTTCTGTAAACGCAAGGAGTTCACTAATCTTAAAAAAGGTATTACACTCTATTTTAAACATTTATTAAAAAACCTTTTATTCATTTCCTAGTATGGGGGGGTCCCCCCCAACCCCCCCCCCCCTTTAATGGTACAAGAATAAAAAAAATTAACACTGGTTAATTTATACATGGAGTTAAAAGAAAAAGAATACCAGAAGTAAACTGACAGCAGTTCACGTAATAAAGTAACAGCAGTTCATTTTCAGATAAAAAAAGATAAAAACATGCGTATGAATGGAAAAACAATAATACAACAAAAATGGATAGTACATTAAAGGGAAGTTCACAACTTACAAACAGAGAGATACATACATGCTCGATGTGGATTTACATGTGAAATAGAGGCCACAACTTATCTGAAAAGATGTAAATCAAACATGCAATTGACAAAGTTCATGCATTCCGGTAGTTCACATCATAAAATTAAAGAAGTTCATTTGTTATAACACCAACAAACATGCACTGCTGGAATGAAAAACGAGAGCAGAGACTTGTAAGCTACGAAAAAACCCACATATAACAAGCATTATCTGGATTCTGTTACTACATCAAAGTGTAAGCATGAACACCACCGCGTCATCAATGTATCAACTGAGGAAAACATAACTACACAAGCATAGGCAAATACCGAACTAAGCAAAAGAACATAGATCTGTGAAAACAAAATTCGTGGATAAGGATCAAAGCAAACCTATCAAAACAAAAATCCTACAGGGGAGAGAGACCCAATACCATTACCGAAGACAAACAAAAGCGCGAGAATATAATGGCGGAGCCATCAACCTCGAGGATTTTCACGTAGAAGAACGCCGAAGCTGTGCGACGCCCATCGGAAAAAACAAATCTGCAGATCAAGATAAAAAAGATAAGACCAATGTCCGGATAGCATAGAAGAGACTGTGCCGCAGACATCGACGATCTGCGATGCACCAGTGGAGAACAAATTCGTCGATGGAGCGTCGGACACGAGCACGGAGATGAGCCGCCACCGTCGCCGAAGTTCTAACAAACGCATCGAGCAAAAAAAGGAGGAGCTCGGGAGCGAGCAAGGGAGGAAATCGCCAGGGAGGAGCTCGGGAGCGAGCAGGGTGGAAAACGCCAGGGAAGAGCTCGGGAGCGAGCAGGGGGGAAATCGCCATGGAAGAGCTCGGGAGCGAGCAGGGAGGGGTGGGGAGCGAGCACGGAGGAGGTGGGTAGCGAGCGGGAGGTGGGACACGTAACGGTTCGCTGTCTCGTAGGAAGTTCACACGCGAGCGGGAGCGGGACGCGAGCGGGACGTGGGAGGCGAAAAATGAAGACTCACGGGAAGTTCGCATGCGATAAGTTAGGAAGTTCGGAAAGGGTTCGAGAATAGTTATTCTCGAACCGGTTCGAGAATAGCGGACCTATATATATATATATATATATATATATATATATATATATATATATATATATATATATATATATATGTGTGTGTGTGTGTGTGTGTGTGTATAGAGAAACTCTATTACACACCCTGGGTGTAGAATAAGTAATTCTGCACCCGGTCAATCCACGAGCCAGTGTCCACCGAACCTAGTGTCCACCGAACCTGGTGCGGTCCGACCTCCCACCTTTTCTCGTTTTCTTTTTACATCAGCGGTTTTATTGCTCGGTCGTGGGCTATACGGAAACCCACCACCAGCCTGCCGATATTGTTTTCTCATGGGTCAACGCACGAGCGGTTTTGGGAGCGAGAGAAAGTGGAACGGGGTCTCGCCGCCCATGGAGCTCACCGGCGCAGCTTCCCTTCGGCCATCCATGGCGTCGATGTACTCGGTGGTCCCGAGTGAGAGGAGGAGGGGGATGCCGGTAAGGGTATCTTGCGTCGTCCGCGGAGGTCCACGTCCACCTTAGGTACTACGAGGCGGCGCCACGGAAAGCAGTGCAGCGGTGGTTAGGGACCATTACCAAGCTCCAGGCTATGGGCCTCATCGCTGGGGACGCACGCAAGGAGAAGACCCTCTTGGTGACCCCTCTCCATCCCACCTCACCTATCGCTGTTTATGCTTTGAAATTTCAGATTAATCACGAGCATGATTTACGAGAGGGTGGTTTGGAATCCCGATGGCTTCGGGCGAGCGGCGAGTGGTCCCGGCCTCGGTCGCCGTGGATACTTACCTCAGCGACGGGAGGGGTTGCGGCCGGCGCTAGTGGTTCTATTCGTGTTGTCGGTGTTCTACACGGAGAAGAAGATGTTGTCTCGGCCGGCCTCCACCTCCCAAGACGAGCATGTACCTCGGCCGCTATCCACCCTTAGGGGTCAACAAGCCACGCTGGTACGTAATTCTCACACGAATTTGATTGCCCACTTCCCAACTCATCTTTACTATTAAATGGGAGTTGGTCGTTTGACACTCAACGCACTTTGATGGTCATCATTCGGAGCATCCTGTCCGTCCAATTTATTCTCAGTAACCAACACCGTCTGATCGATTTGTATATGGTATATACTTACCTCGTCCCACCCGGCCAATGTAATTTCACAGCGCTTACGGTAATTATGGTATTGTATCATCAATCACGATTACGGTAATTATGTTATGAGAAGATACTTTCCTATTCCCGAGCTGGTAATTATGTTCAGGAACGCTTCTTCCTACGAGAGAATAAACTTCCTTATTCTCGAGCCTGATGCCTTTCCTATTCAAGGTAGGTACTGCAACCTCCTCCGGCCTTGTTCGGGCACCATCCTGGTTACGGTCAGCCCCGCACGCCTCCACGTCGATCGTGCTCGCAGCGTCGAGCTCCACGGGAACTCCTCTGAGCGCCGCCCCGCTTGTCAGCAATGCCTACCGGCCAAGGGTTGGTCCTCACGCAATCCTATCTCGCCCGCCCAGCCAACGCACATGCGGCAGGCTAGCCCACCTCCGGCCGCCAATTTCCGCGAATCCCCCTCATCCTTATCTCCGAGGTAACCAATCAACCTCCCGATTCACTGTCTGACCAATTGCCTAGACTCGCTGGACTAGCAGCAATAATGTACTAGCCCCTCATGTTGTGACATGTCTCATGGTTATAATTCTGTTGAATCTTTGATGGGAAGCTCATCGGCCAAGGAGTCCTGTTGCAGCCTAAGACTGATGCCATGTGCAGTAAACTTCAGTTCACGAGAATATGAAATTTACTCGAGATTACCAATCAACCTGCAACATATAAATTTTGCTCACCGTGTCATTGATAGATTATTTTGCTAATAATAATACTACAGGCACCATGTGATGGATTGTCAGCTCTTACTGATGCTACTTTAAGTACCCTGATCCTGATAGTTTGTGAAAGCATCTAGCTAGCTACAGAATTACAACGTTGTTATATGTGGACTATACCTTGACATGTCGTGGGGTTTCTTGGAAGAGCAAGCACCTTTTAGGATTGCTTTCCTTTGCCTTTTTTTATAATTTCTCGCCAAGCATAGGTTTTACTTTTTATAACCATAATAGCTTAATGGTTAATCATTTTACATATTCCCATAAAATGGTTCCCTAGGTTAGAGTCCGAGACGAAAATGGTTAACCAAATCCCCTCTTTATCTTCCTCCTCATTTTTCGATGCATCATTTTGTTTCCTTTCGTTGATGGAACTACCGGCCAGCTAAACATACTCTCGACCTATTGTTTTGTTTCAACATAGAATTCTTCATGATAGTCGATGCCGAAAACAAGGGCTTGAGAACACCCGGAAGGTGATTCACATCTTTTCTCTGTCTGTCTGCATACTCATAGTCTTAGAGAAGGCTGTACCATAATTATTAAGAGGGGAAGTGTATATCATAACAATGCTAATTCTTGTTCTCTTCTCACAATGTTTGGTGGAATGCAAGCATCTATCTTGCTTTCATCACCACCTCCAAAGAATATAAGTTGAAACTCGATTCCCACGTCCATGAGCATGGAGAGGAGACCCTGCTCAAAGCATTCGGCACCGAACATGTCCTTCCAGATGCCGCAGAAGGGGTGAAAGGGTTATTGGACAAAGCTACAGAGATCTTGAAAAAGATGCCTAATTCGTACATTCATGAATAGTTTGCCAACCCTGCAAACCCAGAGGTAACAAGGACATAGAGCCGATGTGTCAACCTATATATGCACTCTAGCTGTGTCTAATCTTGCCCAGTTTTCAGTAAGGTACATTATGAGACTATTACTGCGCAAACAAATCTTGGAGGATTCAAAAGGGAAGGTGGGTATATTTAAGAAGAAAGTCCAATTCTCATCCTTGAACTCTTGGGAAAGTTCACTTTCAGTCCTAAAATTTATTTTTAGTCTAGAATGAACCTTGAACTCTCATAATAGTTCATTTTTCATCCCTTTGCAGTTGAGTTGAGCAAATTACTTGCGTGGAAAGAAAAAATAGGGAACCAACCAAATTGGTTTAGAACCAGACCAAGCCCAAACTAGCTGAGATGTTAAACAAACATCGCAATGCAAAAAAACAACGAAACCCTTGGGTCCCTGAACCAGTCTCTCACTTGATTTCTCTTCCTTCTAATTCACGTGAAACGTTGTGCCACAAAGGTCTCCTTGTTTTCTTATCAACATCGTCCCGTCTCTCTACCCTTGCACCGTTACCTTGAGTTTTTGGGCACCTATGGCAGATATTTTCCTAGCTCAATCGGGGTAAGGACTAAAAGTGAATGATTCTGAGAGTTCAAGGTTCATTTTGAACCAGACAGAAGTTCTAGGACCAAAAGTGAACTTTCACTAGAATTCAAGGACCAAAAGTGGACTTTCTTCTATATTTAATGGTGGAATCGAGAAGGGTGGGATGAAATCTGGTGCTGGTAATTTCCTCACTGATTAAATCCTAAGTCAAGGTTTCTTCAAATTCCGCCTGAACAAAACCTACTCTATTATTTGCGGGCTGTGTATATATTCTTCATATAATTATCTCTTTCTACAGGTTATTTTGTGTTGAGCCTACCAAACAGAAGAACTACAACATACTCTCTTGTGAAAACCTGGTACGGTTGCTATAAGATTTCCTTTGAGCATGTCAAACCTTGTTCTCGTTGCCTTATGAATGTTATCCCACCCGTGTAGGCACACATAAGATTCAGGGTATTGGAGCATGATTTGTTTCTTGGAACTTGGACAATGATGTTCTCAATGAAGCAATAAAGGTCATAGGTTATTCCTATCTTATTATTAACTTTGTACTAAAATAAAAGCAAGACATGAATGTTGTAGTTCTTTTTTGAATTCATCTGAGTTGTGCAAGTTATTTCTTTTTACTAATGTTTGTGAAATGTCTATCCATAGGTTGGTAGGTATGTGTTGAGTCACCACTCCTTTTGTGTTGTCTGGCGTAGTACATTTTTTGGGATTGCTGTGTTGTTCTACTTTATTAGAATTACTATTGCAGGGTTTTCTTTTCTTATAGTTATCTCTGATCACGTTCTGCTTATGCTCCGGATATGAAGCGATGAGGCTATTGAGATGCCAAAGCACCGGCTCTTCGGGAAGTATGGTACGATCTTGTAACTTCACATGTCGAAGCATTTTTTATGTGTGTCCGAGTACATTATATTGACACTTGCATACATATTGAGATACTTGTCCTTTAGTTTTAAGCGTTCATATGTTTAAAGAAAGCAGACAAATGATGACTCACACCATGTTTGTCCATGTCCCTTTTTCCTTGGCTTAATATTTTAAGTGCAAGCACTTCTATATGTAATGACTTGATATAGGAACCATGTTTAATCCATTTTACTTGCTATTTTTTCTCATCTCGATGCTGGCTATATCTATGATTCATCCCAATACAATTTTGCTACGATGCATCATATCCACCTTTAATGTTGGAATGATGAGTCTGATGTATGTAGACTTGATGCATTTCTCGTGATATGTATCCTATATAACTAAGAAGATCATCCCCACTACCCTATTTCTCTCAACATGCAGCTATGCCACCTCAGCGGGCCCACTATCTTATTTACATGGCTTATTTTGCTTGCATGTCATACCTACTAGCGGGTTCTGTTCATGCGACGGATCATGTTTGGTTCGTCTGATCTTCCCCCACATACAACCTCCCTTCTTTTTTTCCACACGAGCGCATGATGGTTCTTTTTAATTCCCAATTACTACCCCAATCGATTAATCTTCCTATTCTCATTTTACCACCAGATCTGATTCATCTTCCGTCCAACTATTTTCAGAAGAAACTGATGGAGTTAATCTACTTAATATTCCCCGCATATGTACTCCAGGAGTAACCGATGAGTTGCTCACCAATTTAAGCAATGTAACTACTCCATTCCCGTCCTCCCACACATGGTGCTCTCGCCCATGCTCAAGAAGCTCTTCGATCGCTCCCATCCTCCCGATGCATGAAGCCAGTGCCGCTGCTCCAGATTTCGCCATCCACGAGACAAAAATGTTCTTCACTGGCAAAACTGAACCCCCGTCTTCGTTCATCGCCTGCTGGCCGGAATGCCCTTACAGCCCTCCCTGTCAACAGCGACCGGTGCCGGACTACCGGTCCCCTATCTATATAACAGGTTCTTATTCCCCCTTTCCCGGTCGTTCTCGATATATGTTGTGTCTCGTTAGATTATTACGTTGCCCTTGCTTGAGACAACATGTGATCCGAGTTACGCCTACGCGTGTGATTTACGCAGGTATATGGATAATTGTGTACCACTGAACAACCGGGGTCATCCCAGTGGAGCTCGCACATGATACCAACGAGTCCAATTCAAAATTTAGCAGCGGCGAGCTCATCAAGGAGCACTTACCAAGTTGCAGAAATTGATTTCCATAACATTTCCAAAATCGCACATGATACTAACAGTCCAATTCAAAATTTAGCAGCGACGAGCTCATCAAGGAGCACTTACCACGTTGCAGAAATTGATTTTCATAATATGTCCAAAATTCCAATCTAAAGATGGCGGAAAATATGCATGACATTTGTACTGGCTCATATACAACAACGTTTGAAATAATCATTTGGATGCTGCAGAACATGATCAATCCTATCTAATGTGCGAGTCCTCGGTCAGACTTATGGGTTTCTATTGTTGTGCCTGCATCTAGGTCCACTCAATACCTATGCGACTTGGTGTTCATTGTTATTTATCGTAGTGCCCTCATCTCCGTCCACTCGGTACAGGTGATTGTTTTGCAAGATTTCTTGAAAGTGTTTTCTCCATCTAATTTATGCATTTTCTGGTCATTTACCATTCCTGCAATTGTTCCCTTTCATTGATGGGAGGCTTTTTACGCAGGTTTCATTGATTGGAATTGCTCTTTGTCTTTCTGACTATCTCTAAATAAGTAAATATACGTGTCATCTACTGTATTACTTTACTGTCATAATATTGTACAGCTGGCATGCTGGTATTTTCCCCATTCCTTCTGGATGTGTCGGTGTCCATGATATTTTTCATAGCACAAGTCTGTATTTGCTAGATGTCGGATTTCAGTAGTAATGTCATAACATGATCATGAGACAAATCTATATGTGCTATATGCAGACTTTCAGAAGCAATATCGGACGGGGTCCTAATCAGTCATTACATGTCTGGTAATTCTCTTTTGGTTAAGGCAATGTGTTGCTGACAAACACAAGACTCCCCTATTTCAACTAGATATGTAAACCAACTTGATTTACTGTCTTTTCATTACCGAGCAAAGCTATGCACCCTCCTAACTGCTGCTATTTTCTTATGAACACCGAGTCACACATATGTATTGAGTGGGAACAATTGCAGGAATGGTAAATGACCAGAAGAAATGCATAATTCCTACAAGACTCCCCTATTTTGGATCAGTTATGCAGGTTTTTATCCAACAAATAAAATACTTATAAATTTATGTACAACGGCCTTCTAGCCAGCCTTAATCAGCCACACGCCCGCGTGCATGCATATACAAGCATGAACCTATCACACTTCCCCTTACTGATTCGTCTTTTGTACAACAGGCCGACCAAAGTTTGTCTATGGAGAACCAAAGCAGCATGTACTACTAAGCATGTACTACTACTGAAATGAGTTTTACTCTTTTTGGTTTTGGCCTCAAAATGTATCTACCTTGATTGACATTATACGCATATCTTCTTCTCCAGAATGTACTTAATTATTCACATAATGTGTTGTCGCCTTCTTTTGTTCTCTCAGTAAGTTTGTCCGACAAGAAAAACACGGATACAATTGCAAAGATCAAGAACACCGGAACAAGTTTTTAAAGTTTCAAAGCTGGAGTTGACTTACCACTATCTCGTGACCACCCATTCTCATCCTTCAAATCCATTGTTGACTACAAAAAACCAAGGGGGCACCACATATCCGGAGCAGCAGTAAATGAAGAACGCGCCAGATACCGAGCAAGATCAAATAAATCATGCTAAAAGTATCGTTTAGGCTATAAATTAGTTTTGCCATGCAACATATATAACACAAAGTTCAATACCAGCCTATGTATGAGATTCCTTTTCTTTTGACATGGCGCCCTATATGTATGAGATTCATAATATTGTTGATTCACACTTTCATCTTATGTGATACATTGGGCTACTTGAGAAACAGTAACAAAATTCCGCAGCAACGCGCAGGGTATTATCTAGTTGGCAAAGTTTTAGGAGCCTACATTTTTGTTTCTCATCATCTACCGATATGAGGTTAAGAATGCTGAAGATTTATGTTTGTTGTGTAGGCCGAGATCTCCTCCGGTGCGGCAGCAACTGCTGCCATAATCTTTACTATTAAATGGGAGTTGGTCGTTTGACACTCAATGCACTTTGATGGTCGTCATTCGGAGCATCCTGTCCGTCCAATTTATTCTCAGTAACCAACACCGTCTGATCGATTTGTATATGGTATATACTTACCTCGTCCCACCCGGCCAATGTAATTTCACAGCGCTTACGGTAATTATGGTATTGTATCATCAATCACGATTACGGTAATTATGTTACTAGTAGGCTTTGGCGCGGCGGCACGCCTGCACGTGACGTTATTTTATTTGTTTTTTTGGAAATTAACTAAATATTCGTCGTTTGGCCGTTTTCTCTAAATGACCTGAATATTTGGTAAATATATTAAATTTTCGAAGATTTTTTTTGCGGGAAGTTGCGTCAAAAAACTACCCCGAGAGGAGGAAAAAAGCGCGGCGGCACGCCGCACCCGTGGCAGCATTTTATTCACTTTTTTGAAAATTTACTAAATATTTGCCGTTTGCCCGTTGGCTCTAAATGGTCCAAATATAGTGAATATATTAAATTTTCCAAGTTTTTTTTTGCGGGAAGTTGCGTGAAAAAATTACCGCGAGAGCAAGAAAAAGGCGGTGGCACGCCGCCCATGTAGCGACACTTTATTCGCTTTTTGAAAAATCACTAAATATTCGTTATTTAGCCGTTTGCTCTAAATGACCAGAATATTCGGTAAATATATTTAATTTTCCAAGTTTTTTTGCGTAAAGTTGCGTCGAGAAAATTACCGCGAGAGGAGGGAAAAAAGTCGGCACCGTTCACGGACATTGTTGGTCCATATGTATCGTATTATTCATCACATGCACTTGTTCAGCACTCTGCTACTGTAGCGTCTTGGCGAGGTACTGTTCATGGTCACACGCATCGTAGACCGAACACTCTGTACATCTACCGGAACTGTTCACAGGTACTGTTCATCGTGGGGACAACTTGTTCAACACCGTTCTGTAGCAAGCTGTCTACGTGTCGCGTTACGTTTGGCAAAAAATAGCACATGAACAGTGCCTTATGAAGTGGAGCTGCTCACAGGGCTTGAAAACAGCCAGCTTTTATATAGTGTATAATAATGAGAAGATACTTTCCTATTCCCGAGCTGGTAATTATGTTCAGGAACGCTTCTTCCTACGAGAGAATAAACTTCCTTATTCTCGAGCCTGGTGCCTTTCCTATTCAAGGTAGGTACTGCAACCTCCTCCGGCCTTCTTCGGGCACCATCCTGGTTACGGTCAGCCCCGCACGCCTCCACGTCGATCATGCTCGCAGCGTCGAGCTCCACGGGATCTCCTCTGAGCGCCGCCCCGATTGTCGGCAATGCCTACCGGCCAAGGGTTGGTCCTCACGCAATCCTATCTCGTCCGCCCAGCCAACGCACATGCGGCAGGCTAGCCCACCTCCGGCCACCAATTTCCGGCAGAATCCCCCTCATCCTTATCTCCGAGGTAACCAATCAACCTCCTGATTCACTGTCTGACCAATTGCCTAGACTCGCTGGACTAGCAGCAATAATGTACTAGCCCCTCATGTTGTGACATGTCTCATGGTTATAATTCTGTTGAATCTTTGATGGGAAGCTCATCGGCCAAGGAGTCCTGCTGCAGCCTAAGGACAGGTTTCCTCTTCATGTGTCCCTCCCTCTGTAACTGATGCCATGTGCAGTAAACTTCAGTTCACGAGAATATGAAATTTACTCGAGATTTCCATGCTGATCTGCTATCAACCTGCAACATATAAATTTTGCTCACCGTGTCATTGATAGATTATTTTGCTAATAATAATACTACTGGCACCATGTGATGGATTGTCAGCTCTTACTGATGCTACTTTAAGTACCCTGATCCTGATAGTTTGTGAAAGCATCTAGCTAGCTATAGAATTACAACATTGTTATATGTGGACTATACCTTGACATGCCGTGGGGTTTCTTGGAAGAGCAAGCACCTTTTAGGATTGCTTTCCTTTGCCTTTTTTTATAATTTCTCGCCAAGCATAGGTTTTATTTTTTATAACCATAATAGCTTAATGGTTAATCATTTTACATATTCCCATAAAATGGTTCCCTAGGTTAGATTCCAGGACGAAAATGGTTAACCAAATCCCCTCTTTATCTTCCTCCTCATTTTTCAGTGCATCATTTTGTTTCCTTTCGTTGATGGAACTGCTGGCCAGCTAAATATACTCTCGACCTATTGTTTTGTTTCAACATAGAATTCTTCATGATAGTCGATGCCGAAAACAAGGGCTTGAGAACACCCGGAAGGTGATTCACATCTTTTCTCTGTCTGTCTGCATACTCATAGTCTCAGAGAAGGCTGTACCATAATTATTAAGAGGGGAAGTGTATATCATAACAATGCTAATTCTTGTTCTCTTCTCACAATGTTTGGTGGAAGCGACGAGTGGGAATGCAAGCATCTATCTTGCTTTCATCACCACCTCCAAAGAATATAAGTTGAAACTCGATTCCCACGTCCATGAGCATGGAGAGGAGACTCCTGCTCAAAGCATTCGGCACCGAACATGTCCTTCCAGATGCCGCAGAAGGGGTGAAAGGGTTATTGGACAAAGCTACAGAGATCTTGAAAAAGATGCCTAATTCGTACATTCACGAATAGTTTGCCAACCCTGCAAACCCAAAGGTAACAAGGACATAGAGCCAATGTGTCAACCTATATATGCACTCTAGCTGTGTCTAATCTTGCCCAGTTTTCAGTAAGGTACATTATGAGACTATTACTGCGCAAACAAATCTTGGAGGATTCAAAAGGGAAGGTGGGTATATTTAATGGTGGAATCGAGAAGGGTGGGATGAAATCTGGTGCTGGTCATTTCCTCACTGATTAAATCCTAAGTCAAGGTTTCTTCAAATTCGCTTTGAACAAAACCTACTCTATTATTTGCGGGCTGTGTATATATTCTTCATATAATTATCTCTTTCTATAGGTTATTTTGTGTTGAGCCTACCAAAGAGAAGAACTACAACATACTCTCTTGTGAAAACATGGTACGGTTGCTAGAAGATTTCCTTTGAGCATGTCAAACCTTGTGCTCGTTGCCTTATGAATGTTATCCCACCCGTGTAGGCACACATAAGATTCAGGGTATTGGAGCATGATTTGTTTCTTGGAACTTGGACAATGATGTTCTCAATGAAGCAATAAAGGTCATAGGTTATTCCTATCTTATTATTAACTTTGTACTAAAATAAAAGCAAGACATGAATGTTATAGTTCTTTTTTGAATTCATCCGAGTTGTGCAAGTTATTTCTTTTTACTAATGTTTGTGAAATGTCTATCCATAGGTTGGTAGGTATGTGTTGAGTCACCACTCCTTTTGTGTTGTACGGCGTAGTACATTTGTTGGGATTGTTTGTGTTGTTCTACTTTATTAGAATTACTATTGCGGGGTTTTCTTTTCTTATAGTTATCTACGATCACGTTATGCTTATGCTCGGATATGAAGCGATGAGGCTATTGAGATGCCAAAGCACACGGCTCTTCGGGAAGTATGGTGCGATCTTGTAACTTCACATGCTGAAGCATTTTTTATGTGTGTCCAGTACATTATATTGACACTGCATACATATTGAGATATTGTCCTTTAGTTTTAAGCGTTCATATGTTTAAAGAAAGCAGACAAATGATGACTCACACCATGTTTGTCCATGTCCCTTTTTCCTTGGCTTGATATTTTAAGTGCAAGCACTTCTATATGTAATGACTTGATATAGGAACCATGTTTAATCCATTTTACTTGCTATTTTTTCTCATCTCAATGCTGCTATATCTATGATTCATCCCAATACAATTTTGCTACGATGCATCATATCCACCTTTAATGTTGGAATGATGAGTCTGATGTATGTAGACTTGATGCATTTCTCGTGATATGTATTGGCAAAGTTTTAGGAGCCTACATTTTTGTTTCTCATCATCTACCGATAAGAGGTTAAGAATGCTGAAGATTTATGTTTGTTGTGTAGGCCGAGATCTCCTCCGGTGCGGCAGCAGCTGCTGCCATAAGGGTCACTAAGAGACCAGAGAATGTAGGAACTATGATAGTGGTAATTAAAGTACAATAAAATTTCCGAGTGTTCCGAGCTAGAATTCTTGTTTCAAAACATTGAATGATGGTCGGTACGGTGACATTGCAGATTTTCAGGTTATATTCCCGCACTTTGGCGAGAGATACTTGCCGTCGTTCCAGTTCCATCTAGAAGAGTGCAAGAAGATGCAGGCCAAGGCATGAACTTATGGATTAATTAGGTTCTTTTCTGAAATAAAAAATTGAGGCATTAAACGTTGTTTGCTGGACTAGGACATAGGATCCTATTGATATTGATATTTATTGCAAGGAAAACAATTTGGCTGAGCTTAACAAAATGGCTATGTTGGTGTTTTCAAATGTTTACATTTGACATGGTTACGATGTTTTCATGGTAGTACAAATGAAGAAAGAAATAGAAGTAGAATGTGAATTTTTTCTGTACATCTTTTATAAGAGGATTCTGCAGTGGTGACGTGCTCTTCGTAGACTGAACCTCACCATATAATTGGATAAAGTAGCAAGTGATGTTAATCGGTTTTGAGAATATTACGCGCCTGCTAAATATGCAAGAGGTGGATATACATGCATTGGCACAAAGCACAAAGCACTTAACGAAATGTCGATAAGTTTTTGAAGAGCACATCAAAACACTCTGACATTATGGTAGACTTTCATGGTATTATTGATATGTAGTGCCATCTTCTCATTTACATAAATCTATCGAGTGATCTTCTTTATTTTACTATTTCAAAATCTTTTATTGAATTGCTACTTTTTACTCAGAAATTCATAATATTCAAGTCATGTACATCGTTTTTTAGGTTTAACTTTTGGATTGTCTGTGGAAACAATGATTCACAATTGCATTTGCACAATAGAATAGTTGTAAATGCACTATGAATGGTATGGAGAGCGTCATCGTTGGAGACAACACTGGTGTTGATTACTTGATATGATTTACATTTATGTTAGAAGTTAACATCCTAGGCATATATTTGCTTTAGATTGTACACTTGTGTGGTTCACAACTTCATATTTAGTTTCTAGGTATCCGATAGCTCTCCTGATTATACTATTGTTGGTGGCGTAATATCGTGTTGACTTATTAGAAATGAAAAGGGACCCTTTTAGGACACTACGTGCCAATATTTTGTATATTCGTGAACAGAATCACGATAAATTCTATGTTTATATGTGCGATGTGTAGCGATGAAATAAATATAAGAGACCGTAGCAACGCACGAGCATCAACTAGTCTCCATTACATGTGTATTTGTCCTTCAACCCAAGTGCTAAAAAGTGCTTGGATGCTATGTGTCCAACCGAGCACTCGACTTTGGGCCGTCCGATCCGAAAGAAACGTGCCAGATCGTGCCAGTCCGTGTCGCTTGGACGTCACCCGTCCAGACATACCGAGACCTGGGGCCCGACCATTCACCACCTGGCCCCGCGTGACGTGTCGACGTATGAGCTAGGATTCCGGCGATTTCTCCCTTTCTGGCTCTCTCCATCTCTTGCTCCGTCTTTCCCATTTCCCCCCGATGACTACGGTCCAGTGATTTGCCGGTGATAGATCCGGATGATTATCCTGCCGAATCTAGCGGCGGCGAGTATGAGCTCGGGCTGCGGTAGAGAGAGCATCCCACGCGAGAGAGCATCCCACGCGAGAGGGTGGGCAAGCTCTTCCTCGGATGGATTCTCGTGCGCGAGGTGGTTATAATTTGGCCGCGGTGGACCTCCTGTGCGCAACATCTTCAGATACTGACGGTGTAGGGGTGGTGAGATTCAGAGATCTGCAAATATAGGTATGAAATAGCAAATCAAGTTAGTGATACCATGTTTTCTGTAATTTTTTGGGGGCTTGTAGATGGAATTTATCTTAGGATTTGCTCAGTTTTTTCGCACAACATGAATCAGATTTCTTTTTTCTTAAGAATTAGTGCTTATTTGTATAGGTGAAAGTTATGTTAGCCCATCTGGTATGTTTTTTAGAGCTAAATGATGCATAAGATTGTTTCTGAAGAATTAGTGTTGATTTGTATCCCTAGGAATTTTTGCAGCCATGTATAGCGATTTGTCAAGTTAGGGGGATCTGAGCGGGGAGAGATTAGATTCATAGTGTTTTCCATATGTCCCAGTGATTCATGGCGATTCAGCGGGATTTTATCGCTTTTTTATGCTAAGGTAACTTGGTTTTTGATGTTAGCATGTCATGTTTAATCCTTTTTTTGTTTGGTAGAGGAGAGAGGCCGAACGAGAGGATGTGGAGCTCGGTGGCGGAGAGTGGTCGTACGCCTGGGCGTGGAGCTCAGTGGTGGCAGAGGAGCGAGTTTGACGGAACTGCAAGTTCCATCCAATTTTGTCTCGGGTGACTAGATCGAGAATATGAGGTAATCTCCTACAAAAAAATCCCAAGCAACTCATGGTTTGAATTTAATATGGTAGGATCATCTACACAATCATCAGCAATTAGGTAGTTTATATTTCATCTGGGCGTGCTGATTTTGTCATGCGATTTTCCTGCTGCATTTTCCCCGAGGGATATTGCGTGCACATTCATATGCCATGGAAACACAGTTTTTCTTTATGGTAATGGGCCTTAACCAGGAGCACGCCCTTTCCTTGTTCTGCATGAGTGGATCGAGCTGCAAGAGGGTTGCTCATGTATGTGCTATGTAGATTGCTAGTACCTCTTAACTGAAACCAAAATGCAACTACTAGTACAACTAGTATCATGTGGATTTTATTTGCTAGCTACCTAGATAAAACTGTCCCAGAGATTGTACTTTGCATCTTGTTTCCCTTGACACTCCAGTTTTCCTTGAATGATGCAAAATTCCTGGTGATATCTGGCATTTACATTGAATTCATTCATCAATCTGGTGTCATACTGTCATTCAGCTGCAGCATGTAGTACTGAGCTATCACCATTTCTGATTAATATTTTTTTGGAGACAACTCACTAACTTGATGTTGTATCATCATTATCCGTGAGGTTCTCGCGCCAAATTTGTAATATGACTTGTAGTATGCACTACTATTAAGTTACAACCTTGAATAAAAACACTTTGTAGCTATTGTTAAAGATTGTGTTGGATGTGATATTTGATTTGTCAAGTCGCAAGGCTCCGATCCTCACTTATGTATGTCCTATAACAAATTCAAGGACAATATAGACATTACCCATCTCATAAGCCCGAGCTTATTGGAGCAACATGCACGAGTTAGATAACTTCGGTTAATTAAGTTGTATTGGAGTCTAGGTCATTTTCTTTGTTTATTGGAGCAACATGCACAGGTTGAATAATGTGGGTTAATTAAGTTGTGTTGTAAAAATGCCTAAGTTGTCGACCAAAATGGAGTAGGTTGGTTCTACCAACATGCATAAGTTGTGTTTTATAGTCTTGTTGGTTTTCTTTTTCTTTTTTGGAGCAACATGCACAAGTTGTATAGTTTGGGTTAATTAATTAAGTTGTATTGTCAACATGCCTAAGTTGACTACCGAAATGAAGTAAGTTGGTTCTACCAACATGCTTAAGTTGTGTTTTGTAGTCTTGTTGGTTTTCTTTTTCTTTTTTGGAGCAACATGCACAAGTTGGATAGTTTAGGTTAATTAAGTTTGTTGCCAACATGCCTAAGTTGCCTACCAAAATGAAGGGGTTCTACCAACATGCTTAAGTTGTGTTTTATAGTCTTGTTGGTTTTCTTTTTCTTTTTTGGAGCAACATGCAAGCTGGATAATTGGGTTAATTAAGTTGTATTGTCAACATGCCTAAGTTGACTACCGAAATGAATTAAGTTGGTTCTGCCAACATGCTTCGGTCTGCTCCTTTTGAACATTGCTGGTGTGTTTTTGGCTTTTTGCTGCTAATTGCTATGGTTGTGCTCCAACTTATTTTGGATCATTGCTATCCTAAATCACTAGACACGTAAGTGCTTCGATTTAGTCTGCATCATTGCAAACATGTCCAACTGCAAGTATCATTTCACATTCATGATAATGCATAGCATTGGCCTGACTTCAGAGTGGACATCTTGTATTGTTTAGTTGTCACATGTTTTTATTTCGTCGGCGAAGTGAGTACTTTCACTATATATGCATAGATGGACTGTTTTCTCAAGGGGTATCTCTATAGGAGAAGTGAGCTGAATCTTCATAAAATCAAAAGATATGTAAAGGGTTACCATGATACTATATGTTTACAATCCTATAAAATTGTCAATCGCTGAAGTGACCCATTCAGCAATGTCGGTCTTGTTCTTCCGCTGGTGTTCACTTGTTTGAGCTGCTGCTACCGGCGGCGTCAAGGCACATTCCACCCAAGCGGGGCAATATCGGGGTGGAGGTCACCGCAGTAGGGAGATGATGATGCCACAATTACACCGACCAGGCAAACAATTTTGGTTACTTATCCCATGTTCAAATAACCTAGTTGTTTTTTTTCCTTTTTGTACAAGTTTGTTTGACCATGGATGCTACCCCCGTTGCCAAATTCCCAAAATTACTAGAATATTTATTTTTAAATTGTAGATATGGTGAGATATCACAATGTTGCTGTTTTGTGTGTAATACATAGTTGTGTACTTGTTGTTAAGTTGTCCATGGACTGCTCTTTTATTGTTCTAAGTTGTTGCATGCACACTTGTTCCGCAACACACACTTAGTTGCTTTTTTATCTACTTGTAGTATGCGTATGACTTTCTTCTTTTGAATTATGCATTGCACCTTCTTAGGTTCATGATGCTGCCTAAGTTGCTTATCATATTTGATTAAGTTGATCATCTACTTTAGATTAAGTTATTTTATGCTATCTCATAAGTTGCAGTCAACAAAGTTGGAGGCACCTGTCCAACTAAGTTGATTCATCAGGCAACTTGTTTTATCAACTTATGCAAACACAGTAAGTTCTTTATCCCATTCCTTTAAGTTGTTTATTGTCCATTTATTAAGTTGATTTTTGCATATCCATGGACTAGGGTTATTCCTTTTGATTCACGGCGCAAATCAGTCGACTTAATAAGTTGTTTATGCCAATATAAGTTGCTTGGCTACTTTTATTAAGTTGCTTGTTGCTCCTTAGCAAAATTATTTTTATCACAATTTCACTATGTATGCATGTGCTAGGGGCGTTTTTACTTTTCTGTGTACACAATCATGTAAATAATTTACTTGCTGGCCTCATCTAACTAAGTTTGCTGCGATACTTTAGTTGAGTTTAGGGATTTGCTAAAAAAAAGCAAGTTGTCTAGGTTCCATACTTTATATTTTTATGTCAAGTTGTATGTATGTCTTTTAGTTGGTGCTAAGTTGCTCACTGTTTACTGTTATGTTGTGTACAAAGTATCTGCTAAGCCGCTCAATGTTTTATCTGTGTACAAAGTAGTTGCTAAGTTACAGACAAAGAAGATCTTAAGTGTCATCTTAATTGCTCCTAAGTTTGCCCCCACTAAGACAACTAACTTTTGTAGTTAAGAAGCTTCTAAGTTGCCTATTTTTCAAGTTGTTGTTAAGTTGCTCCCTAATATCTGCTAAGTTGCTCCCTAATTTCTCCTAAGTTGTGTACAAAGTAGTTGCTAAGTCCCTGGGTATACCTAATCAATTATACCCAGGCTGTGCTATTGATGGATCTAATATGCACAAAAGTTCATGCTCAATTAATTTTGATTGTTGGTTTAAGGAACATGTTTATTCTAAAACCCTAGAGACCTGAAGATCCTAATCTAGGAGTACAAGAATAAGAGAAATAAAGGGGATATGGAAATTTAGGTTCCTGCGATATGATTACCTTCTTCGTTTTGTTTTCGTTTTAGAGCCAAGCCTTAAATCATGGAAAATCTGATGAATTGCAGGTTTAATGGAGAGCTGCAGGAGAGAAAGAAGAGAAACTGCTGGGAGGAGGCGTCACGTGGTCCTAGGCTGGGCCTGGTTAGGGTTGCACTAGCACGCGAGTGTTGACCCTGGACAAGCGGGAACCTAATCAGGCACCCCGGAGCACGTGGGAGATTGGCTGCTGGCGTGCGTTGCTTTTTTCGGCCAAGTGCTGGGTCGGACTAGCTAGCACCTGGATGTTGGGATGTACAAACCAGCACCGGATGCTAGCTAGCCGCGTCCTTGTTCAAAGTACCATGTGTATTCTTCAGTACCGCTCCCAAATCTCGGGTCACTTCCATATGCATTACATCACAGTAGTTGTTGGTTTTTATTACCTAAACATTCATGGATCTGCAAATTGGAGTTAGTCTTCAGTTACAATGAGGTGGGCTTGTTACTGATCCTCACCCAGCCTGTCAGTCTTCACAGAATTTTTGGTCTAATCTGCCATCAAACTTGGAGTGGTCCTATATAATAGGATTTTTTTTGTTCATTATGGTTATCGCTTGTTAATTTCTGTAGCATAAACAAGATGAGAATGTGCTATTTTAGTGTAATCATGCGATGCTAACTAGGCAGATAAGAATGTGCTATTCAGTAACATTACTGTCACCAGGTGTTTTCTTGTAATGCGTGAGCGGGCATTGCTGTTATAGCTGTGAATCTGTTATATACTTTGGGAGAAATCTGGGATATAGGAAGATGCTGCTTTACTAGTTAGTTCTGATGAGAATTCTTGCTTGTGCCAAGCACGTAGGTTTCCAGATTCCTTTTTTTGTGCCTGACAAGTTATAATTTTTCAGGAATCTGACAATAAATGGGGGGACGGAAGAATATGTCTGCATAGGACTTGGAGACAAAGAGCAAGTATCTAGCGGCAATGTTGCGCAGATGAGAAAATGTCAGTTGTTTGTATTCATGCTGTACCTAGACTGGTGTCACTTGAGGTGAGCTCAAGCCTGAATCCAGCAAGGTTTTTCTAGTTCAGTTTTGTGTTACAGTTTTAAATTGTTTTGTGGTCTAGTTGCATCGCTGCCAACCTAGAAATCCATAGTTCTTAGAAATACAAGCCCTAAATCATATTTCAATCCTCAAGGTAAATTTTGCCAGTAGCTAGTTGACTCTTTGGAAATGGGTATATCAAATACGAATAGCCGCTAACATGATGTATGAAATGTAGTTCAATTACCTATTATGTTGTACCATGATGTTATGACTCTGTCTTGTGAATTATGAATCAGTTTGCACCTGCTTATCTAATCTTGTTATTTGCAGGCCGCTGACAAATTAACCATATTCATGCCCGGAAAGGAAACTGTAAGCACATCATTTCATCTCTGTCGGCAGAAGAGCTTGGAAGATTGTTGGCTCGGATACAAGCAACAGGAGCTGACATAGTCAAGAATATTTTCAAATACTTGTGCACTGCCAAGTGAGTTTACTGTCTAAAACCTCTGCAATCTTTGTATCTTAGCTATGCACTAGTATGAGCTCTTTATGATTTTTTGTATTCATACTTCATAATATTAGTCCAGAAGGCTGTTTACATGTAACTGAATCACAGATTTATTAGCTATGTGTTATAAATTAGGATTTTTTTACCACTGTACCACTGCCATAGACATGCTTTTATTTTGTACGGTTTAATATTGATTCATTTGCGTGATTATGTCCATGCTATTTCGTAAATTTTTATCCAGTTTGCTATTGATCATTCGATTTTGTTATGTTGGCAGTAGGCCTCGGGAAATTCAAATCGTCTCACGGGTGCATATGAACTCGTTGTGTGAAAATACATTTTAAAGTGTCAATTTCCAAAATTCTAAAATAAATTTTTACATGTATATTTAGACATTCTATGTTCGCACACAAGTTTTCGGAAAAAAAGAATATTTTTTGTGTCTCGTGAAAAAAGATAAATTTTGATGCTCCAACACAACTATGTACAGGACATTTTTTAATCTTTTTAATACATGCCACATAAAATGTTGTTTTCCCACGAAAACTTGTGTACGAAGCATAGAATGTCAGGATGTACACCTGAAACTTTATTTCAGAATTTTTTGACATTTTAAATTATTTTTTATGCACCTATGAGCCAAAACGCCACCTCCGTAGGCCTCCCATAGAAAAAACATGTTAGAGGTACGTGCAGCAATTACGAACTTGTTAACCTTGGTCACATCAAGATCATTGACATCCCCAAGCAACCCTGTTTAGTGGGGGTTAATGGACCAGTATGCACAGACCATATCTTGACAATTTGATCATGGCCACCACTGATTAGCTTGCTACGTTATTCTGGAATATTATATATCCACACCCACCATCTACATTGTTATCTGCATGCTTTCCCATTTATTGCACACCCATTATGCTATTTGGACATTTCCATTTCTCCATTTTTGCAGTAGGCCAATAGCTACAAGCGAGACACTACTAAAACTTGGCTCGATGTTTATGTCTAGTTGGGAGGGCGGCGGATAGCTTTGGCGCAGCACAAAATGGTATACTGAGAGCACATATGCTGCCTTAATGTTATTTCTGTTGCTTTTTTTGGAAGTGGGTATATGTAGATAACTGGAAATAAAGCAGTACACTTGTCCGGATACCAGTAAAGGAAGCGGTATATGTGATGGACTGGCCCCTTGGCGTGTATTTTGTTCGCTTCAACAATTTCCACGGTGGGTTCAGTTTTGGCCTTAGCAGCATGTCCAAGGTCATCATCGAGCAACTTGCTTCCCCAATTACCACTAATTACTTCCCAATTGATATTTCTAGTTTGAGTAGGTCTTTTGCTTATTGGTTGGGTAAGCGATCTGACCCTGTGGTGACATTATCAAATTGCCTGACAGCGGGAAGCAGGGATGCAGCGGAGGATCTGAAGATGCAATCCAATGGTCGATATTGGAGCTACCGTCCACACCAAAGGCCTCAGACACCCAATGGCAGTGGCGCCTTGGCTCTTATCAGTGGCAGCAGCAGCAGCATCTTCCTACTGCAGATCAGCTCCCTGGGCAAGTCTCTCTGGCACTGGTTATTGCAATGCGCCGGAGAAAATTCTAGTGACAGTCAGAAGATAAGCTACGGTATGAGCTAGCGTGCAAGACAGTGACATAATTGTGTTGGTTAGCTGTGGTCTTTCCCAGGGTAGATAAGCTATGGGAGTAATCAGCGCCAGAAGCAAACTGTAATTAGTGGATCTAAATTATGGTGTTTATTATGGTGTTTGCTACGGAATTCTTACGTTCTAGACAGCCGATTCAGTTCAGTTAGTACTGAATCCTTTGGTGTACAATAGAACAACATATGTTTGCCCAAATATTATTATGCCTTTTCCAAACAACTAATTGAGTCACCCAGTCAGGTTGCTAACCATGCAAGCGACGTAAGAAAAATAAACAAGGCAAACGTAGGATAGCTGGAAAGTGACACTCGAGCCAGGCTAAACCACCTCTGTAGGGTGCGTGTGATGTAAAGGTCACTTTTTTGTTTTAAATTTTATTGTGCACTATTTTGGAATTCGCAAGCTGATAATTAGCTAGTCCGGCATATTAGTCTACCATATAAGCATGCATGTGCATATACTTAACCGCTAAGCTAGCTAGCAGACTTCAACTACAAAAGACCCGTCAGCGTCAGCTCTACAAACAAAAACTTTTAATCCGCTAGCTAGAGAGAGATATGTTAAAATTGGCATACATAAGAAATATGGGAAGTATGTACGACTTCCAGTACATCGGTTGTTTCTTCCAAAGATATTATGTTATCACACAAATCAACATCAGACCATGTAAAATATGGTATACGATGGGACATAAAAAATGTGAATTACAAAATGTCACTTAGGTGACATCAATCATTCTTGCAGTACAACAATTCCGGATATGATCTGCTAGATGACTCCAATAGAAGGAAGCATTCATAAGCAAGTAGTACATTACATGGACAGGACACGAGAATAAAGATATCCAGCTATATACAAGAGTGCAGTTTGTTTTAGGGAGAGTATGTACAAGGGGAGTTTCAAATCAAGTTTTTTAGATATGAATTTTCATCGGTCTGAACTTCTCCAAAGAATCGGGTAAAGGCCTGGTTTGATTCAAATCATGTAAGATGACGCAGGCGAGCTATGCTGATTCGTCTCTGTCTGCAACACAAAAACTATTGATGAGAATTCACAAGACTAAAAGGATACCATCATAAGGCATTAAGTGGATTGAATGAAAATGCCGGGTCAATGTTACAATGAAGCTGACTCTCCAACGATCAAGGTCAACACGCTGTACTTGAAAGACAGAGCCAAAGCCTCACCACGTGAGCACTTTCTCACGCCAAGGGAAGCATTGCATATAACATTAGATCTGCCAGAGTTTGAAATGATTATAAAATAACAAATAGTCAGAATCAAAAAATAAAAACAAGGCATAAGTAATACTTACTGCATCAAACTTATGTCACATACGAAGATTTCCTGCAGAGCAAAGGCGCTAACAAGACTACAAGAAGAATCTGACACACTAATTTGTTCGGTGGAACTTCAAAGGAGAAAGTAGCTTGGAACTTAAATGTTTATTTCTCCTGCTGCTCTTCGGTGGTTGGGTTCTATGGAAGACACTAGCGTAAGGAACAACCTTTGTTCTGGGATTTCCTCGACCTGGACCAATCTTTGAGGGACTCAAAACCATTGTCTACTAATGTTGGTGGTGGCCTTCCTAGCACTAACATCAGACCACATGCACAAAAGCAAGACAATAAGAGTTACTAAAACAACTAAAATAAGATGCACCTAAGAGATGAAAAATAAAAATAAATTTATGAGGATGGTATTATTATATTCCCATTTTTGTTTAAATGTATGTAGCTGAGTCACCTAGTGTTATTTCTCAAACAGGAGCATCCTATCTAGAGCACATTATCCTAGTGAAAAATATACAGTAAACATGAACCGGCAGTGAAGCAATTGCATCAGTTCTAGGTAATCAGAAAACACTGACAAGGAAAATAGATACATGACTCTCCAACTGTTGTTGTTAAATAGGTGTTGCAGCTTGTTCGGGTTAAGGCGGAGCATGCCCAAGACAAGCTTGTGACTAACAAGGATGGAGCGTAATATTTGAAAACAACTCGAAATTGCTAGCACAAAGGCTGAATTTTCAGCAAACATTCAGGTCTGGCAGAAAAGAGGTACGAACCATTACAACATCAGATTTCTGGGAATATTTCAGAGAGTCTCTTGTATAAATCAGACAGTACAACTACCGTGTTCGGTTTCAGTAGAGGAGCTTTGTTCAGAATGGTAAATTGTTAATACATATGCAATGTCCTCGAATGGACATTTATTCCTGAGCTCCATCCCATGTTACTCAACTAGACCATAAAAGTCTGATAGGGAAAGGCATTTTATTGCCCTGATATTTTTATGTATATTACATGGATAGATAACCTAAGAAAATGATAATTGTAAAAGTAACTTTATTCTTGGATTCACTTTATATTCATTTTCAGAAAGTCGTTTTATCGTGTGCCGCAAGCTGAAAATGTTAACATGATAGATTGTGCTTTCGAGTTCCACTGTACTTGCTATTTGTTCTCTCTAGATCCAACTTTACTCATCCCTGTGCAAAAATGAAACACGTCCTGCCTCTCTTGGCTCTCGTATTTTTTTCAAAGGTGTTTAATCTACAGTTGGTTATACTCATTCTAATAGAATAATCTATCAATCCTAGAGTTTGACCTCTGAAATATGACATTTGCAAACTATTGAAGATGGGGATGAGAGAATAGTGGTTGGTAGTTTTAAGTTTTAACCTGAATCAGTGCATCTGCCTACCAGATGAACTGACCGGAAAGAGGCCAGGGGTAAGGTTAAGGATTTTCTTTGCATACCATGAAGAGTATGATGTAATTGACATCATCCTAGGTGATTTCACATACAAAAACTTTCACAGAACAGAATGGCCAGCTACCGTACCTTACGTTGAAGTTCACCGGCGTTCTCCGCTCGCCGTGAATCGACCCACAACACAGCTCAGGGGGTCTGCCACTCACTGCGATGCAACCCGCAACCACCACCCCCTGCACCGATGCTGAGGCCACTCTCAGCCACCACCCGCCGTGCGGACCGGCCAGGCTGCTGACGCGGTCACCACGCCGCCATTGCCCCAGACTGACCTGAGACCTACAGAGATCCAATAATGCATATGTTTATCATCATGTTTCAATCTCGTATTGCTTAGTCTAATAGTGAACATTTGATGGGACCATAACAGGAAAGAATGGAGCTGAACCTGAGGAATCATAGACACACACACAATGACACAAGTACACAACATGATTAGTAGCTCTGTTTATGGGCATAAATAGAAAGAATGGTAGCTGAATTTGAGGCAGCCGTAGGTCTAATCTAGAGGCATAAGTTATTTTCGATTTGTCCATCTAATCTGACATATCGGACCAGATAGCCTCATCTATGCAAATTTGTGTTCAATCTTGGCTGACAAAGAAAAAAAGTGCACATATCAGGTTTTGCGGAGGCCATAATGAAATTCGTGCACGCTGATTAAACATGAGCAAAAGCTTCATGTACCTTGCAATTGCAGGGGATGCGCCAGTACGCACAGAATCTGAGGGTGAGGCCGCCGAAGTCACCAGCTACCGCCACCCAACGGCCGCTCGTCCCCTTCCGCTCGAGTGGATGTAAGTTCTGTTGAAGCCAATCACACCACGCCGCCATTGCCGCCGCTTCGGACGACCGACCACGTGGCTGCTGATTTCACCCGCCGACGAGGACGCTAACACAGTCAGCGCAGAGCACGCCTACCTCTCGCCGCTCGCTTGGACACCAAGCCTCCCTACCTCTCGCCGCCGAACGCCCACCCGCTCGCCGCTCGCAAGTTCTGATTCCCCAACCGCTCAGTGCCGACACACTCCATCAGAAACCCAAGAAGAAAAGGAGTTGCGGGGGTAGTGGGCTAGCTCCCAACCACACGACCCATAAGAAACTGTCGGTGCAAAAATATTACACGAGGTACAGGTACTGCGACCTGAAGTGGTTTCAAAGTAGTAGCATTAATTTTTTTTCCTCGCTGCCAAAAAAATTTAGGCGATTTGCACATGCACAAAAATAACCCAAAAGTTAAAGAAAAGCAGAGACTGACCCTCCGGCGAAACTATTTCACCAATCTAACCCTTTTGTGTGGCGCCCCTCTCATCGGCGCCACATATACCAGTATGGCGCCCCTCCTGCCGGCGCCACTCTCCCAGCCGACGTGGCGCCCCCGACGCTGAGCTGGTCTGCCAATCCGACGTGGCAGCATGTGTCGCGCCCCTCCCAACGGCGCCACACATGCACT
This sequence comes from Lolium rigidum, assembly GCF_022539505.1. NCBI lineage: Eukaryota > Viridiplantae > Streptophyta > Magnoliopsida > Poales > Poaceae > Lolium > Lolium rigidum. The sequence continues at coordinate 224,196,365 of NC_061514.1, forward strand.
TGTAATTGCCCAAGAATACTGTGAGACAATTCGTCTGGGACTTAGCCGTTTTGCGAGGATTTTTGTGTGGCGCCGACGCCAGGGGCGCCATACTAGCATGTGTGGCGCCGATGCCGCGGGCGCCACACAAAGAACCTCGCCAAAACTGCTAAGGACTTATCGTCCGGAGCCCCTGGATGTTTTCGACCCAATAGTTGATATAGGCTGGCATGTGTGGCGCCGATGCCGCGGGCGCCACACAGTGCAGTGTGACGCCACTGTGGAGGGCGCCACACATTGACTTGTGTTAAAAACCTGAAAAATCATACCAAACTTGTAATATCCCAGGTAATGGGGTTACAAAAATAGAGGAAACAGAGATGTGTGCATTGCATTCATGCATAGAAAATGCAGGGAATTTTCGCGCTTTAAAGTAAAACAGATCACGATAGCCGAAGTTTCACTTGATCTTGATGGAATTGAAGTAGCTCATCAAGTCCGAGTGCTATAAACCTCATTGTGACTTTGCTAAAACCTTGTTTTGGGTAGAGATGATTCGATCTAAGGGGTTAGATCAAATGGAATTAAAACCAACACAAGAACATATGAAACAAGGATCAACTACTTGATCTTATTAAAGATCATAATATGGTATTCCTTGCCATAACATATGAACATCTATTCAATTGGAAATCAAGTAACAATAAAATGGAGAAACTATTCTTAACTTATCTTTTCCATGTCTTAAACAAACAAATAGTCCTACCATGAACCTCATGGTATTTCTTGAACTAAACTCTTGAACTTAACACCAACAAAAGATTATCTAAACCCTAGAGATGGGAGGGGTATATAACCATTAAAGAGATAAGAAGCACAATCTAAATTATTAACACTTAAAAGTTAAGCAACTACCTTGAGGTACAATTGAATTCACTTTAAAACTAAATACCAAATATAGCAAAACACAAGGACCTAAGTGCATAAAAGCCACACCTTCGATTTCAATCATAACTTATTAAATATGTGGAATATCATAAAACTAAATTCGTTTACATTACGAATTATAGTTCAAACTATTTGAATAAAATAAACTATGAGTACTTAGAAACTCATATGATCATGCCTTGGTGAAATCAAACATCACCATTCAAAATTGGGGTATAATCCTTATCTTTGACATTTTGATCCCAATAATACTATAAATACAATCACATATGATATAGTGACTCAATCACAAGCATAAAATCATTCACAAGATATTTAGTAACAAAAGCCACTTGGCTATCCAAAAATAAATCACATGAGAGGATAATCTCAATGACACATAGGATGAAAATATCTACATAGCTTGAGTCCTAAGCTATGCCACCTCATGCTTAAAGGATTGCTATGGATGAGAGCATGACAACAAAGCACCTTACTCAACAAATTAAAGCAAGAGTCATCCACCCATGTGTCATGTTACTAGAGCATGCCCAAGCCTATAAATGGAGCCTCACACTCCATCCATTTCATCATCTTGCACCTTGATGCAAGAAGACCAACACATTGAGCCACTCCATAAAATAGTTAGGATCAAGATGAAGCAGCTAGGAGGTGGAGGCATGCCACAAGATGCGGGTTTATCGAGAATTCTGAAGAACAAGCTACAGAAGATAGCAAGGTAGAACTCTTAGGAAGACCACATATTTAGATAATCACATCATCATTCATTGAGTAGTACCCTAGATTATAATCCAAGTCCTTGTGGAGTGAGAGGGGTAATTAGTATAACCATATACAAATACTTCTAGAATACTTTAGGAAGCCTATACCATGCATGATTATCACAATTGGGTAATGATCATATATCCTAAGAATTGGGAGTAGAAGTCATTGAGAATAAATTGCTCATAATAATGCCATGACCATACTTTGGAGAAATAGAAGAATAAGCTATAAGTTAAACCCTATATGATAAGTAGATGTTATTCACAAGATGAAATCATAGGGAGGTAACTAGTAAGCAACCTTAGGCTGATATCCCAACCTTAACTTGTGAATCACTTGGTGATCATAAGTAGAATCCTATCAAATCTACATTCCATTTATTCCTCAACAAAAGAACATAAGAAAACCTTAGAGTAAACTCTATACTTCATATGATGAGAAACCATTCATCCTTATAACCAAAGTTAACTATAAAAAGAACCATAACCACTTTAGTTACTTCAATGATAAATCAAGGATAATACTAGAAGTCTATTGGTAGAAAATAAAACCAATTCTCAAATCCTTAATAACTAAAGGAGAACATCAACTATTAAGCAAGTAACTCTATTATCATGCATAGGGGAGAATAAAACCTAGAACATATTTGATAGTTAAACCATGTGTGGTGATCAACCACTTATCTTTGTAACCAAAGTCCAACCATGGGGAGAGTGATGTCTACTCTAGGTAAATCAAAGTGTTATTAAAATATAATAATAGTGCTAACCTTGACATAAAGTGATAATCAAAATTACAAGATCTTAATAAATAGAGGATCACATAAAATCATATGCAGGGAACTAAATTCTCAATTAAGAGCTCAAACCCTAATGATAAACTCTAAAACACTTAGAGTAGAAATTATCAACCCTAATAATTCAAAATAGATTTGATTACACAAGAAAAAGGAAATTAAAATGAGGGCATAAAATCATGATTAATTACAATTTGTAATAAAGCTCACATATGTGAAATGTTTAATCAAAACAATTGAGTATTACCATAATACTTTTATTAGTCTTCATAAAAGACCAATTGTCAAACACCTGCAAAACAGAAAGATTAAAATTTGAATTAAAACAGAAATCAAACAATAAAATAGAAACCAGAAAATAAAATAAGAGAAAAGAAAAAAGAGAGAAGAGAGGTGATTACCTGAACAGGCCGCAGAAGCCCAGCGACAGCACTGCCTAGCAGCCCAATGCAGCAGCCCATCGACGCAACCCAACAACGGCCCGCGTACCCCTTCGGCCAAAATATCACGGGGACGAGCTCGTCCTCATCCCCTTCTCCCGCATGGTCGACACGGCGAAGCCGTGCTCGGCTTCGTTGCGATGCTGGCGGCATCTCCTTCATCGGCAGCGTGACGAGGAGAATTTTGCCGCCGTATAAAAGTCCAGCGAAGCACAGCAGCTCGGGATTTCTTCCTCCTCTCCAATTTTCCCCAATCTCTGAAACCCTAGCTACTCGGACACCGTCAATCGCCGATGACTGGGGCTACCCCAAGCCTCGCCGTGGACACCAACGTCACCACCATGATCGACTTGCTCCTCCTGCAAAGGAATCGAGTCGGAGCAGCCCGTAGCGCCGTCGCCAAGCTCAGCTCTCCGGCGGCCGGCGCCATGAAATCCGGTGAATTAGCCCTCAATCGACCACACCGTCACGCGCGTCGTACTCGCGGTGAGCTCCTCGATCTCGTGGCAAGCTCGCTTTGCTCGATTACACGCTGTAGCGCCGCCGCATCGCTAGCCCGTGAGCACCGCCGCAGCACCACGTCGCTGGCCACCCTCCGGTGACCATTCGGAGGGGGCGCCGCCACTATTAGGTTCGCCTTGTTCCCCTGGATCCAACGAGCACACGCAGAGCCCCGCGGAAACCCTCCATCGCCGGCGTCGTCCTTGACTGGCCGCCGGTAGTGGCCATGGTCGCCACGTCGTCGCCTGTGTGGCAGCCAGCGTGGCTCTGGCCCACCTGTCTGTGGCTGTGAGTAGCACAGGCACGGGTGTAATTAGTAAATTCCATTTTATTTCAAATACCAGAAAATTACTGCAACTTCAAATAAATCTAGAAAATTCAATTTAAGTCAGAAAAATGTAAATAAGATATTAAAATTTTTAGAAAAGAAAACTCTATCCAATAAAAATATAAAGTGAAATTTTTATTTTTAATAAAAATTCAGTTATTTTATACTTGTTATTTAAAGCCTTTAATTTTAATTCTAAATTCAGTTAAAATTCAATAATTAGGAAAAAGGTATAAAATAAATAAAAACCAGAAAGTAAATAAGGAAAACATTAAAATTAATTTTCCTTTTCTATTAACTTGTTAAACCCTTATTAGGAGGATTTAAAACTACGATTAATAAATGCCTTAATTATTAATTGTTTAAAATAATAAAATATCAAATCTAATATTATTTTTATTTCAAAATTTTTAATAACTTCAACTTTATTAATGAAGTTATTAATCCAATAATTACAGGGTAATTAGGAAAACCTAATTCCATTTTAAACCAAGTGGTAACCTGTGGTGACCCTGCATACCACTGCATGTTGTAGTATGCCAGTCGTTGATATAACATTCACGAAGTACCATTCCGCAAATATTACATCCCTCAGAGTAGTACAACAGAACATAGCAGGGTCCATAACTCATTCATTGATTATTACAACTATCATACACATGTCATCTTGGAGCTCCTCTTGGGTCCTAAGAGGAATACTCCTGGGTTCGAGGTGAACCCAACTTAACTTACAATACAAGAGTCTCATTAAACTAAACATTTATTTCATCGAGCAGCTAAATACTAAGAGTTCGGGCTGCTCGATTACTACTACTATCGGATATCTCTAGGCTTGATCTCCTCCAGGAAGCCTCCCGGATCCGTAGACAATGATGTAGTCTACTCCTTCAACACCTCTCGAGAGGTCTGGTTCCTCGTAGCCAATGATCTCGGCTCCTTCATTGTTGTCGTAGTCCTCTTCCAGACGATTCAGACAATCTAAGCATGGGATTTAAGAGTGGTATGAGTACGAGCGTACTCAACAAGTTCATTATAGATAAGAGGTGTTTAATGCACTAGCTACGATATTAGACCAGAAAGTCTAATACCAATGCAAGTTTTGATAAACATTTCTTCCAGAGGTTGCTTTTATTTCAAAGAGCTATGTCCGTCAGCCTTCACCGGTTTACTAGAACTTCATGGAGCTCCTTTCCGGCCGCGTTCGCGAGTTCCTTATCCGGAACGGGGAGTGACGAGTCACGGTTCTTTACACTCTGCGAGAGGTGTGTTGCTTTACCCATAAGAGATCTTAACCTTGGTGCCAACCGGGCAGCTTTCCGTCCACACTTCCTTCGGTGTGAGGCCCGGTATAAGGTCTAGCCAATCATGTTCCTCCGCTACCTCGCACACCCACCCTTTGTTGCATACCGCGACCACTGGGTCCTCGTCGGTCCTCTTATACCAATTAAGGATGGACCCCGACCACGACAACAGTTTGGGACTCGTTAACCAAACTCCTTCGCCGGTAGCTGCAACCCATCATAGACCACTTACCGTGGGGAATTAGAATGGGATCCCCACCCCACCGCTTGCCCAACCTGGGTCAAGTGTCTACGATAAGCGCATCCGTTGATGTACGAGAGGTGGAAACACTTTTGACTACTCCAGTCCCACTCCGGATCTTATGGTTAACACGGGTATTACGGCACAAGAATCACTTGGCGACATTTGTTGTTTAATCCTAGATGGATATTAACCCTTGCAATGGAACCTCCACCATATCAACACAATCCATGGTTCCATTGCCCACCACATAGTCATATTCATAGTTATGAAAGTAGTGGTTTTGGTTTTTATGCAATAGTGATAACCATAATATTTTGCAAGTAATTTGCTAGAAATACTCAAATGACATGAGCAAATGATGAACTTGCCTGAACACTGCAAAGTTTTGCAGTTGGAAGGTGTGGACTGACCCTTGTCCTCTGGTTTCGAAAAATAGCATCATTGTCCGATAAGGGCAATGGTTAAAGAAGCAATTATGCATGATTCCATTTTTAGGGTTTGTTCCCCCTTCCGATGTCGTTATTATTTCATGTAAGAGGTTAATACTAAGAGTAATTTAGGGATACTTGATTTAAAGTAAAATACAACCTTGAAATGTTGTCAAGGTGTTTTTAAAGTCCAAATGCATTAATGGACTTATTTTCATTATTGAAAATAATATGTGTGATTTAAATCATCAAATTAAGACTTATTCTTCTTTTCTTCAAAAATTCTCTTTGATATTTTATTTAGACAGAGAATTTTATGCTGATTAATTTTCATATTTTTACTTATTTTTTTAGAGCTGTATTTTATTTTCTAAAATTCTTGGAAATTCTCATTTAAATGGGTATTTTGGAAATGTCCAAAATACCCCTTGGGCCCACCTGTCAGGCGGCCGAGCTGGTTAGGTTGGACCAGCCCACTGGGCTCGGTCCAACCGACCCAGTCGCGTCGTCTTCTCGCTGTGTCCTAACCCTAATCCCCCTTTCGGCTCCCGCAATGCCGAAATCGCCTCCGCCGTCGCCGCCTTAATCTGGCCGTCTCCGGCCATCGCCGGCGACGAGATGGTGCGGATCTGGACCGCCTCTCGACGGCGGACATGGTGGTCCGCGTCGATCTGATGCTTGCGTCCTCGTTCGCTCGCCATCGACTCTCCCGTGCGCCTGGCTTGTGGCGTCCGCCGCCACCGCGTGTTGGAGATGCCGAGGACCTTCCTCCTGGCGCTCCCCTGGGCGCGTGGTGCTGCGCTGGGGTGCTGTGGTGGTCGCCGTGGCTTGGCTTGGCCAGGCCTGGTGCCGTCGTGTGCACTGGCGTGCGCCGCCGTGGCCGCCGTGGTCGTGTCGACCACCTCCTCCCCGGTATGTGCTCCTCCTTCTCCTCTGCTACCTGTTCTACCTCTTCTCCTTCCTCTGGATGCCCTGGCATCCACCTGATTGTCTTCTGCTTCTACACCTATGTGCTTTCGCTCTTTGTGCTTGCTTTGTGAATGCGTGTATGCTCTGCTGTGCTCTCCATTGTTGCCATGGATCCTAGGCTGATGTGATATCTTTGCTTGCCATGCGTATCTTGCTGTTGTGCATATGCTTGCTTACGTGTGTGCTTGCTCTTCCCTATATCTTGCTTGTTGTAACTCTTGAGCTCTTGCTCAAGAGAAAATTGTGATGCTTATGCTCTATTAAATTGTTCCTGCTGTTGCTATATGGATCCTGCCTCTCCTGTGTGTGCATTTCCTTGCCCCTGGCTTGATCATGATGCATGATCCTTGCATTATGCAAGTGCCAGTGCCCTTGGTGTGATGTGTATAGGGCTGTGAATCTTGGAAATGCTCAATTGAGCATGGCTGTTGACTAAATAACACCATC